>NC_054496.1:8767903-9141028 GCF_017639515.1 Carcharodon carcharias | reverse complement strand
CTGCCTTCTTGAGCCACTGCAGTCCCTGTGGTGTAGGTACACCCACAGTGCTGTTAGGGAGAGAGGTCCAGGATTTTGACCCAGCAACAGTGAAGGAACGGCCGATATATTTCCAAGTCAGGATGGCGTGTGGCTTGGAGGGGAACTTCCAGGTGGTGGTGTTCTAAAGAAGGATAGACCAACCTTGGAAAGAGTGCAGTGCTGATTTATCACAATGATATCTGGACGCCAGGGGTTAAATTACAAGTAGACAAAGCTGGAATTTAGAAGGTTAACAGGTGATTTGATTGAAGTTTGCAAGGTATAATGGGGTACAGACAGGGTAGGTAGGGAGAAACTAGTGCTCCTGCTTGGGGAGTCTGGGGCTAGGGGGCAGAGTCTAAACACTCGAGTCAGACCATTCAGGAATGAAATTAGGAATCACATCTACACAGAACCAGTGGTAGAATTTTGGGACTTTCTTTCCGCAGTTGATATTGGGTTCATTGCTAATTAAAGCTGATATTGATAGATTTATGCCAGCCAAAGGTATGGGGGGATGTGGGGCAAGGGTAGGTACATGGAGTTAGGCCACAGATCAGGCATGACTGAACATTGGAACATGTTCGAGGAGCCCCTGTTTACATATTCCTATCACCTTTACTGGGAAACCGCTGGAGGTTGTTAAAAAATACTCTTCCTAAGTCATTAGGGTTGTGGGAATCATGTTCCATCATCTACCTAACTTTGGGCAGTAATTCCCCCAATGGTACACATGGGGATTCTTCAGTCTTACCTGACTTCCTCGTGGTGCACCATTGGTGCATTTGGGTTTTCCAGTGAGTGGGTGATTCCATGGAGAATGGCAGGGAGAGGTCGCAGTCTGTTCAGGTCTTGCTGCCATTTGCCGGATTTAGCAATGATAGTAGCAGTCAGGAGAGTGCAATGAAGATAGACATGAAAGGGGAAAAGACACAGGAACATTAATAGAAAGTTACATAATTTTAAACAAATTTACTGCTTGCCAAGTTTAAGAATTTTACCTGGCGAGCGGGGAGGGAGGTGGGTGAAGGACTCAGGGTTTTCACCCCTTGCTCTCTAGTGCAATCTCCACTTCACAGCCACCAATCAAGGAGCCAGGGTCTTCAACCATCTGGACTCCAAGTTCTTGGATACCCTCCCTACTCTCCACTCTCTCCTCGAAACATTCCTTGAAACCTACAGCTTTAGCCAAGCTTTTGTTCACCTGTCCTAGTATCTCCTGCTTTGGATTGGAGTCAACTTCTTGGGTGACCATTGCTGCTGTGAAACATCTTGGGACATCTTATGACATCAAAGGCATGTCTTAAAGGCAAGTTGTTGTTGAATACACAAACATATAGCCCCATTTCACTCCAGATTCCTTGTACCCAAAGCTTGTTGCTAAGTAAAGCTCCCTGTACAATGCCCAGCAATACACATCAGTACCAGTTTCTTAAAAAAAAAGCATTTGCAGTTGCATTCCCACACCAGCCATTCTATCTGACAACATCACTTCAAAGACAGATCGGCAGCAGTTTTTGTGTTGAAGACACATTCCTGGTAAGCGCTGGGTTATTCAAACTTCATTCTTGAAGGACAACCAGAGGGTAAAGACCTCCAACATTTGTTCTAACTCACTTACTGACTTGAGCAGCATTGCTGGTTTGGGGACCTTGACTAAACCAAGACTTTAATCCCAATCATGGTGGAGAGGAAGTGACAAACACAACATGTTGGAAGAGCAACCTTACCTGCTCCAACCGAGACATAATGTCACAGAGAAGAGAGTGCAGGATGGACAGTTCCAGCCCGAGGTCGATGCAGCCTTCAAACTCTGAGCTGTTCATGGGGCGCTCAGGATTGGAAATGTTTGTCAGAAAGGATTTCATGTTGTCCCAGTTTGACTCTAAGAAATTATCCATAAAGGCCATGTAGCCCTCTTTGTCTTCGAACCTGCAGGATGCACAAAGAACAGAACTGAGCCCGGTTCAGGAACCTCCTTGCAAAAGCATGAATAGTGCACGAGCAAAGTAGGTGCCACACATCTGGGGACACTTTCCATATAACTGAGAAGAAAATGAAGCTCCATACAGATGTAAAGCACACTGTGGAAACTCATTCTCGCAAAATCTTAGACTGCCAACACAACGAGGGCTGCAGCACAAATCCTGATCAAATGAATTTTCCTTGAGAACCACTTCTAAAAATACACAATACCTTCATTTCAAAAGCGTCACATCATGACAAAATGACTCAACATGCTTCACAAAATGAATTAGCTTTTGGAGTGAAATGACTGTTCCTGTGCGGCCAAATGCACCGTAAGTCATCCTCCACCAGCAGCATCCCATAAACCGTGAGGAGGTGAACGAGCGGGTAATTCCTTTCCTTGCTGGTGCTGTCAGCGCAACATAATATCATCCAGGCACCCAGTGCAGCACTGAGGGAATGCTGCACTGTTGGAGGTGCCATCTTTCAGAAGCGGCGTTAAATCGAGGTGCCGTTTGCTTTAACCTCGGTTGGAAAAGGATCCCATGACGTTATTTCAAAGAAGAGCAGGGGAGTTCTCCCTAGTGTCCTGGTTAATATTTATCCCTCAACCAACATCAAAAAAAAAACAAATTACATGATCATTATCTCATTGCTGTTTGTGGGAGCTTGCTGTGCGCAAATTGTCTCCCACATTACAACAGTGACTGCACTTCAAAAAATAACTCATGGGCTGTGAAACTCTTTGTGACATCCTCAGGTCTCGAGAAGTGCGGTAGGAATGCTAGCCGTTTCCTTTTTGTACACGGGCTTCAGATATCCAGGCTAAAACACCGTGGGTAAAACAATGTACATACCTGACGAAGTTGGCCAGGTTCTGAATGACTTTGGCGATGAGTGTGAGTGTCCGTGCTGTGCTGTCGTTGGGGTATTCTTGGGTCAGGTTAAATAGACTGGGTGACATTATCGCCGGGCAGAGGAATCGCAGGAACAGCGAGGCACAGATCATGCGCATGCCGATCTCTTCCTTCCCTCGACTGAAGCACTGCTGCTGCCAGGCTGCAAATACCTCCCTCAGCTCCACCGGAAACACGCTGTCAGGAGAACAAGGGAGGAAGGTTAGGGGGGGGAAAAACCCGCGCTTGCACGCATTCTGGTCGAAGTCCTGACTCACGCCGGCAGGTGCAAGTTGCTGCTGGCTTCACTTCGCCCACTCTCATGCATCCCAATTGCCGCTTTTGGGCGAGAGCATTAGTGTTTTATTAACTCGCGGGGTGTTAGCATGATGACATTTATTGTCCATTCCTTTATGGAACCAAGGCCGGGGTGTTGAGTGTCTAGAATGGGATCATAGAAAGTTTAGAGCACAGGAAGAGGCCACTCGGCCCATCATGTCTGCCCCGGCTGCAGAACAAGCCCCCCAGCTTAATCCCGCCTTCCGGCATTTGGTCCATAGCCCTGGACGTTACGGCACTTGAGGTGAATATCTGGACACCTGTTAAATGAGCTGAGGGTTTCTGCCTCTACTACCCTTTCAGGCAGTGAGTTCCAGACCCTGACAACCCTCTGGGTGAAAAGTGGTTTTCCTCATCTCCCCTCTGATCTTTCTACCAATCACTTTAAATCTGTGCCCCCCTAGTCACTGACCTCTCTGCTGCAGTAACTATCCACTCTACCTAAGCCCTGCACAATTTTGTACATCTCAATCAAATCTCCCCTCAGCCTCCTCTGTTCCAAGGAGAACAACCCCAGCCTATTCCAATCTTTCCTCATGGCTGCAATTTTCCAGTCCTAGCAACATCCTGGTAGATCTCCTCTGTACCCTCTCTAGTGTAACTACATCCTTTCTGTAATGAGGTGACCAGAACTGTGCACAGTTCATTCGGGGCCATATTATCACAACAAGGAATCAACCATTTTGGACTGAGATGAGGAGAAATCTCTTTAGTCAGAGAGACTGTGAACCTTTGGAATTATCTATCCCCGAGAGCTGTGGGCGCTCAGTGGATGAGAATATTCAAGAGTAAATTCCATAGATTTTTGGGCACTAAAAGAATCAAAGATTATTGAAATCTAGCGGAGCTGAGGTAAAAGATCAACCAGGATGGTAGAGTAGGCTCAAGGGGCTGTACTACCTATTCCTGCTCCTATTCCAATGTTTTATTCATTTGTGGGATGTGGGGGTCACTGGTGGGCCCAGCATTTCTTACCCATCCCTAATTGCCCTTGAGGAGGTGGTGGTGAGCTGCCTTCTTGAACCGCTGCAGTCCATGTGGTGTAGGTACACCCACAGTGCTGTTAGGGAGGGAGTTCCAGGATTTTGACCCAGTGACAGTGAAGGAATGGCAGATATGTTTCCAAGTCAGGATGCTGAGTGATTTGGAGGGGAACTTCCAGGTGGTGGTGCTCCCATGTGTCTGCTGCCCTTGTCCTTCTAGTTGGGAGAGATCCTGGGTTTGGAAGGTGCTGTCGAAGGAGCCTTGATGAATTCCTGCAGTGCATCTTGTCGATGGTACACACACTGCTGCTACTGTGAGTCGGTGGTGGAGGGAGTGAATGTTTGTGGATGTGGTGCCAATCAAGTGGGCTGCTTTGTCCAGGATGGTGTCCAGCTTCTTTTTCTCTTTATTCTTTGATGGGATGAGGTTGTCACCGGTAAGGCCAGCGTTTGTTGCTCATCCCTATTTGCCCTTGAACTGAGTTGCTTGCTGAGCTGTTTTGGAGGCAGTTAAGAGTCAACTACATTACTATGGGGTCTGGAGTCACTTGAAGGCCAGACTGGGTAAGGTTGGCAGATTTCCCTCCCTAAGGGGACATTAGTGAACCAGGTGAATTTTTACAATGTTCAATGATAGCTTCATGTTTGTCATTATTGAGACTGGCTATGCAATTCCAGATTTATTTACTTATTGAATTTAAATTCCACAACTGCCATGGTGGGATTTGAACCCGCGTCCCCCAGAGAATTAGCCTGGGCCTCTGGATTACTGGTCCAATGGTGTTATCACTCCACCACCATCTCCCCCAAGATGAATGTTGTTAGAAATGCATTCATCCAGGCAAATGGAGGTACAGGAAGGATGTTCCCAATGGTGGGTGAGTCCAGAACCAGGGGTCACAGTCTGAGGATACGGGGTAGACCATTTAGGACTGAGAAGAGGAGAAATGTCTTCATCCAGAGAGTGGTGAGTCTGTGGAATTCGCTACCACAGAAAGTAATTGAGGCCAAAACATTGTATGTTTTTAAGGAGCTGGATACAGCTCTTGGGGCAAAAGGGATCAAAGGATACGGGGAGAAAGCAGGAGCAGGCTTTGAGTTGGATGATCAGCCATGATCATAATGAATGGTACGGCAGGCTCGAAGGGCTGAATGGCCTACTCCTGCTCCTAGTTTCTATGTTTATGTTTCTATGAGAGTATTCCATCACACTCCTGACTTGTGCCTTGTAGATGGCGGACAGGCTTTGAGGGGTCAGGAGGTGAGTTACTTGTTGCAGGATTCCTAGCCTATGACCTGCTCTTGTAGCCGCAGTATTTATATGCATGGTCAAGTTCACCTGTACTCACCAATGGGATTCTGTAATCTGTCTAAACGCCTCTTCGCAGCTGGCCTTCATATTGGCTTGATTCTCGGACATGTCACTGGCTGAACATTTGTTGGGATCAACTTCATAATTTTCTTCTGGATTGTAAAGTCTCGTCACAAAGTCTCCTGTAAATGACAGCGAGGGAGATGAAGCAAGCCCAATAATTCAACAGCTGTTGTCTGCTGCCTGCACTGACATTCTCTCATTGAGATGGGAGAAGTCAGAGAATATGTTATTTTCAGATTTCTTTCTCCCCTATTTCTTAAGACCCATTCCATGCTCTGTTACCCTAGAGCCATGGTTACCAAATTCTGGGTTGTGGCTCAATTGGGCTCGAAGGAGACGGCGAGCGGGGTTGCAAACGCCCCCTCCCTCTGAGACTGCACCTCACACCAGCACCTAGGCCCTTGGCGACGTCTGGCCCTAGACTTGCCCAGCTCGTCCCTTGGCCTCTCTCTCCCTCTCTCTCTCTCTCCCACTGGGCCTTAGGCTCCCTGCCTGAAGCGGCTTCACTGACTCTCAAAGCCCAGCCCTGGCAATGAAGCTGGCAGCGATGCCCCAGGCTGCTGAGCTGCAGCCTGTCTGAGCCCAGCCCAACACCCTGGTGCTGCGCAACGGCCTGGACTCCAACGTCTGCCACATCAAAACCCTCAACCTGCCCTCCGGCTGCTTCCTGGCCAAGGTGCATGAGCTGGAATGGGCTTAGATGAAGTGATGGGCTGACTAAATAATAGTCATAAAATAATAACACTTCTACTAAGTACTTTAAAAACACAGATGTTTATATTTATATGCTGTGTTACATATTGATCCATAACACGCAGACTTTAATCATTGTGTACTGAATGTTACAATGCTGCTTTAGTGCCATTCTGCATATGCCAATGATCACAGTAATTTTCAAATGTTAAAACGGGGTCGTGTTGGAAAGTCATAGAATCATGACAACACAGAAGGTGGCCATTCGGCCCCTCGTGTTCATGCTGGCTCTCCCAAGGAGCAACTGAGCCTTTAGCAATTTAAGGAGAAACATTATTTGGGAAGCGCTGCACTCGTGAGAACATGGGTGTCAGCCTCTCTCATCAAAGCTAACTGCTCATGTAATTGGCCACTAGGTGGTGCAGGTCCAAAGTCCCACGCCCCTCCTCGTTCAACCTCTCCGTCAAATGTTTACTAACCTGAGACTTACGGTCAGCCCAGCCTTATCTGAGTGAAATCAGGAAACATTTTCTCACGCAAAGGGTTGTGGCAACCTGCAACTCTCTCCACCAAAAGGCTGTGGACGATGGGAGGAAGCTGAAATGCTCGGGGCTGAGACTTGATCGATATTTTTGTTGGGTAAAGGTATCCGATTAATTTAGAGCAAAGTGGGTGGATGGGGTTATGATATAGATCAGCCATGATATCTAAGTGAATGCCGCAAGAGGCTCAAGAAGGCCTCCACCTGTCCCTAAAGAATTTCTATCTTCTGAAGTCAAAAGCAACGTTGCCAGAACAGGTGTCCTGCCGGCTTTGCTTTGATTCGTTCACGGGATGTGGGCGTCACTGGCAATTTGTTACCCATCCCTAATTGCCCTTGAACTGAGTGTCTTGCTTGGCCATTTCAGAGGGCTAGTCAAGAGTCAACCATATTGCCGTGGGTCTGGAGTCACACGTCGGCCTAGACCGGGTAAGGACGGAAGATTTCCTTCCCTCAAGGGGATCAGTGATCCACTTTGGTTTTTACAACCATCGATGGTAGTTGTCATGGTCACCGTGACTGAGACTGTCCCTCTGAGCCAGTAACTTGGGCCTCTGGATTCCTGCTCTGGTGACATTACCACTACCCCACGTCTTCCGCCCTTTTGAATGCGACCGGACCTGTGGACACCCAAATGAGGAAGCAGCTGTGGATTTGTGGGTAGCAAAAGAGAGGTCCCAGCTAGTCCTGCCGACCCTCCAGAACCATCCTGGAGACTGTAGGGTTTAGAGATTAATCTCCAGGACACCGCCTGAAGCAACACCCAGGAGAAAAATCACTCAAAGGCATTAACTAAAATTGTGGGTTTTATCTCAGTTTTCTTTGAACAGTTGAATTTATTTAGTTGAAAAAGCATTGGAGATGGTGGGAGAAAATGGTTGTTTGACCACTTAATCCAACTGGGTAACAAGGAGCTTGTTCTCTTTCTGATTGGCCCTGGGAAGGTTGTTTTAATTCTTTCATGGGATGTGGGTGTCGCTGGCTGGGCCAGCATTTCTTGCCCATCCCTAATTGCCCTTGAGAAGCTGGTGGTGAGCTGCCTTCTTGAACCGCTGCAGTCCATGTGGTGTAGGTGCACCCACAGTGCTGTTAGGGAGGGGGTTCCAGGATTTTGACCCAGTGACAGTGAAGGAATGGCCGATATATTTCCAAGTCAGGATGGTGAGTGGCTTGGAGGGGAACTTCCAGGCGGTGGTGTTCCCATGTGTCTGCTGCCCTTGTCCTTCTAGATGGTAGTGTTTGTGGATTTGGAAGGTGCTGTCGAAGGAGCCTTGATGCATTTGTGGCAGTGCATCTTGATAGTACACACTGCTGCCACTGTGTGTCAGGGGTGGAGGGACTGAATGTTTTATGGTGGTGAACGGGGTGCCAAGGTGGAGCACATGGAGGGTGGAGCAATAGGCTGGAGGCTGTGTGGTTCATGGTGATGGTCATGCAGTCCTGGGGGCTTTACCACATCAAGCCAGATTTGGCAACCCTACCCCAGCCTTCACGAGGCAAAGGTCAAGTCCCCCAGTAATCTTACCAAGTGTTTCTATCAGGTACTTCTGTCCAACTAGCTTCATGTATTCGTCAATGGCCTTGGTGACCAAGGTGTTTTCTCTGAAGAGCACCGAGTGTTTATCCTCACAGCGATTCACCTCAGCCATCCCCAATTCAATCAGGAAGTCCTATGGGTCATGGGAAGCACAGAAAGAGTTTTATCTACAAACACAGATCAGAAAGGAGTCTAAGTTTATTCAATTAAGGTCTCCTAGACTATAGTATGTGCAAGGTTCCTATGATAAGTAGGTGGCTGTAGTGGTATAGGCCCCAATTCCATTCCTACCTTGTGCTGAGGCACTTACCCCAATTGTTGCATCTCTGCAGGCTTCAGGGAGGGTAGAAAAGCCACAGTTCCTCCTTGTGGCTACTATCCAGCTGTTTGTCCTGGATATCCAGCTCAGCTTTGATCCCCTGCTCCACTGATTAGGCTGCTCCAACCCCAAACCTCAGCTCACAGAATCACAGAATTATTACAGAAGAGGAGGAGACTGTGTGGCCCATTGTGTCTGCACCAGCTCTCCGAATGAGGAAAGCACCTAGTGCCATTCATTGTCTACATTTGGATCACTTTGGAGTTGTACCCCCAGCTTTGTCAGCATGTGGAGCAAAGCGACAAAAGCTCAACCACCATGTGCATTTACATAGCATCTTTAATGTAGGAAATGCTTCAACATAAAGGCCTTCGACACCAAAGTTTGATGTCTGTGGGCCAATTACTTCTTGACTTATCCCAGCTCTGTTTGAACTTTGGTGAAAACCTCAGCTATCAGCCTCCAACAGGGACTCTGGCTGCAGCACCTGCCTGGGATTTGTCCAACTATTTGATCCAGGGGCTACACGTTTCTAGCTAACCCTGGAATAAGGTCAATGGGAATGATGAATCTGGGAACAAGGCAAGTCAGAGAGCTATCACCTCACAACCAGGCCCAAGGTTCAAGTCTAGTTCTGACTGCTCTGGGAGGGAGTGTTTAGCCAGAATCAACCCAGTCTTTGGTGGAAAAAAGAACAATATTACACATAAAGTAATACTAATTAGTAAAGAGAGCATAAAATTGATAGTCTGGGAAATGGCTATCATAGGATCCTTGAATGTTACAGCACAGAAGGAGGCCACTTGGTCCACAATTTCTGAGCCAGCTCTTCGAAAGAGTTATCCAATAAGTCCCACTCCCCTGCTCGTCCCACATCCACCTCCTCCTCCAGGTTCCATGTCTATGAGGGTGTTGGTGACCATGGACGTCCATTGGATTGGGCCATGATTCTGCTGGGTAAAGTACTGCAGTGGTTTGCCATTGTCTTCCACAGTCTGGCTGAGCAGGAAACTCTCCCACTCTTACTACCTGCCATCAGGCTTATTGGGAGGATTCACAGGCTGATAATCAACCTGTTTAGCTGCGTTATGAACACACCTTCCTTGGCCATCAAGTCCTGAAGTGGGTCTTGAACCTAGAGCTCCTGTCACTGCACCACAAGACCACCCCCTTCTTTCCAAGTAGCCCAACAAATTATTTTACTTCTCAAGTATTTATATAATTCCCTTTTGAAAGTCGCTATTGAATCTGCTTCCACCGCCCTTTCAGGCAGTGTGTTCCAGATCACAACAACTTGCCCTGTAAAGAAAATTCTCCTCCTCCCTCCCTCTGATTCTCTTGCCAGAGCTGTGCACCCAGGTGTTAAAATGGGGCTTTCAGATGACGTGCTTAACATAGAAGGAGCTTTAACTGGTCACCTAATCCATCCTTTTCGACGCGAGCAGGGTAAAAATAATCCCAATGCCCCGACAGTTGTGTAAGATTAGAGGGAGCTGAGGAACACACCAATGAGGCATGCAGTTCCAATTTACATACAGTTACACCAAGATCCTCCAGAGCGACCGCTCTGCTCCACTCAAAGGGCAACAAGATCCAAGAAGAACGACAGAGTGACCTGCTTTACCTTGGCTTTTCCGACACTCTGTAGAACATGGACCAAGGCAGAGGCCACCTCCTCCTTATCCTTCACTTTCAGGGCTGGTTCCAGCACAGTGCACAGAGTGGTATAGTGACTGATGAGGTACTCTGCAAACTCCTTGTAGTGTATCATTGGTAAGACCTTGATGTTCTGGTAACGCAGGTTAATCCGTATGGTTGGCATCACCATCTTTCCCTTGGTTATGGGCTGACTGGTGATGTTGTACCACTTCTCCACATGTTGGCGGCCGGTGACCTCGGCGAGAGGGATGGTGACGGAACCAAGCGCGCTCATCTCTTTCCTCTTCTTATCCTCATCCCTGAAGAGATGCAAGGTGACTTCCTTTGTAGGGGGCAGATTGTTGAACTCAAAGTGCTCGCCCCAGAAGAGTTCCTCGTTGCTGACCTTGCTGGTTGTCCGAGCGTAGAGGTAGCCATCGAGATGCAGCTCGCAGAAGTATTTCTTCTTGGGGGTCAGGTCCTTGGCCTCGTTCACCCAAAGACTCAGCATGTTCTCCACCCTCTCACAGTTATCCTGAAAAACAACGGAACAGCCATACATGAGAGGTCATCAAACAAAAGACTGCATCTCTATGGCGCCTTTGCCAAGCTCAGGACACCCGAAAGCACTTTGCAGCCAGTAACTGAAGTAACTTTTGAAATCTCATCTGAAGACAGCCAATGCTTTGGCATGGAATTATGCAGAGTGTACAACGCAGAAACAGGCCAATGAGCCCAACAGATCCATCCTTCACACAAACCTCCCCCTACACTACTTCATCGCACCTTCTCAGTCTACCTTTCCTTTCTCCCCCCCAGGCAGAAATTTCCTCTCGGTGGATGGGGGCGCACCAAACCCGCTCTAGTGCGAGATGACCCATGCTGACCTCCGCCGAGCGTGCCAACGTCAACAACGCAGTGGAGCGATGGTTCGGGTCAGCGGGCACACACACCAGAATCGGCAGCACGCCCGCCAACAAATAAAAGGCCTGTTAAGGCCATTAAATAACCAATTAACTTCGGCATTATTTTCTTTATTGGACACCTCATCCACGGGCAGGATAAGGTTCCCGAAAGCAAGTAATAATAATAAAATAAGAGTTTTAAGATTGAACGAATAACTGTCCCTGCTCACGTGACAGGCTCAGCCTGCTCGCCCTCCTCCACCCCCTCCCCGCCCGCTCATGTTTGGCGCAGGGTGGGCCTTAACTGGTGGTGCGAAATCGCAGTCCAGTGCCGATCGTGGGCTGCGGTCTGCTCCCCCCCCACCCCCCACCCCCACACCGAGCCCACCCGTCTAGGGCAAAATTCTGCCCCATGTGTTTATCCAGCTTCCCCATAAATCCATCTATACTGTTCACCTCAACCAGTCCCTCTAAGTAGGGAGTTCCACATTCTCACCCCCCTCTCTGGGTAAAGAAGTTTCACCTAACTCCCAATGGGTTTTATTCGTGACTATATTATACTCATGGCCTCTGGTATTAGATTCTCCCAGACAAATATCTTCTCCACTGTGAAAAGGGCAAACTGTAACGTCTGATAACAGATAATCTGATAATGAATTGCTATCGACCTTTAGAACTTGGTCCTTACATTTTACATTGTAGAACGCCAAGTACCTACAGGGATAACAAATCACCCTGAGAAGTCAGAAAACAATTAAGTGAAGCCGCTTTGCTGGCACCATCCTAGTTGGAATGATTAATGAGTGACAGAGAAATATTAAAAACTGAGAACATATAAGGGGCAAGAAAGGAGGTCATTCAGCCCATCAAACTCACTTCTTCAACACTCTGCCCAAAAACCCTAACCTAAACTCGCTACCTGCTATTGTAAAGTAGGTCTTAACCTGATTATATAGAACTTACACAGACCATTTTGTACAAGTATACGAACATATAGTTTAGAAGCAGGAGTAGGCCATTCGGCCCCTTGAGCCTGCTCCGCCATTCAATAAGATCATGGATGATCAGATCATGGCCACAAGCCTAAATTTCCTACCCCCTCATATCCTTTGACTCCCTTGTTTTTTTTATTCATTCACAGGATGTGGGCTTTGCTGACTGGGCCAGCATTTATTGCCTATCCCTAGTTGCCCTTGAGAAGATGGTGGTGAGCTGCCTTCTTGAACCATTGCAGTCCAAGTGGTGGGTGCACCCACAGTGCTGTTAGGGAGGGAGTACCAGGATTTTGACCCAGCGACAGTGAAGGAACAGCCGATATATTTCCAAGTCAGGATGGTGAGTGGCTTGGAGGGGAACTTCCAGGCGGTGGTGTTCCCATCTATCTGCTGCCCTTGTCCTTCTAGATGGTAGTGGTCGTGGGTTTGGAAGGTGCTGTCTAAGGAGCCTTGGTGAATTCCTGCAATGCAGCTTGTGGGTGGTACACAATGTTGCTACTGTGCATCGGTGGTGGAGGGAGTGAATGTTTGTGGATGGGGTGCCAATCAAGCGGGCTGCTTTGTCCTGGACAGTGTCAAGCTTCTTGAGTGTTGTGGGAGCTGCACTCATCCAGGCAAGTGGGGAGTATTCCACCACACACCTGATTTGTGCCTTGTAGATGGTGGACAGGCTTTGGGGAGTCAGGAGGTGGGTTACTCGCTGCACAATTCCTGGCCTCTGACCTGCTCTTGTAGCCACAGTATTTATATGGCTGGTCCAGTTCAGTTTCTGGTCAATGATAACCCCCAGGATGTTGATAGTGGGGGATTCAGTGATGGTAATGTCATTGAATGTCAAGGGGCGATTGTTGGATTCTCTCTTGTTGGAGATGGTCATTGCCTGGCACTTGTGTGGCACGAATGTTACTTGCCACTTGTCAACAAGCCTAGATATTGTCCAGGTCTTGCTGCATTTGGACATGGACTGCTTCAGTATCTGAGGAGTTGCGAATGGTGCTGAACATTGTGCAATCATCAGCGAACATCCCCACTTCAGACCTTATGATGGAAGGAAGGTCATTGATGAAGCAGCTGAAGATGGTCGGGCCTTGGACACTACCCTGAGGAACTCCTGCAGTGATGTCCTGGAGCTGAGATGACTGACCTCCAACAACCACAACCATCTTCCTTTGTGCTCGGTATGACTCCAACCAGTGGAGAGTTTTCCCCCTGATTCCCATGGAATCCAGTTTTGCTAGGGCTCCTTGATGCCACACTCGGTCAAAAGCTGCCTTGATGTCAAGGGCAGTCACTCTCACATTTTAGTCAAGAATCTATCCACCACTGCCTTAAAAATATCAAATGACCAAGCCTCCATCGCTCTCTGGGGAAGAGAGTTCCAAAGACTCGCGACCCTCTGAGAGAAAAAATTTCCTCTCATCTCCAACTGAAATGGGAGACCCTGTATTTTAAAATGTGTCCCTTGTTCGAGTTCTAATCATGTTAAGCGCTACTATGCCAATATTGGTGGTTATAATTGACACCAAAAGCCCCATCTTATACCCAGGTTGCTCAGCTGTGCCATTTTCCCTCCTACCTTGTTGGGTTGGACAGTTCGAAGAAGATTCTCTATCCATTTGTCTCTCTCTGCAGCGGATGTACAACCGAAGCATCGGCTCCCTCTGGAGTTAATAACCTGAAATACAAAGAGTTCAAGCATCTGAGCGAGTGAGAGACCATGAACTTGCCTGAAGGACCAGTTGTATGGGGAATAGATTCTCTTGTGAAATTGATCACAGTGCCAGTGACAAATAATCAGTTCCACTTCAAATCGCAATAGCAGAAAGTCCCTCAGCAAGCCTCTCTGGACCAATTCCCCTTCATCATTTCTTCAAAATTCCATATGGAATGATGGTGAGAACAAAGCTGCTGTGATACCAGTTCCTTCAAAATGGAATTGACGCTCTATTTGAGAACATTCCCTTTTAGCGATAGTCCAAGTTTCACTTAAACACTGGAAGGCTCATATTTTCATTGCAACGTTTGTGTCTCAATGTTGTTGTATTTGTGCAGGTATTTGAGTTTTATATATGTGGCTGTTGGTGTTGGACAGTGAATGCAGTGTGTGTGATATACACTGTTGGTGTTGGACAGTGAAAACAGTGTGTGTGATATACACTGTTGGTGTTGGACAGTGAATACAGTGTGTGTGATATACACTGTTGGTGTTGGACAGTGAATGCAGTGTGTGTGATATACACTGTTGGTGTTGGACAGTGAATGCAGTGTGTGCGATATACACTGTTGGTGTTGGACAGTGAATACAGTGTGTGCGATATAAACTGTTGGTGTTGGACAGTGAATACAGTGTGTGCGATATACACTGTTGGTGTTGGACAGTGAATGCAGTGTGTGCGATATACACTGTTGGTGTTGGACAGTGAATGCAGTGTGTGCGATATACACTGTTGGTGTTGGACAGTGAATACAGTGTGTGCGATATACACTGTGGTGTTGGACAGTGAATGCAGTGTGTGCGATATACACTGTGGTGTTGGACAGTGAATGCAGTGTGTGCGATATACACTGTTGGTGTTGGACAGTGAATGCAGTGTGTGCGATATACACTGTTGGTGTTGGACAGTGAATGCAGTGTGTGCGATATAAACTGTTGGTGTTGGACAGTGAATGCAGTGTGTGCGATATACACTGTTGGTGTTGGACAGTGAATGCAGTGTGTGCGATATACACTGTGGTGTTGGACAGTGAATGCAGTGTGTGCGATATACACTGTTGGTGTTGGACAGTGAATGCAGTGTGTGCGATATACACTGTTGGTGTTGGACAGTGAATGCAGTGTGTGCGATATAAACTGTTGGTGTTGGACAGTGAATGCAGTGTGTGCGATATACACTGTTGGTGTTGGACAGTGAATGCAGTGTGTGCGATATACACTGTTGGTGTTGGACAGTGAATGCAGTGTGTGCGATATAAACTGTTGGTGTTGGACAGTGAATACAGTGTGTGCGATATAAACTGTTGGTGTTGGACAGTGAATGCAGTGTGTGTGATATACACTGTTGGTGTTGGACAGTGAATGCAGTGTGTGCGATATAAACTGTTGGTGTTGGACAGTGAATGCAGTGTGTGCGATATACACTGTTGGTGTTGGACAGTGAATGCAGTGTGTGCGATATACACTGTTGGTGTTGGACAGTGAATGCAGTGTGTGCGATATACACTGTTGGTGTTGGACAGTGAATGCAGTGTGTGCGATATACACTGTTGGTGTTGGACAGTGAATGCAGTGTGTGCGATATACACTGTTGGTGTTGGACAGTGAATGCAGTGTGTGCGATATACACTGTTGGTGTTGGACAGTGAATGCAGTGTGTGCGATATACACTGTTGGTGTTGGACAGTGAATGCAGTGTGTGCGATATACACTGTTGGTGTTGGACAGTGAATGCAGTGTGTGCGATATACACTGTTGGTGTTGGACAGTGAATGCAGTGTGTGCGATATACACTGTTGGTGTTGGACAGTGAATGCGGTGTGTGCGATATACGCTGTTGGTGTTGGACAGTGAATGCGGTGTGTGCGATATACACTGTTGGTGTTGGACAGTGAATGCGGTGTGTGCAATATACACTGTTGGTGTTGGACAGTGAATACGGTGTGTGCGATATACACTGTTGGTGTTGGACAGTGAATGCGGTGTGTGCGATATACACTGTTGGTGTTGGACAGTGAATGCGGTGTGTGCGATATACACTGTTGGTGTTGGACAGTGAATGCGGTGTGTGCGATATACACTGTTGGTGTTGGACAGTGAATGCGGTGTGTTCGATATACACTGTTGGTGTTGGACAGTGAATGCGGTGTGTGCGATATACACTGTTGGTGTTGGACAGTGAATGCGGTGTGTGCGATATACACTGTTGGTGTTGGACAGTGAATGCAGTGTGTGCGATATACACTGTTGGTGTTGGACAGTGAATGCAGTGTGTGCGATATACACTGTTGGTGTTGGACAGTGAATGCAGTGTGTGCGATATACACTGTTGGTGTTGGACAGTGAATGCAGTGTGTGCGATATACACTGTTGGTGTTGGACAGTGAATGCAGTGTGTGCGATATACACTGTTGGTGTTGGACAGTGAATGCAGTGTGTGCGATATACACTGTTGGTGTTGGACAGTGAATACAGTGTGTGCGATATACACTGTTGGTGTTGGACAGTGAATGCAGTGTGTGCGATATACACTGTTGGTGTTGGACAGTGAATGCAGTGTGTGCGATATACACTGTTGGTGTTGGACAGTGAATGCAGTGTGTGCGATATACACTGTTGGTGTTGGACAGTGAATGCAGTGTGTGCGATATACACTGTTGGTGTTGGACAGTGAATGCAGTGTGTGCGATATACACTGTTGGTGTTGGACAGTGAATGCAGTGTGTGCGATATACACTGTTGGTGTTGGACAGTGAGTACAGTGTGTGCGATATACACTGTTGGTGTTTGACAGTGAGTACAGTGTGTGCGATATACACTGTTGGTGTTGGACAGTGTGTACAGTGTGTGCGATATACACTGTTGGTGTTGGACAGTGTGTACAGTGTGTGCGATATACACTGTTGGTGTTGGACAGTGAATACAGTGTGTGCGATATACACTGTTAGTATTGGACAGTGAATACAGTGTGTGCGATATACACTGTTGGTGTTGGACAGTGAATACAGTGTGTGCGATATACACTGTTGGTGTTGGACAGTGAATGCAGTGTGTGCTATATACACTGTTGGTGTTGGACAGTGTGTATTTATGAGCATATACACTAGCTACCTTCCCTTTTAAGTGCTGCAGCCATACAAATATCCCAGCCACCCAATTGGCAAGCACTCTCATTAGGTCCTGTCATGGGAATGGTCCAAGCCCCGCCTATTTGACTGATTGTACACTACACACAAACATCAATGCCATTACCTCGAAGCAGTATCTCTCTCCCAGAATACTGCTGTGAAGTGGTCTGATGATAACATTTGTCTCATTCGTCAAATCGAGTGTTTCTATTGGGTTCAAAGATCCCGTCAGGGACTCATAAGAAACAGCTTCACTCAACCTCTGTATACTGGTGCGCCTAGGACAAAGCAGGATGAAGCTGGTTAGAATCGGAGAGTAGGCAAAAAATCATTCATTATCTTCTTGAAATTGTGTAGGGAAGCAAAGACCATGGGCCAGATATTGCTAGAGTTGGCATCACATGACAAACGCTGTGAGTTTGGACTATTTCCAGTACTTTTCAACTCAAATTATTTCTCATCAAAACTGTTGGAGAGTGAATACATAGATATATGGGGAGATATCGAGTAATGGGTTAAGATCAGGAGCACCTGATCCTGAGTTAACATCTGATGTAAAGATGATGCAATATCTGATAAGTAAGAAACTAAGATCTGGAGGTTAAGCAGAAGTATAAGCTCATGTAGAGTTACTGAGACGTACCTAGATCTGTAAATAAACAAGAATGGTTTTACAAATTTCAGACTAAAGTAGCTTTCTCAGGAAACAGGCAAACCCTAAATAAACCCCACCTAAACCTCAAACTCAAGAGAAAATAGAAACTTGCTGATAACAGGGGCAAGAGCAACGGGGCATCTGGGACCTTGGTGAACAACAGTCTACCTCCTTAACCAAAAATATTTAAGGATGAAGATGGAATCAGAAGAATGAGGGAGAAGAAAATGGGGTGAAGTAGAGTCAAATCAGGTACAGAAAGAAAAAGAAAGAGAGGGAAAGAAAGATTGGATTGTGAGTGAGAGAGAAAACAGAGACAGAAGGAAAAATAGAAAACTATTTTAAAATCTCTAACAATAATTTGCTACCTGTAGGAATGAGGCTCAATGGTTTTAATTGTTCCCTTTCTGAGCAGGAGAAGTTGGGTTGTTGAATATATTCAAGGGTTATGGGGGAGGCAGGAAAGTGCTGTTAAGGCCACAATCAGATCAGCCATGATTTTATTGAATGGTGGAGCAGACTAAATGGGCCTACTCCTGCTCCAATTTCTTATGTTCTTACAAGGATCAATAGATGTGACATAAGGGAACAATGTAGTGAGGGTTGAAGAATGTCTTAGGAAAATTTTAACAAGCAATGCCTGTAGTTATAATTTGTGCTACCATACAAATATGAGACTGTTAGTTTCACTGAGGGAAAGTTTAAGGAAGTCACATTTATGTGATCTTCAGAAATTAAAGTGAAAGTATCTGATTAATGCAATTGAAAGGGAGATGGTTTTGTCTCAAACCCACCCTATACCCAATATCATAATGTGCTGAAAGACCATTAATACCCACCACCTTTTTCTCTTAACCTCAACAATGTAATTGACATTAACAAACCTTAGCAAAGTAATTTGACAAGACATTAACAATATTGTGCAACCTGATGCTTTTGTTGTTTGGAGACTGTGGTGTTTCTGGTTGACTTTGACTTTTCCTCTTCCATCTTCTGATGATCAGATTCTAGAACGGGAAGGAGAGAATTAATTCTGCGGAGCAGAAACATGCACAGCTGTCAGAGGGAGTGATGGTTTCCAGCTTTTCAAACTGCACCAATGGAAATGAATTGGTGAATACTTTACTGCCTAATTACAGAGTGTAGGCTTTCAAACTTGTAACCCTCTGAAGGTGTGAGAAAGAGACAAGAAGAGGAAGAAGGCAAGAGAGAGGAGGTGGCACAGGGGACAAGGTTTAAAAATAAGGTTCTGAGGAAGAGTCTGAAGAGGAAGACGCTGGAGAAGAGTGATAGGGATTTGAAACGTTAACTCTGCTTCTCTCTCCACAGATGCTGCCAGACCTGCTGAGCTTTTCCAGCATTTCTGCTTTCCTTAAAAGTAAAGGGTCTCTCATTTAAGATAGGGATGAGGAGAAATGTTTTCTCTCAGAGGCTTATGAGTCTCTTCCACAGAGAGTGGTAGAGGCAGAGTCATCGAATACTTTTAAAACAGAAGTAGATTGATTCTTGACTAACAAGGGAGTGAAAATATCAGGAGTAAACAGGAAAGTGGTGTTGAGGCCACAATCAGATCTGCCCTATTGATCTTATTGAATGGCAGAGCAGGCTCGAGGGGCTGAATGGCCTACTCCACTCCTAATTCGTATGTTTGTATGTAAAGAGAGGGAAAACAAGAGAGAAAGATCAAGAAACAGGGAGAGAGGGAGAATGAAAGGAAAGGAGAGAGAGGAGAAAGGGAGAGAGAATGAAAGAGGGAGAAAGACAGAGAGGAAGAGAGTGAGAGAGTGTGAAAGAAAGTGTGTGTCGATGTTTGCTGGGACCCGGGAGTATGTCGATATTAGGTGGGGGTCCCGAGAAGTGTGCTGATATTTGCAGGAAGTCCCTGGGGAGAGTGGGGGTTGGCGAGGGAGATATTGGCAGAGTTCTCCCTAACTAAAGAGCTTCTGGTGCTGTGGGGACCACAGTGGTAAACAGCCTGGATTAGTCTCCAGCATTCGTCTTTGGATCGATTGCCTTTTTAACCTCATCCCATTTATAGAAACACTTTGCACACACCTGCATTCATTCGAGTCCGCTGGGAAATAGTGAAGTGGGCTCAGTGGGTTGACACTGGATTTAAGGTTCCCCTTGAAACACAGTTAACACTCACGCATCTCAGCTCTTTGACTTTTGAGGATTGGAGTCGGATGATATACTTTCCACCGAAATCCATTACTCAAGTGGCAAATAAAACCAGAAGTACAGCAATGGCTTCCTGTACGAACAGCACAACTTAGCTAAAAAAAAAGCACTTGGTAACCCACAAAAAAGCTTCTTGTTGCATGAGACTGCATGACAGTAATGGAAATCTCCTCACAATGAGAATGTTAGAGTGATGATTTTGAAATATCTGAGGGGAAATACGTAATAGATATAAATGTATGTGTGAACAGATGTATATGTGCGCCCCCCACACACACACACACACACACACACACACACACACACATAGAGATGAAGTAAATCCAAGAGACTATTTTTGCAGGAGTCAGGGAGATTCCACAGACCTTTCAAAATGCTGGCTGGGACACAGTCCCGGGAGTCTTGGCCCCATTCCCAATACCCCTTACTTTTGTCAAGGTGGGATAAGGGCGCGAGCTGGTGTGTGTCGTGAAACCAGGTTGGATGGCCGCATCCTGAGCTCCTGACTTGGCCCAGCTTACTCCCGACTCCTGCTACCCACCTCCACGATAAAAATCCAGTCCCACCCCTCCCCAGGGTGTGTTGGAAAATGTCTCCAGGCCAAGTGGCAAAGTCAAGCCCGCGTTATAGAGTCAAAGAGATAGAGGCTTCTCTAGGGATGGTCAAATATTTGATCTGACCTGAATTTTTGAGCAGAAAGCATCGAAATAAAAATGGTACACCTGAAATGAGGGACTTCAGTTCATGTGGAGAGGGTGGAGAAGCTGGGATCATTCTCTTTAGAGCAGAGAAGGCTAAGGGGAGATTTATTGGAGGCATTCAAAATCACTAAGGGTTTTTATTCGAGTGGATCGGGAGAAACGGTTTCCAACGTTAGGAGGGTCAGAAAGTAAAGGACACAAATTTAAGATGATTGGCAAAAGAGCCGGTTTTGGGGGGGGTTGGGGGGGTGGGGGGGGAATACTGTGTGGACTTTTCTTTATGCAGCAAGTTGTGATTTGGAAAGTGCTGCCTGAAGCAGATCCAAAAGTAGCTTTCAAAAGGAAATTGGATACCTACTTGAAGGGAGAAAATGTGCAGGGACATAGGGAAAGAGCTGGGGAGTGAGACTGATTGGATAGCTCTTCCAAAGTAGCAGTAAGGGGGGGATGATTGGCCTCCTGTATTGTTTCCCTGTTGAAAAACAGCCAAAATGAGCAATAACAACCAATGCAAGACAAAGCGAGAACAGGAAAGACTTCCTTGTACTGATGGTGCTGTCTGTGGGACGGATAAACAATGGTGAGTATTTACCTTCACGTTGTTCACTGGACCTTCACTAGTGCCTCCACTCCTTTCCAATTTCCTAATGGTGGAGGGACTCTTTTTACCAGGGGTAGGCTCTGAGGAAACAGAAAGATTCAGTAAAGAGAAGTCCTGTTGCAGAGGACTTGCCACCCTTTTGCCAGTAATGTATTCCGATTTGGACTCCCTTTGGAATGATTCCCTCCCAACGCCCTAAGCCATAGACACAAGCTGCAAACTTGCACCAAGTCCTGTTTGCCCATTATCCCTGTGCTCACTGACCCACACTGGCGTCTGGCGATGCCTCAATTATCCAAATATTTTCACCCTTGTTTTCAATTCTTGCCCATGGCCTCACTCCACTCCATCTCTATAACCTCCTCCAGACCTACAACCCTCGAAACATCCACACTCCTTCCAATTCTGGCCTCCTTCGCATCCCCAATTTGTATCACTCCACTGAAAGCCTGGTAGATTTTAAGGAGTGTCTTAAAGGAGGAGAGTGAGGTGAAGATTCAGAGTGAGAGGTGAGGAGTCAGAGAGAGAGAGAGGTGGAGAGTCAGAGAGAGAGTGGTGGAGAGTCAGAGAAAGAGTGGTGGAGAGTCAGAGAGAGAGAGAGGTGGAGAGTCAGGGAGAGAGAGAGGTGGAGAGTCAGAGAGAGAGAGAGGTGGAGAGTCAGAGAGAGAGAGAGGTGGAGAGTCAGAGAGAGAGAGAGGTAGAGAGTCAGAGAGAGAGAGGTGGAGAGTCAGAGAGAGAGAGAGAGGTAGAGAGTCAGAGAGAGTGGTGGAGAGTCAGAGAAAGAGTGGTGAAGAATCAAAGAGAGAGGGAGGTGGAGAGTCAGAGAGAGAGAGAGGTGGAGAGTCAGAGAGAGAGAGAGGTAGAGAGTCAGAGAGAGAGAGGTGGAGAGTCAGAGAGAGAGAGGTGGAGAGTCAGAGAGAGAGTGGTGAAGAATCAAAGAGAGAGAGAGGTGGAGAGTCAGAGAGAGAGAGAGGTGGAGAGTCAGAGAGAGAGAGAGGTGAAGAGTCAGAGAGAGGGGGAGAGTCAAATAGCTTTAGGAAGAGAATTCCAGAGCTTGTGGCCAAGGCAGCTGAAGGTACTGGCTGCCAATCGTGGAGAGGTTAAAATTGGGGATGCGCAAGAAGCCAGAATTGGAGAAGTGCAGAGATCTTGGAGGGTTGTGGGGCTGGAGGGGTTGACAGAAATAGGGAGAGGCAAGGCAGAATGGGACTTGAGAAAAAAAATGAGAATTTTATGGTCCTGTAAAGGAGCAGCTCCTCGAACATGGAGAACTGGAACTCATCATTTAATGGAAATGTGCAGCTGCATTAAATAATGCAGAGGTTCATGTCACCAACTAAATGAAATATGCTGCAACTCCGGTGTGACACAATCTCATGCTAGTTTCTGTTCAGTGACAACCAAATGCCTCGTGTCACCCAACTTGAATGCATTAATTTGGACATAATTGTAACTGAGAAAAGTTCACTTTGCACATGGGCAGCTGCCTAACAGATCTCCTGTTAAATGATGTCAAACTGAGCTGCCAGACTCCTGTGACATTGGTTCTGGATAATGCCAGGTTCAGAGTGCGATTCCTGACCTTGGTCCAGCTCCAAGCTAAGCACGACAGTGATTCTGGTCTTCATTGTGAATTATTAATTGGGCATGAAGCTGTCTATTACACGATGGGGCTGAAGCAAAACTATTACTTATCATATTATAAGATGTCTCCCTTTTAAGGCGGAGATGAGGAGAATTTTTTTTTCTCTCATCAGAGGGTCTGTGGAATTCTCTTCCCCAGTGAGCAATGGAGGCTGGGTCATTGAGTTTAGTTCAGGTTGAGTTAGATTATTGATAGACAAGAGATTGAGAGCTATGGGCAGGAAGACATAAAGGGGAGTTGAGACCACAATCAGATCAGCCATGGAGTGTCAGAGCAGAGGTCAGCGGGCCTACTCTTGCTCATGAACCCTATGGTCCGATTATCATTCTACATCATAACAGTGACCACATTGGGCATAGAGTGCTTTGGAATAGCCTGAGGTCATGAAAGGTGCTATGTAAGTTCTTTACTTAAGAAACAGACTCAGCCATTACCAAATTTGTAGTTTATTTTTTTATTTTTTTCCACAGATATATTTGTAAGACTCTTCAGCAAGCATTCAGAAAACTGCCCGCTTAAGATGCAAATAACTTTCTTTGAAACCCCTCTCTCCTTTCAGTTATATCTTACATCGCGATGAGATTGGGAATGGGTACACATTCTGGGAGCTTGGTTACAGAGGTCAGTAAGCTCGATTTACTTTGTATAGGGAAAGCACTGGATCATGAAAATCGTATCTCAACAGCAGCGTGGGTTTAGATGCAACGCAAAATTTCCTGAACCCCCAAAGGAGACTTTAATCCCAAATCCAGAAAAGCAGCTCCTAACGCAGCAATATAACAGTCCCATTTTCCCCACTTCCAATCCCCTGACCTGCAAACAGCTTCACTAGGAAAGATGATCCAGTCATTTATTTCATTGCTGTTTTGTGGGATCTTGCTATGCATAAATTGGCTGCTGTGTTTCCTACATTATAACAGTGGCTACACTTCAAAAGTACTTCACTGGCTATAAAGCCTTTGGGGAGTTGGTGAAAGGCTACATAAACCCATCTTCCTTTCATTTATCAACTGCCCAGTGGCTGGAATGCAAGTAGTTAATATGTAGAATTATATGGGATAGATACACAGGAACAGGCCATTCAGCCCAACCAGTGCATGCTGGCATTTATGCTTCGCTTGTTCCTCCTCATCTAAACCTATCATCCTAACCCTCTATTTCCTTCTCCGTCAGATAGGCTTGTCTAGCTTCCCCATAAATTCATCTATACTATTCACTTTAACCACACCCTGTGGTTAACAAGTTCCACATTCTTCCCACTCTCTGGGTAAAGAAGTTTCTTCTGAATTCCCTGTTTGATTTCTTGCTGACTATCTTATATTCACGGCCTGAAGTTATGCTTTTCTCCACAAATGGAAACGCTCTCTCTCTCTATATCTACTCTCAAAACCGTTCATGGTTTTAAAATTAGGATACTGCTCATCCATCTCTCTTTTGGGATAAAGACCCCAGCCTGATGACCCTTTCCTGGTGGGTATAACCTTGCAGATCCTTGTACATCTTCTTTTTGCACCCTCTCCAAGTGTCCCTATGTCCTTTTCACAACGTGGCAATCAGAACTGTACACGTTTTATGTTCTGCTACTGAAACATGGGCCAGGATTTTACGGCCCTGCCTCAGTGTGTTTACCCCCCACGCTGGTTGCGGTGAGCCACTTAAATCCCTATTCAGTTCGGCGGGGCCATAAATTCCTGGCCGTGGACTTAACCTGCACCCGATAGGAACTGGGTTGAAATCAGATTCCAGTATTTAGCTTAGTATATTTCTTCATTGCGTTTGGTAGGCTTGGTTCCTTGGGTCCGACGTGAGATACATTGACACAAACTCTCTTTTCCTCGATGTGGATGTTGGTTGACCTGTGTTTCCTGGAGCCCCAAGTTCTATACGTTGTGTGCCACCAGGGACCCTTAGAGATTTGAGTGATATGATGCTGCATGTGATATGTGGTTACTGTCTCCTGTTCTCAAATGCTGCAGGGGTAAGTCAGTGAAAAATAAAGCCAAATGTGTTTTTTTATTGCTTATCTATACCAGATAAAATCTACAACAACAACTTGTATTTGCATAACACCTCCAGGGTCATTAAACATCCCGAGGCTCTTCACATGGGGGCAAACAAAAGTAGACAGTGAGCCATACTGAGAGATATTAGAGCGGACAATCAAAGGCTTCCTGAACGGGATAGTTTAAGGAAGCGTTTTAAAGGAAGAGAGAGGGAGGGGATTCCAGAACTCAAGGCCTCAGCAGCTGAAGACTTGGCCGCCAATAGTGGAGTGATGAAAAACAGGGGTGTACGAGAGGCCAGAATTAGAGGAGCAGCGATATCTCAGAGGGACCAGAGGAGTTCACAGAGACAGGGAGGGGCCAGGCCACAGAGGAATTTGAAAACAAGGATGAGAATTTTAAAATTGAGGCGGCGTTGCTTAACCAAGAGCTAACATAGCTCATCCCCATCACCCACAGGTGAATGGTAGCAAGCTCAGGCACAGGCAGCAGAATCTTAGATGACCAAGTCAACGGAGGGCAGAACACGGGAGACCAGCGTTGGAAAGGTCAAATCTAGCGGTAACAATGGCCTAGGTGATGGTTTCAGCAGCCGATGAGCTGAGGCAGCTTGATGCAATAGAATTTTAAAAGCTGGAATAATTTCCTTCCTCCTGACTACAGAGTATGTTCAGCACCAGCACCAGCTTTGACCCTGAAAGACTGGCTGATATACCTCCATCTGGGGCAGGTTTAATTTGCCAATTAATGTGCCGGGCCTGCAAGTTCTTAAAAATAACCGGGAGGCTGAGGGCGAGATGTTGTTTGCCTTTAAGTCACTAAGTGCAGAAATGTGTAGGAACCCGACGATGCTTGTGGTCTTCTTACAGACTCCCCCAGTGCAACGGCTGTAACGGCTCGAGAATCAAATGCCCGCAGAAGGAGGCCATTCGGCCCATTGAGCCTGTGCCGGCTCTTTGAAAGAGCTATTCAATAACCCTCCGCCCCCCGACACCCCCTGCTCTTTCCTCACAGCCACGCAAAGTTCTCCTTTTCAAAATATTTATCCAAATCCCTTTATAAAAGCTACTATTGAATCTGCTTCCAGACAGTGCTTCCCAGGTCACAGCGCATGTGGCTAGATATTGGCTGGTGCAGCAGCATGGGGGAGGAATGATCAGGTACTCTCGGGGTGAAAAGCGGGCCTATTATTTTAGGACCGGGCTGTCGAGTTTCACTAGGGTGAGATAGGCTGGGCGGAGGCTCGTGTGGAGTCTCAACAACAGGGTTACTGGTTAGCTGGCATGGGTTAGTTAGCTGAACGGTCATTTTCTGTGCTGTAGACCTTGATGTAATTCAACACGATCGGATTGATAAAGCTGAGTTGGGCACAAGGCAGGTGGACCTCCTATTTCAGTCCTAACATAAATCAGCAGACAGCAGTGCAGCGCGCCGAAGATTGTATCAATCATCAGAGAAGAAAAGCTCAGCATCTTTATCAGATGGAGCTGCATCTAAGTGGCTCTGAGGTGGAGCCTGTCACGTCCTGTAGATACTATTGCAGAGGCAGCTCAAGAGTCAAGTAAAGCAGCGAGGGAATGGTAACTGAGCTAATTCACAACTGAACTGCCAGTAAGTATCAAAATGGGTGAAGTACCACTTCAGTGATAATCACACACTAAGCAACCAAGATGCTTCCAAGGTCTTACATTGCATCAAACTTTGGGTTAAAAAACCTCCATCTCGCCAGAGAGATCAGCAGTGGCTCAGGTCGGAATGTTCTTGCCTCAGAAGGTGGTTGGGTTCAAGTCCCCCTCCAGGACTGGCATTCCCAATGCAGTAACAGAGGGAGTGCTGCACTGTCTGGGGTGCTGTCTTTCAAATGAGGCTGAAGCTTCGTCTGCTCTCTCAGGTGGATGGAAAAAAAATCCATGAACTATTTCAAAGAAGAATTCGGCCCCCCCCCAACTGTTGCCCTCACCATTATTTATCCCACAATCAACATCCCTAAAAATACAGATTGTCCGTTCATTTAACTGGTTGCTGTTTGTGGAATCTTGCTGTGTGCCAGCTGCCTTACATCACAACAGTGACTACATTGAAAAAAGTACTTTAATGGTTGTAAAACACTTTGTGATGCCTGGAGGTAGGAAAAGGCATTTTTGAATTGCAGTTATCTCTCCTCTTCCTTTCTCATCTGTACCGTACTCAGAGTTCAAGCCATGTGAGTGCAGCTGGTGGAGGGACATTGGATCCCTTTGCTTCCTGTATAATGTAAAGAATCCCAGCTCCCTGACCCCAGGGAGGGTTGTGGAGCCAGGGAAGTGGGGGAGGGTCGGCGACTCCATCATTGGGAGAAGGAGGCCATTTTCAATTATGTAAACACAAAGAGCTTGTTCCTGCTCTCCACTGACTTCTGTATAAAAGTGAGGCCGATCGTCCCAGCCAGAGCGTGAGAAAGAAGGGCTTGCATTTCTATGGCACCTTTCATGACCTCAGGACATCCCAAAGCATTTTACAGCCAAAGAAGTACTTTTTGCAGTGTATTCACTGTTGCAATGTAGGAAACCCATCACCAATCTGGGCACAGCAAGCTCCCACAAACAGCAATGTGATGATGGCTAAGTAGAATGTGTTTATTGACGTTGATTGAGGGATAAATATTGGTCAGAACACAGTGGGTGGTTGGGGGGGGGCGTGAGGGGAAGAGGTGGCAGAGTGCAATAAGTGAAGCATAATAGCAACATATACAGAGTATGAGAGTAGAAGCAATTCCAGCCACAAATAGCAGGTGCAGACAAAGGGTCATATGTACTCAAAACATTAACTCTGTTTCTCTCTCCACAGAGGCTGCCAGACCCGCTGAGTTTTTCCAACATTTTCTGCTTTTGTTTCAGATATCCATGTGGTGATTGACAGGGGAATTATCCAATCATCTACCTGTTGGGGGTCCCCTATTCTTCTTTGAGATAGTGTCATGGGATCTTTCAAAAGAGAGCTGAAGTGGCCTTGGCTTAATGTCTCATCCAAAAGACACCACATCCGACAGTGCAGCACTCCTTCAGTAACGCACTGGGGCCTCAGCCTAGATTTTCGGGCTCAGGTCCTAGAATGGGTCTTGAACCCACAACCATCTGGCTCAAAAGCCAATGCTGTCAATTGTATATTAATTGTGTTTAATTGTATGGTGGGCATTAACTAGGATTTACTTGCGCCAATGAATAAACACAGGCTGAAATGGTAGATGTTGGGTTGGGAGACCATAAGACATAGGAGCAGAAATTAGGCCATTCGGTCCATCGAGTCTGCGCCGCCATTCATTCATGGCTGATAAGTTTCTCAACCACATTCTCCCGCCTTCTCCCCATAACCTTTGATCCCCTTACCAATCTAGAACCTATCTAACTCAGTCTTAAATACACTCAATGACCTGGCCTCCACAGCCTTCTGTGGCAATGAATTCCATAGATTCACCACTCTCTGGCTAAAGAAGTTTCTCCTCACCTCTGTTCTAAAAGGTCTTCCCTTTACTCTGAGGCTGTGCCCTCGGGTCCCAGTCTCTCCTGCTAGTGGAAACATCTTCCCCACGTCCACCCTATCCAGGCCTTTCGGTATTCTGTAAGTTTCAATCAGATCCCCCCTCATCCTTCTAAATTCCATCAAATATAGACCCAGAGTCCTCAAATGTTCCTCATATGTTAAGCCTTTCGTTCCTGGAATCGTTCTCGTGAACCTCCTCTGGACATCTCCAGGGCCAGCACATCCTTCCTGAGATACGGGGCCCAAAATTGCTCACAATATTCTAAATGTGGTCTGACCAGAGCCTTATAAAGCCTCAGCCGCACATCCCTGCTTTTATATTCTAGTCCTCTTGATATAAATGCCAACATTGCATTTGCCTTCCTAACTACCGACTCAACCTGCAAGTTAACCTTAAGAGAATCCTGGACTAGGACTCCCAAGTCCCTTTGCACTCCAGATTTCTGAATTCTCTCCCCATTTAGAAAATAGTCTATGTCTCTATTCTTCCTACCAAAGTGCATGACCTCACACTTCCCCACATTGTATTCCATCTGCCACTTCTTTGCCGATCCTCCTAACCTGTCCAAATCCTTCTGCAGCCTTCCCGCCTCCTCAATACTACCTGTCCCTCCACCTATCTTTGTATCATTTGCAAACTTAGCCAGGATACCCTCAGTTCCTTCATCTAGATCATTAATGTATAAAGTGAAAAGTTGTGGTCCCAACACTGACCCCTGCGGAACTCCACTAGTCACCGGCCGCCATCCTGAGAAGGACCCCCTTATCCCCACTCTCTGCCTCCTGCCAGACAGCTAATCTTCTATCCATGCTAGTACCTTGCCTCTAACACCATGGGCTCTTATCTTACTGAGCAGCCTCCTGTGCGGCACCTTGTCAAAGGCCTTCTGGAAGTCCAAGTAGATAACATCCATTGGCTCTCCTTTGTCTAACCTACTCATTACCTCCTCAAAGAATTCTAACAGATTTGTCAGGCATGACCTCCCCTTGATGAAACCATGCTGACTTTGCCCGATTTTACCATGCACTTCCAAGTATTCTGAAATCTCATCCTTAATAATGGACTCTAAAATCTTACCAACGACCAAGGTCAGGCTAATCGGCCTGTAATTTCCCATCTTTTGCCTCACTCCCTTCTTAAACAGGGGGGTTACATTAGCAATTTTCCAGTCCTCTGGGACCCTCCCTGACTCGAGTGATTCCTGAAAGATCACCACTAACGCCTCCACTATCTCTTCAGCTATCTCCTTCAGAACTCTGGGGTATAATCCATCTGGTCCAGGTGATTTATCCACCTTCAGACCTTTCAGTTTTCCTAGCACCTTCTCCTTGGTAATGGCCACCATACTCACCTCTGCCCCCCGACTCTCTTCAACTTTGGGGATGTTACTCATGTCTTCCACTGTGAAGACTGATGAAAAGTGCCTGTTCGGTTCCTCCGCCACTTCTTTGTTCCCCACTACTACTTCTCCAGCGTCATTTTCCAGCGGCCCAATGTCCACTTTTGCCTCTCTCTTACCCTTTATTTATCTAAAAAAAACTCTTGCAATCTTCTTTTATATTACTGACTACTTTACCCTCATATTTAATCTTCTCCCTCCTTATTTCTTTTTTAGTTGTCCTCTGTTGGTCTTTGTAGGCTTCCCAATCCCCTGGTTTCCCACTGCTCTTCGCCACATTGAATGCTTTCTCTTTAGCTTTTATGCTGTCCCTGACTTCCCTTGTCAGCCATGGTTGCCTCGTCCTCCCTTTAGTATGCTTCTTCTTCCTAGGGATGAATTTTTGCTGTGTCTCCCAAATTACTCCCAGAAACTCCTGCCATTGCTGTTCCACTGTCTTTCCTGCTAGGCTCGTCTCCCAGTCAATTCTGGCCAGCTCCTCCCTCATGCCTCTGTAGTTGCCTTTATTCAACCGTAATACCGTTACATCTGATTCCAGCTTTTCCCTCTCAAATTGCAGGGTAAATTCTATCATATTATGGTCACTTCCTCCTAAGGGTTCCTTCACCTTAAGCTCCCTTATCAAATCTGCCTCGTACACATCACTAAATCTAGAATTGCCTGTTCCCTAGTGGCTCCACCACAAGCTGCTCCAAAAAGCCATCTCGTAGACATTCCACAAATTCCTTTTCTTGGGATCCACTACCAACCTGATTTTCCCATCTAGCTGCATATTGAAATCCCCCATGATCACTGTAACCTAGCCTTTCTTACACGCCTTTTCTATCTCCTGGTGTATCTTGTGCCCCACATCCTGACTACTGTTCGGAGGCCTGTACATAACTCCCATTATGGCTTTTTTACCTTTGCGTTCCTCAACTCTACCCACACAGATTCTACATCATCTGACCCTATGTTATTTCTTGCTATCGATTTAATTTCATTTCTTACTAACAAAGCAACCCCACCCCCTCTGCCAACCTGCCTATCTTTTCGATAGGATGTATATCCTTGGATATTTAGCTCCCAGTCCTGATCCCCTTGCAGCCATGTCTCCGTGATGCCCACCACATCATACCTGCAAATTTCAATCTGTGCCACAAGCTCATTTACCTTTTTTCGTATACTGCGTGCATTCAGATATAACACCTTCAGTCCTGTACTTCCCATCCCCCTTTCTCATTGTCGTCCCTTTATCTGATGTGCTTGAAGTTAGATTCCTAGCCCTTTCCAAACACTCTGTCCTATTTTGTGTTCTGGAGACTTTAATAGCTTCTCCTGCGCTCTCCTTTCTTTTCAGTTTTTTCATAATTTTCCATGAAGTTGAATCCACCCCTCCACATGCTAACCTGCTGCTTTGTTTCCCATTAGTCATACTTCTTGGAGTTTTACCCTTCCCTCCCCCCCCACTTTCTAGTTTAAAGTCCTGTTGACCACCCTAATTAACATTTTCACTAGAACATTGGTCCCAGATCGGTTCAGATGGAGACCGTCCCAACAGATACAGATCCCTCCTGTTCCAATACTGATGCCAGTGCCCCATGAAATGGAACCCCTCTTTCCCACACCACTCCTTTAGCCACGTGTTTACTTCCCTTATTCTCGCGTCCCTATGCCAATTTGCATGTGGCTCGGGTAGTAATCCGGAGATTATAACCCTTGAGGATGCACGATTGTAACATGTAATTTTTTTTTATTCATTCATGGGATGTGGGTGTCGCTGGCTGGGCCAGCATTTGTTGCCCATCCCTAGTTGCCCTTGAGAAGGTGGTGGGTGAGGTGCCTTCTTGAACCGCTGCAGTCCATGTGGTGTAGGTATATCCACAATGCTGTTAGGGAGGGAGTTCCAGGATTTTGATCCAGTGACAGTAAAGGAACGGCCGATATATTTCCAAGTCAGGATGGTGTGTGGCTTGGAGGGGAATCTCCAGGTGGTGGTGTTCCCATGTGTCTGCTGCCCTTGTCCTTCTAGATGGTAGTGGTCATGGGTTTGGAAGGTGCTGTCTGAGGAGCCTTGGTGAGTTCCTGCAGTGCACCTTGTAGATGGGACACACACTGCTGCTACTGTGCATCGGTGGTGGAGGGAGTGAATGTTTGTGCCAACCAAGCGGGGCTGCTTTGTCCTGGATGGTGTTGAGTTTCTTGAATGTTGTTGGAGCTGCACTCATCCAGGCAAGTGGAGAGTATTCCATCACACTCCTGACTTGTGCCTTGTAGATGGTGGACAGGCTTTGGGGAGTCAGGAGGTGAGTTACTCGTTGCACAATTCCTAGCCTCTGATCTGCTCTTGTAGCCATAGTATTTATATGGCTAGTCCAGTTCAGTTTCTGGTCAATGGTAACCCCTAGGATGTTGATCGTGGGAGATTCAGTGATGGTAATACCATTGAATGTCAAGGGGTGATGGTTAAATTCTCTCTTGTTGGAGATGGTCATTGCCTGGCACTTGTGTGGTGTGAATGTTACTTGCCACTTGTCAGCCCAAGCCTGGATATTGTTCAGTTCTTGCTGCATTTGGACATGAACTGCTTCGGTATCTGAGGAGTCGCAAATATTGCTGAACATAGTGCAATCATCAGTGAACACCCCCACTTCTGACCTTATGATGGAAGGAAGGTCATTAATAAAGCAGCTGAAGATGGTTGGGCCGAGGACACTACACTGAGGAGCTCCTGCAATGCTGTCCTGGAACTGAGATGATTGACCTCCAACAACCACATTCATCTTCCTTTGTGTTAGGTACGGCTCCAACCAGCGAGAGTTTTCCCCCTGATTCCCATTGACTCCAGTTTTGTTAGGGCTCCTTGATGCCACACTCGGTCAAATGCTGCCTTGATGTCAAGGGCAGTCACTCTCAACTCACCTCAGGAGTTCAGCTCTTTTGTCCATGTTTGAACCAAGGCTGTAATGAGGCCAGGAGCTGAATGACCCTAGCAGAACATGGGCTTCATGGATGCCCAGTCTTGAATAATTAGAACAGTTCAAAATCTATCCCATTTAGCTCGGTGGTAGTGCCACACAATACGAAGGAGGGTATCCTCAATGTGAAGGCAGGACTTTGTCTCCACAATGACTGTGCAGTGGTCACTCCTACCATTACCGTCATGGACAGATGCATCTGTGGCAGACAGGTTGGTGAGGATGAGGTCAAGTATGTTTTTATTGCTAAGCAAGTGCCACTTGATAGCACTGTTGATGACCCCTTCCATTATTTGATTGATTATGGAGAGTAGACTGATGGGGCAGTAATTGGCCGGGTTGGATTTGTGCTGTTTTTTGTGTACAGGACATACCTGGGCAATTTTCCACATAGTCAGTGATGCCAGTGTTGTAGCTGTACTGGAACAGCTTGGCTAGGGGCGCGGCAAGTTCTTGGACACAAGTCTTCAGTACTATTGCTGGAATATTGTCAGGGCCCATAGCCTTTGCAGTATCCAGTGCCTTCAGCCGTTCCTTGATATCACATGGAGTGAATCAAATTGGCTGAAGACTGACATCTGTGATGCTGGGGACCTCCGGATGAGGTTGAGATGGATCATCCACTTGGCACTTCTGGCTGAAGATTGTCATGAATGCTTCAGCCTTATCTTTTGCACTGATGTGCTGGGCTCCTCCATCAATGAGGATGGGGGTATTTGTGGAGTCTCCTCCTCCAGTGAGTTGTTTAATTGTCCACCACCATTCACGACTGGATGTGGCAGGACTGCAGAGCTTAGATCTGATCTGTTGGTTATGGGATCATTTAGCTCTGTCTATCACTTGCTGCTTATGCTGTTTGGCATGAAAGTAGTCCTGTGTTGTAGCTTCACCAGGTTGACACCTCAATTTTAGGTATACCTGGTGCTGCTCCTGGCACTCCCTCCTGCACTCTTCATTGAACCAGGGTTGATCCCCTGGTTTGATGGTAATGGTAGGGTGGGGGATATGCCGGGCCATGAGGTTACAGATTGTGTTTGAGTACAATTCTGCTGCTGCTGATGGCACACAATGCCTCATGGATGCCCAGTCTTGAGTTGCTAGATCTGTTTAAAATCTATACCATTTAGCATGGTGGTAGTGCCACACAATACGATGGAGGGTATCCTCAATGTGAAAGCAGGACTTCGTCTCCACAATGACTGGCTGCGCAGTGGTCAATCCCACCGATACTGTCATGGACAGATGCATCTGCAGCAGACAGGTTGGTGAGGATGAGTTCAAGTATGTTTTTCCCTCTTGTTTGTTCTCTCACCACCTGCCGCAGACCCAGCCCAGCAGATATGTCCTTTAGGACTCGGTCAGTAGTGGTGCTATTGAGCCACTCTTGGTGATGGACATTGAAGTCCCCCACCCAGAGTCCATTCTGTGCCCTTGCCACCCTCAGTGCTTCCTCCAAGTGGTGTTCAGCATGGAGGAGCACTGATTCATCAGCTAAGAGAGGGCAGTACGTGGTAATCAGCAGGAGATTTCCTTGCCCATGTTTGGCCTGATGCCCTGAGACTTCATGGGGTCCGGAGTCAATGTTGAGGACTCCCAGGGCAACTCTCTCCTGACTGTATACCACTGTGTCACCACCTCTGCTGGGTCTGTCCTGCTGGTGGGACAGGACATACCCAGGGATGGTGATGGTGGAGTTTGGGCCATTATCTGTAAGATGTGATTCCGTGAGGATGACTATGTCAAGCTGGTGCTTGATTAGTCTGTGAGACAGCTCTCCTAATTTTGGCACTAGCCCCCAGATGTTAGTCAGGAGGACTTTGCCGTGTTGACAGGGCTGAGCTTGCATTTGTCTGGGGTTTCTGGTGCCTAGGTCGATGCCGGGTGGTCTGTCCAGTTTCATTCCCTTTTTGTGACTTTGTTGCAACTAAGTTGAACTCAGAGGGTAGTTAAGAGTCAACCCCATCACTGTGGGTCTGGAGTCACATGTAGGGCCAGACCAGGTAAGGATGGCAGATTTCCTTCCCTAAAGGGCATTAGTGAACCAGGTGGGTGTTTACGACAATCATCAGACTTTAATTCCAGATTTTTTTAAAATTCAAATTCCACCATGGATTTGTACCCAGGTTCCCCAGAGCATTACCCTGGGTCCCTGGATTACTAGTCCAGCAATCATACTACTATGCCATCACCTCTCCTATAAATAAATTGTCATAAAAGTGTGTAAAGTTTGGTTCTCGACTTCCCTTCACCAATTGGCTTTCTAGAGTATAACAAGTGCTACCTACTGCTAGAAGATTGGATAAGTCCCCTGCCAATCACTACTGGAGTCTGAAATAAAAACCAAAAATTCTGGAAAAACTCAGCAGGTTTGGCAGCATCTGTGGAGGGAGAAACAGAGTTTGTAGTTTGGAGTCTGTATGACGCTTCTTCTGCATCTGCTATTTGTGGCTGGAATTGACTTTACTCACATACTCTGTATTATCTTGCTTCGCTCATTGCATTTTGCAGGAGAAATAATCCTGCTTCTATCAGGAGACTTTGCTATTGTTCAGACCATGAGTCAAAATCCTGGAACTCCCACACTAACAGCACTGTGGGTGTGCCTACACCACATGGACTGCAGCAATTCAGAAGGCGGCTCACCCACCACCTTCTCAAGGGCAACTAGGGATGGGCAACAAACTCTGGTCTAGCCAGCGACACCCACATGCCATTAACGAATTCTTTAAAAATTAGTTCTGTTTGTTGCAGTTTGTAAAGTCTCCGTTTCGAGCCATAGAGTCAGGAGGAGGCCATGAAGCCCATTGAGTAGATGCCAGCTCTCCGTACAGAAATCCAGTCAGCTCCATTTCCGCACTCTACCCCTACAGCCCTTTACTTTGTTTGCCTCCAGAGCCTGGCCAACTTTTCTTTGAGATCATTGATCGTCTCTGCTTCCACCGCCCTCTCCGGCAGCAGTTTCCAGGCCATTGCAACTCACGGCACAAAATAAATTCTTCTTCACATCGCCCCTGCATCTCTCCCCCTTAATCATAAATCTGGGTTCCCCAGTCCGTGTACAGTCGGCAGAGGGGAGCATCATTTCGATGTCCACTTGAGGTAAACCTGCCATAATCATGTAGCCTCGCTAAAATCTCAGCCTAATCCCCTTTGTTCTAAGGAGCACAGCCCCCAGCTTCTCTAACTTAACCTCGCGGTTAAAATCCCTCATCCCTGGAAACCATTCCGGTAAATCTTCTCTGCACCTTGTCTGCAGTAAAACCATCCCAGTTTGCTGCAAATTCGCTCCTAAGACCTATCACTTTCCAGCTAACTGGCGGATGGAGGCATCAAGACTGATTTTGTAGCTGTGAGGCCCAGCATTCTTCTCGAAACATTGCCCCCAGTTTGAAGATAAAAGTGGATGAACATCAGACACATGGCATTTCCTAGATGTACATGAACACATCTTAAAACCTTTCATCTCAGAAACATGCACTCCACCTCCGTCTCACACTTTTTCTCAGACACACCCTCTTGTCTCCGTTATTGCTGTGTGCATCATAATGGGGCCGTCTGCCCAACCAATTTGTCACAAAGCCCAATGCAGGGAGGTTGAAGAAATGCATTACTCATGACAAATGTTTCACAACAGCTCAGCTTATCTGAGAGAAGATATTCAATAGGAAATGAGGCTTCCAAGTTTCTCATTGCTCCACAGGAAGAGGTTTCAACAAAAAAAGAAACAAGATGTTGAAATTTGTTTGCTTATCGGCGGAACGAACGTTTCCAGGTAATCTCGAGAGGCTCGTTAACCATTAGAAAAGATCAGGGAACCAGTAACAGTAATGGACACTGAGGACAAACCCTAAATAAACCGGCTTCTCTCCCAGACCTGAAGGCTGCTGTGCCGAGGGAGCAGCCTAAAGTAGAGCCATTAAATCAACATTATAAAGAAGGAACTGGTGCCTTTCACAACCTCAGGATGTCCCCAAAAATGCTTCACAGCCAATGAAGTGCTTTTGAAGTGAATCACTGTTGTAATGTAGGGAACCAATTTGTGCACAGCCTATTCGTTCAAATAACAATGTGATAATGGCCAGATAATCTTTTCTTTAGTGAGGGATAACTAATGGCCAGGGCACCGAGGAGAACCCCACCCCTCCCCCAAAATAATGCCATGGCATTATTTATGCTTACCTGAAGGGGAAAAGAGAGCCCTAGTTTAACGTCACATGTGAAATTTGGCACCTCTGACAGTGCAGCACTCCCTCAGTCAAGCATCGGAGCTATCAATAGGGTTGAACCCACAACTCTGGGATCTGGAGTCAAGAGTGCTACCCACTGAGCCATAGTTGGCACCTGAGAGGTATGATCAGTAACGATTCTCAAATCACATTCATCGCAGTCCGTGTCTTCTGTGCTTGTTCATTCCCTCATCCCATGATATTTGTACATGCTACTGTCAAGCTGCCACTCAGTGGGTCACACTCTTATCTCTGAGTTGGAAGGTTGTGAGTTCAAGTTCCACTCCTGAGACTTGAGCACAAACATTCTGGCTGACACTCCAGTGCAGTGCTGAGGGGGTGCTGAATTGTTGTAGGTGTGTCTCTTGGATGAGATATTAAACCCAGGCCTTGTCAGCCCTCTTGGTTGACATAGAATGTCCTGTGACACTATTTGAAATAAGAGCAGTGGAGTTCGGGGTCTGGATCAATATTTATCCCTCAATCCACATCGCTAAGAAAAAAAAACAGATTATCACTTGTTGTGAGTGGGATCCTGCTGCACACAAATTGTTTGTTGGTTTTCTACATTATAGCAGCAACCACACAAAGTGAGTTGTTGGCAAAGTCCTTCAGGATATTCTGAGGTTGTGAAAGGTGCTATAGAAATGCAAATTGGTACTGAGGGGTGGGCAATGAATGTGGATCCAGCCAGCCACACCCAAATCCCATGAATGCATAAAATGAGATATGAATGCAAATCCTTCTTTCAGGCCACGTCCTAGTCAAGTGGTAACTCATAGAAAATTAGTAAACACGCGTGAGAATGGGGGAATTCAGAGATAAGCAACACCCTTGCACTTAGGTTGTGAGAAATGCCTTCCCCTAGAACATTAAGGGAGCGAAAATCTAGCCTTGGCTGAGAGAAAAATCTTTAGAGGCCACTCGCTGCTTTTATTAAAAACAAAAGCAAAATGCTGCAGATGCCGGAAACCTGAGATAAAAAAAAAACACAGGAACATGCTGGAAATGCACCGCAGGCCTGGCAGTGTTTGTTGTTGAGAGAAACAGAGGCCGTAATTTTCAGCCCCCTCCCGCCAGCGGGGTCTTCCAGCCCTGCCGAAGGCGACGGACCTTTGGGTGACCCGCCGTTGCGTTTCGCAACCCCCCCCTCGCTGTGACGGATCCAGAAAATTCCACCTCCAGCGAGCGCTTCGGATTGGTGACCTCTCACCAGTACCTGGGAAAGGTCAGATATCCAACAGTTTACAACTGAGTACAGAGGCAGAAAAGAGGGAGGAAGGAGGAAAAGGGAAGCTACTTGATAGGGTGGGAAGCAGGAGGGACTTAATGCCAAAAGCAATGATAGTGCAGGGTAAGAATGGTGACAGTGGGACTGGACGAGAAACAATAGGTGGATTTAGAGGAAGCACAGATGACAACAGCAGAATCATCACCCCTTTTACATTTAATCAACCCTCCCCTCCACCCTGTCTCAGGCCTTCCCTTTAGTTTGTTCCTCTCCTTCCCCCCCTTTCTCCCCCCGGCTCTCCACTTGCTCGTCGGCTGTTAAGTCTCTAAAATCTCCCAGTTCCACCCTGAAACGTTCGCTCTGTTTCACCCTCCACTGGTGCTGCCCAAGTCCATCCAACATTTTCTAACTTTATTTCACCTTTCCAGCATCTGCAGTATTTTGGCTTTTGTTCCAACAATGGGGTAGATGTGGTCAGTGGGGGTATATGAGAGAGCAACAAGAGTCAATAATTATTAGAAAAATAGAGAAAGGACATATACTTTTTTTAAAAATTATTCTTTTATGGGATGTGGGCGTCACTGGCAAGGCCAGCATTTGTTGCCCATCCCTAATTGCCCTTGAACTGAGTAGCTTGCTAGGCTGTTTCCAAGGGCAATTAAGAGTCAACCACATTGCTGGGGGTCTGGAGTCACATGCCCAGGTAAGGATGGCAGATTTCTTTTCCTAAAGGGGGCATTAGTGAACCAGATGGGTTTTGATGACCAAGCAATGATAACTCCATTACTGAGAGACCAGCTTTCAATCCCCGATTGAAATTAAATTCCACCAGCTGCTGTGGTGAGATGTGAACCCCTGACCCCAGAGCATTAGCCTACAGCTCTGGATTATCAGCCCAGTGACAATACCACTACACCATCATCTCCCATTGGGCCTGAAAAGACTAGAGGAGGCTTTCAGTTGAGGCCAAATCAAACTTACCTCTTTTGAAAACAATAGAAGATATATGTCCAGAAAATTCAATCTCTTGGTGTTTGGGACTAGTTTTGCATCCTGTTGTGCACTCGGGAGAATGTGATTGCAAAAACAACAGCTTGCATTTATGTAGTGCCTTTAATCCAGTAAGCTTTCCCAAGGCATTTCATGAGAATATTATCAATCAAAATTTGGGGCCAAGTCACGTGAGGAGATATTAGGTGACTAAAAACTTGGTTCAAAGAGGTTGATTTTGAGGAACATCTTAAAAGGGAAGAGGAGATGTTTAGTGGGGAAGTTGGAGAGCCTGGGGTCAAAGGCAGCTGGAGGCACGTCAATCAATGGTGGAGTAATAGAAATTCGGGATGCACGGTGGACAGAATTGGAGGAGCACCGAGATCTTGGGGCATTGTAGGACTGGAGGATAGAAGACAATGAGGTCATGGGGGGGATTTGAACACAAGGATGAGAATTTTAAGATTGAGTGTTGTCGGGCTGGGAGTTAATGTAGTTCAGCAAGTACAGGGAGGTGTTAGCTGAATAGGATTTGGCACCGTATGATATGTATTACATTGTGCCCTGGCCCTGGTAACTATTGATTAACAAACACTGGATACAGCCTCTCACAAATCGCACTCAGAAACTTAATGTTGCTGCCATGCAAGGGCACAGATACAGGGTAATAATTGAAGTCCATCTATACAAGATAAAACAAAATTACAGCTCCTCTGTCAATGTGTCAACTGGTTATTGACTGACTCCAAGCTCTTTCAGTCCATGACCTCACTCAGAAAGACTATTGCAAGTATTTATTTGGTGAAAAAAACCTTTGACATCAATCTTAGATCCTTCCTTGATTCTGTTCCATTTGCCCCACAATCTCCTTTATATTAATAATTAGTTATAAGTGAAAATTAAAAAAAAAGACTTGTATTTCACAGCCTCGAAACATCCCAAAGTGCTTTACAGCCAATTAGGTACTTTTGAAATGTAGTCCCTGTTGCCACATAGGAAGTGCAGCAGCGAATTTGCACACAGCAAGCTCCCACAAACACTCATGTGATAATGATCAGGTATTCTGTTTTCTTAGTGATTTTAATTGAGGGGTAAATATTGACCAGGACATCAGGGATAATTTAACTGCAGTCTTCAAGTCTTGCTGTAGGACCTTTTATACCTGTTCCAGAGGGTGGACGGGGTCTGGATTTTATTTTTCACCCAATGGCAGCACCTCGAAGAGTGATGCACGTGGAGTTTCAGCCCAGATTTTGTCTGTCTGCATGTCTCTGGAGTGGGGTTTGAACCCAACAGCCCTTCTGACATACAGCTGAGAGTGCTACAGTCATGGCTGACACAAGTAAAGAAAGGGGTAGCAAAAGACTGGAGTTGGAAAAGCAATTATGTCTATCACCACTCAGCCTGTTGATTGTATTTGTTTCTTTAGCCTGTTGGTTGACTTGTTTCAAGCTATATGGGCCTATTGGATTTTCATTGCTTCCCTTACAGTTCAATTCTCTATCATTTTTAACATTCTTGATTGGGTACCTTGTAATTTCCCCTCATACAACACCCATCTCCCTGCTTCCAACCTGACCTCCACTTCAGTCTCTCTCTCTCCTCTTTGCCCTCATTCTTCCCTACATTACTCCAAAAACCTTCAAATATTTCATCAACACTAAAACCAGTACACAAGCTACCCCTACCCCCACCCCCACTCCCACCGCTGTCTAACAATTTCACTCCTGCAATATACTTAGCCACACAAATTGTCAAATTGATTGGATTCTGTTTTGCAAGTTGCCACAATGGGAATTGACCTCTGGCTTGTGGTCCAGTGCTGACTGTGGATTTGCAATGATCATCTACTAAAGACTTGAGTGAAATTAATACCTGGTTCATTAAATAAATGTGAGGGAGTGAGTTCCTGACTATAACTGACGTTTCTGTTTGTGCTAATGAGTTGCTGGTGTGAAACTGAACTGAACAAATCCGGAAAGTCCCAGTCTCAATCCTGTTAGAATGATAGAGTGATACAGCACAGGAGGCCATTCAGCCCATTGAGCCTGTGACAGTCCTTTGAAAGAGCTATCCAATTAGTCCAACTCCCCTGTTCTTTCCCCACTGCGCTGTATTTTTTTCTATCAAGTGTTCTATTTTGAACATTTCTATTGAATCTGCTTCCTCCCCCTTGGTACCATTCCAGTAACTCTCTCCCACCCCACCACCCACCCCCCTTCCAAGGCCTTGATGTGGTGTCCAGAACTGAACACAACCCTCCAGCTGAGGCCTAACTGATGTTGAATAATGGCAAATTATCCTGAGCGAAGCTGGCTTCCACTGGGACATTAGTTGAGGTGCTGTGATTAGCTTCAGTGGCCTTCAGTTGGTGAGGTAGCGACCAGGGAGAGGTCAATCTCTTCTCCACTGAGTTACCTACTGAGAAGGTAACTGATCCTTGTAAACAGCCTACACACTTTGCTGAGCTATGCATGCTGAGGTTGGGGAGACAGCATATAGAGTCGTCACTCACCTTGCTGCACCCCACAGGCTAACAATCGCTTCAAGCCCATCTTGGTCTGTAGCTGTTGTTTATTTTTTTTTGCCCAAGTCTCGGTGTTACACTCCCAGCGTCTAGAGTCTTCAGGCTGTGGCTCCCTCTGCCACGACCACCGCTGTCTCAAAGAACCTTTCCCAAAACCGTTCAGAGCTCCGGTGAGCTCCTCTTGAAGTTCTGCCTCCCTCTGCAGCCTGTTGAGAAAGGACTGTGGCCCTTCCCTGTGATGTGCTGCCTCCCTCACCACCAAGAGGTGTACATCGGTCTGATTGCAACTGCCAACCAACTTCACCGGTCACATGATCACGTCGGTCTGATTTCAGAGGAAATATTCAGCCCCGAATCTTCTCATTTTTCTACCTTCCTGACTTCCTGTTTGCAGCCACTCGTCTTGCAGTCTCTCAAATTTCCCCTGATTCACAACGAGGTCGCTTTTTGCTTCTTAGATTCACGATAAGCTCTGCGATCATTTTCTTGGTAACCTGACAACCAAGTCCAGCGGGAACTACAGAATGCTGCACAGCAGGGGGAAGAGGAGGCCACTCAGCCCATCACGCCGGTGCCAGCTCTTTGAAAGAATTCTCCAATCAGTCCCACTCCCCTTGCTCTCTCCCTGTAGCCCTGCGTATCTTCTCATTTTTCAATATTTATCCAATTCCCTTCTGAAAGTTATTGTTGAACTTGCTCCCATCACCCTTTCATATCGCAGATTATACAACTCACTGCGTTAAAAAAAATCCTTATCCCCTCCTTTGGTTTTTTCTGGCTAATAATTTTAAATCTGTGTCCTCTGGTTATCAACCCTCCTGTCACTGCAACCAGTTTCTCCTTACTCAGTCCTATCAAAACTCTCCATCACTTTGAACACATGTTCCCTTAACCCCCTCCATTCTAAGGAGAACAATATTTCGGCTCTCATAGTTTCTCTACAGAGCTGTGGCCTGGCTGATTTCTCCTCTCCTCTCTGCAGGTATACTGAGACCACCTGTAGAGACCCGGCTAGCTCTCCTGGAGTCAGCCAACCTGATGTGCAACAAGATTCGAGTTTAAGTAGTTTTTGAACCGTATCAGCAGAACACAGTGTACATCTGACAACCAAGACATGGGAAAAAAGCTGCATAATCACTGACAACACTGAAACCCATCATTGTGTCATCTGGATATTGTGTCACTGCAGCAAGCACGTTAATTAATATATATATATATTTTTTTTAATCCTTTGCGGGGCATGGGGGGAGCGGTTAGGTCACACTGTGGGATATGCAGGTGACAAAACGATAAACACAGCTGTCGACAGGAATTCCGACTGAAGTCCGCTTAATCTTGCCCCAAGACTTGTTAAATGTGTCATGCTGCCTCTCCATCTGCCTCCTGTTCTGAAAAGCGTTAGTCATTTCCTGCCCGCCAAGACGACTTAACTGCAATTTTGTTCACGGGCTGTTTGGAAATAGAGCAACAATCATGACCACGTCGGCCCGAAACCAGACAGAAGCCAACTGGTTTCATGGCGTGTGGGGCGAAACCTTCCCCCCACCCCCCCAACTTCCCCCTGACCCCGCAGCGCCATTCCCAGAATGTGTGTCTCATTGAGGAACACCAGCCGTTCACTGTTAGCCACTTCTGATGGTTAAAGGCTACTCTCAGCAGGTTAGAATGCGCAGCTCACATCACAAAGTTTAACAGTCTAGCATCCGCAATACACAAACAGGCCATTCGGCCCAACGGGTCTGTGCTAGGTTTATGCTCCCCCCAAGCCTCCGCCCACCCTTCTTCCCAGCAGCATATCCCTCTGCTCCTTTCCCCCCACCGTGTGTTTTATCCAGATTCCCCTTAAATGTATCTATACTATCCGCCTCAGCCAATATCTGTGGGAGCCAGTCCCACATTCTCCCCACTCTCTGGGTAAAGACGTTTCTCCTGAATCCCCTGTTGGATTTATCAGTGACTATCTCATATTGATGGCCCCCTGGTTCTGGTCTCATCAGTATTTTCTCTACTTCTACCACATTGACTCTCAACCTAGTCTCCAAGGAAACCCTGGGCGGAGGGTGGGGTGGGCGTTGTAGAGAATTCTGAGCGAGTCCGCGAAATAATTTCTCTAGCCGGGCAAGTGAAAGGAAAACCCAAAGGGAAAAAGGGCTGTAAGAAGAGCTAAAAAAAACAAAAAAAACCCCAAAAAACTGCGGATGCTGGAAATCCAAAACAAAAACAGAATTACCTGGAAAAACTCAGCAGGTCTGGCAGCATCAGCGGAGAAGAAAAGAGTTGACGTTTCGCGTCCTCATGACCCTTCGACAGAACTAGGTGAATCCAAGAAGGGGTGAAATATAAGCTGGTTTAAGATGGTTGGTGGGGAGGGGGGTGGGTTGGGTGGGGGGAGAGAAGTGGAGGGGGTTGGTGTGGTTGTAGGGACAAACAAGCAGTGATAGGAGCAGATCATCAAAAGATGTCACAGGCAAAAGAACAAAAGAACACAGAGGTGTTGAAGTTGGTGATATTATCTAAACGAATGTGCTAATTAAGAAGGATGGTTTGGAGAGACCAAACGTAAACTGGATGACTGCTTTGCAGAACACCTGCGGTCTATCCGCAAGAATGACCCAAACCTCCCTGTCGCTTGCCATTTCAACACTCCACCCTGCTCTCTTGCCCACATGTCTGTCCTTGGCTTGCTGCATTGTTCCAGTGAAGCCCAACGCAAACTGGAGGAACAACACCTCATTTTCCGACTAGGCACTTTACAGTCTTCTGGACTGAATATTGAATTCAACAACTTTAGGTCGTGAGCTCCCTCCCCCATCCCCGCCCCCTTTCTGTTTCTTCCCCCTTCCTTTTATTTTTTCCAGTAATTTATATAGATTTTTCTTTTCCTACCTATTTCCATTATTTTTAAATATTTTATGCGAGCTATACCTTGAGTGCCCTACCATCCATTCTTAATTAGCACATCCATTTAGATAATATCACCAACTTTAACACCTATGTGTTCTTTTGTTCTGTTGTCTGTGACATCTTTTGATGATCTGCTTCTATCACTGCTTGTTTGTCCCTACAACCACACCAACCCCCTCCACTTCTCTCCCCCCACCCAACCCACCCCCCCAACACACCTTAAACCAGCTTATATTTCACCCCTTCTTGGATTCACCTAGTTCTGTCGAAGGGTCATGAGGACTCGAAACGTCAACTCTTTTCTTCTCCGCCAATGCTGCCAGACCTGCTGAGTTTTTCCAGGTAGTTCTGTTTCTGTAAGAAGAGCTGCCTTCCCAACCTGCTCTATATGAACTCACAAGGAGTTGGTGTTAGCCCCACTCGAGTAGCTGACAGACGTGTTCACCCCCAAAACTCCTAAACACTCTTCACAGTCACAAGGATCTCAGCTGCCATGGTTAGTGAGTGGCCCAGTTACTTTCAGGAGGAGAGGCAATGTCGGTGTATTTGCTGCTGTGATACCCGGGTGGTTGGGGGGGTGGGGGTGGGGTGGGGGGTGGGGGGCGGGGGGGGGTGGCGGTTGTGTTGAATTTGGGCTCCTGTGCAGTGAACGTGTCACTGCGATGCTGCACACACAACCAGACTGAGTATTGTCCATTTATATTAACCTCGTGTTAGTTTGATTCTTCTGATTGTGGAAAGGGTCAGTTCGTTTTACAGAAATTTTCTGCCATGTTGCCATAATATATATTAGTGGAATGATTCAGTAACACAGAGAACCTGTGGTGGTTTTGAACAGGTTGGTGGAATATTCCCAAGAGGGTCACATCCGCGTGAGGGATCTGTTATAAAGTTGCAGGAGAGAAAACTTGGCTCCTTATGTGAAGCTTCTCTTTAAGCAACAGAATTGTCAGCCTGTTAAACAGCAAAGTATGGTGAGACTGTTCACCCTGGTATTGCCCAGGTATGTCCTGTACACAAAGAACAGGACAAATCCAACCCGGCCAATTATCGCCCCATCAGTCTACTCTCGATCATCAGTAAAGTAATGGAAGGGGTCATCAGCAGTGCTATCAAGCAGCACTTGCTTAGCAATAACCTGCTCACTGATGCTCAGTTTGGTTTCTGCCAGGGGCACGCAGCTCCTGACCTCATTACAGCCTTGGTCCAAGCATGGACAAAAGAGCTGAACTCCCGAGGTGAGGTGAGAGTGACTGCCCTTGACATCAAGGCAGCATTTGACCGAGTGTGGCATCAAGGAGCCCTAGCAAAACTGGAGTCAATGGGAATCAGGGGGGGAAAACTCTCCACTGGTTGGAGTCGTACCTAGCACAAAGGAAGATGGTTGTGGTTGTCGGAGGTCAATCATCTCAGCTCCAGGACATCACTGCAGGAGTTCCTCAGGGTCGTGTCCTCGGCCCAACCATCTTCAGCTGCTTCATCAATGACCTTCCTTCCATCATAAGGTCAGAAGTGGGGATGTTCGCTGATGATTGCACAATGTTCAGCACCATTCACAACTCCTCAGATACTGAAGCAGTCCATGACCAAATGCAGCAAGACCTGGACAATATCCAGGTTTGGGCTGACAAGTGGCAAGTAACATTCATGACACACAAATGCCAGGCAATGACCATCTCCAACAAGCCAGAATATAACCATCATTCCTTGATGTTCAATGGCATTACCATAACAGAATCGTACACTATCAACATCCTGGAGGTTACCATTGACCAGAAACTGAACTAGAATAACCATATAAATACTGTGGCTACAAGAGCAGGTCAGAGGCTAGGAATCCTGTGACAAATAACTCACTACCTGATTCTCCAAAGCCTGTCCACCATCTACAAGGCACAAGTCAGGAGTGTGATGGAATACTCCCCACTTGCCTGGGTAAGTACAGCTCCAACAACACTCAAGAAGCTGGACACCATCCAGGACAAAGCAGCCCACTTGATTGGCACCACAAACATTCAGTCCTTCTATCACCAACGCACAGTAGCAGCAGTGTGTACCATCTACAAGATGCACTGCAGGAACTCACCAAGGCTCCTCCGACAGCACCTTTCAAACCCATGACCACTACCATCTAAAAGGACAAGGACAGCAGACACATGGGAACATCACCACCTGGAAGTTCCCCTCCAAGCCACTCACCATCCTGACTTGGAAATATATCGGCCGTTCCTTCACTGTCGCTGGGTCAAGATCCTGGAACTCCCTTCCTAACAGCACTGTGGGTGTACCTACACCAAATGGACTGCAGCGGTTCAAGAAGGCAGCTCACCATCACCTTCTCAAGGGCAATTAGGGATTGGCAATAAATGCTGGGCCAGCCAGTGACACCCACATCCCGTGAATGAATAAAAAAAAGCTGTTGTTAATACTGATTTGATCAGTAGCTGCTTGTGACCTGTAAATGAATTTAGCAATGTGCTCTTTCATTCTTTCACAGGATGTTGGTGTCACTGGCTAAGCCATTATCTATTTACGCTCAAGAACAGAGTGGCTTGCTAGACTATTTCAGATTCAACCACATTGCTGTGGGTCTGGAGTCACATGTAGGCCAGACCAGGTAAGGACAACAGATTTCCCTCCCTAAAGGGCCTTAGTGAACCAGATGGGTTTTTACAACAATTGACAATGGTTTTATGGTCTACCTCAGAGATAAATTCAAATTTCACTGTCTGCCATGGTGGGGTTTGAATCCAGGTCCCCAGAGCCTTACCCCAGGTGCCTGTGTTACTAGTTCAGTAACAGTACCACTATGCCACCACCTCCCCTAATTGCCCTTGAGAAGGTGGTGGTGAGCTGCCTTCTTGAGCCGCTGCAGTCCATGTGGTGTAGGTACACCCACAGTGCTGTTAGGGAGGGAGTTCCAGGTTTTTGACCCAGCAACAATGAAGGAACGGCTGATGTATTTCCAAATCAGGATGGTGAGTGGCTTGGAGGAGAATTCACAATCTTTAACCACATTAAAAGCCATTGGAGTGTTAGTGGAGTTATGCGTAACTACTACCTCTGATTTTCCTGGTTTGTTTCATGATTGTCTAAATCAGTGAAGTTGTTCTCAATTTGTTACGGTAGAGAATTACCAATTTTTTGAAAGCATTATCAAAAACCCCCCTCCATGCAACACTTTCCTATTGTGAGTGTTATATTGATATATAATTTGGTTTGGAGGACCATGATCACTCATCCATTTGAAAAGGGGTCCTTCAACCACAATGGCTTGAGAACCTACCCTCTCAAACCCTTTCATAATCCTAAAGACCTCTATCAGCTCACCCCTCACCCCTCACCTCTCACCCTTCTCTTACATTTTCTCATGAAGTGTTTGTAAGAATTACATTTTTGCCTTTCAACCAGAGGAAATGCCTGGCGTGAATCTCTGGGCAGCTGCTCTATGCGTCATAGCAACAAAAAGCACCACTTGCTGGACAACTGGTTAACTGCAGTCCCAATGCTTCAGCACAGCCAGACATCTTCTTCATTGTTCACCTATTCCCATTCTGAATCTGTGCTGGGGCCTAGATCCATGACCATTGGGCTGGCTCCCATTGCCTTGGCCAGTGGGCTTTCAGTCAATGGGCAAGTCATAGAATCCAACAGTGCAGAAGGAGGCCATTCAGCCCATTGTGCCTGTTCCAGCTTTATGAAAGAGCTATCCAATTAGTCGCACTGCCCTCTGTTCTTTTCCTACAGCCTGCAAATTCCCCTTTCCAAGTATTTATCCAATTCCTTCTGAAAGTGACTGTTGAATCTGCTTCTACCGCCCGTTCAGGCAGTGCATTCCAGGTCACAACAATTCTCCCTGTGAAAAGAATTCCTCTCAACTTCTCTCTGCTTCTTTAGACTGTAAATCTGTGCTCTCTGGTTGCCGACCCAGTCCTAGTGGCACTACTTTATCAAAACCTCAAAAAATGTCCTTAACCATCTCGGCTGCTAGCAGAGCAACCCCAGCTCCTCTAGTTTCTCATCCCTGGTACTACTCTAGTAAATCTGCTCTACTCTCTCCAAAGGCCTTGATATCCTTCCTGAATTTTTAAAAATTATTCATTGGATGTGGGTGTTCCTGGCTAGGCCAGCATTTATTGCCCATCCCTAATTGCCCTTGTTCAGAGGGCATTTAAGAGTCAACCACATTGCTGTGGGCCTGGTGTCACATGCAGGCCAGACCAGGTAAGGGCATTAGTGAACCAGGTGGGTTTTTACAACAATTAGCTATGGTTTCATAGTCGTCATTAGACTTTATTTTATTCAAATTCAAAGTTCACCATCTGTCATCATGGGATTTAAACCTGGGTCCCCAGAGCATTACCCCAGGTGCCTAGATTACCAGTCCAGTGACAATACCACTACACCCCCACCTCCATTGTGGACAAGGCTGTTTGATCTGAGATATTTTTGCCATCTCTGCACAGGTCAAGGTTCAAACCCAGTACTTTTTTTCTTCTGTCTGACTCAGCTCCCCATTGGAAGCCTTGAATTAGGTCACTAGAGACTCTAGTTCAGTATTATTTCCATTAAGCTCTTAAACTACTTAAATTCATGCTTATGGTGTTAATTACACTGTGCAAAAACTTGGTGTCAAAGTAACCATGAGGCTAATGGTGCTCGCTGCTATTCATGCATAAATGGTGCAGCCTCAGGTGAGTGGCAGACACGTGGTTAAACAGTAAGGTGCAAACACTACATTATCTCATGAAAATGGTGTCTTTCCCTTCACTTCCCCATTTTTTAAGGAATTTGCTGTACTTGACCATTAAACTCACCACAGAAAGTTACAAGCCATTTAAAATGTTATAATTGTTAATTCCTGCCAAGCAACCACTCTGGAAATGAAAATTAACCTTTACAAGTGTAGGGTCTCATTCTTTCAGGTTTCAAATTTTGGGGGAAATGTGAAATGTTAAATTTAACTTTTTTTTTACTTTTCCTTTCTGTCTGTTTTATTCTTCTCTCTTTTAATCCAATCCTTCCTTCCCTCTCTTTATTTCTTGTTCTGAACCTGCTCTGACATTGAATTCACCCCCTTTAAGTCTTCCACCTTCTCTATCTTTGCACTGTTCTCAATCCTTCAATGTGATTGGTTGGGGAGATACGCTATTGGTTGCCCGGTTAATCCAATTCCAGATGCCCTGTTGCCTTTGCTGTGATATTGACAACTCATACTTCCAGTCACTTTGGGGCCAAAAATGTTTTCAGTTAAAAGGTGAATGGCAAGTCTAATTAACTAAGTCTGATATTAGTAGATGCTGTGCTGCAGCAAAATCTGGCCCACAGAAAGTTTCCGATCCAAAAAAACTGCTTTGAGTCATCAGAAAGCAGAGCAGGACACACAGCACATGAAGAGCAAGATCAAATAGAAGGAAGAATGAGTGTTAAAGTCTTTGCCTTAAATGGGTTAATGCTTCTGTTAAAATAGTAAAGGAATGCTACCCAAATATGTTAAAGAGTTGTGACTAATACAGACATTCGAGCCCAGAAAATTATGCTCAGTCTGTGCTTTGTTCTCCAGTCACTGATTTATTCATATTGGGCTTTATTCTTTATGAAACTGAGAAAATCCTGTGCATTTGAATCAATGGTTGTTCACAGGATCATCCAGACCTTACAGAAGCAAGAAAGATTCCTTCCTTCTCTGGCTCAAAGCACTCAAACTAGAAGCAGCCTTTCCCACACCATTAAGCCCATCAGCATGTATGCGCACACAGACACTCACACACACACACACACACACACACACAGGCATGTACACACAGGCACATGCACGCAGGCACACACATGCAGGCACACACACACACACGCAGGCGCACACACACACGCAGGTGCACACACAGGCACGCGCTCACACACACACACGCACGCAGGCACACACACGCAGGCACACACACACACACGCAGGCGCACACACACACACAGATGCACACACACACCCACCCACACACACACACGGGCACACACACACACACATGCAGGCACACACAGGCGCACACACAAGCACGCACTCACACACACACAGGTGCACACACACACACATACACACGCAGGCACACACACCAGGCACGCACAGACACACACGCACACATACACATACACACACACACACACACACACACAAGCACACATACACACACACACACACACACACACACATGCGTCCTTCATTCAATACGATGGTGGTTGACCTGTGATTTAACTTCATTTACCTGCCTTGGCTTCATATCAATTAATGAAGAGTGCAGGAGGACATGCCAGGAGCAGCACCAGGCATACCTAAAAATGAGGTGTCAACCTGGTGAAGCTACAGCACCAGGACTACTTGTGTATCAAACAGCATAAACAGCAAGTGATAGACAGAACTGAGCGATTCCACAACAAACAGATCAGATCTAAGCTCTGCAGTCCTGCCACATCCAGTCGTGAATGGTGGTGGACAATTAAACAACTCACTGGAGGCGGAGGATCCATAAATATCCCCATCCTCAATGATGGAGGAGCCCAGCACGTCAGTACAAAAGATAAGGCTGAAGCATTTGCAACAATCTTCAGCCAGAAGTGCCGAGTGGATGATCCATCTCAGCCTCCTCCGGAGGTCCCCAGCATCACAGGTGCCAATCTTCAGCCAATTCGATTCACTCCACATGATATTAAGAAATAGCTGAAGTCACTGGATACTGCAAAGGCTATGGGCCCTGACAGCATTCCAGCAATAGTACTAAAGATGTGCTCCAGAATGTTCTGTGCCCCTAGCCAAGCTGTTCCAGTACAGCTACAACACTGGCATCTACCCGACGATGAGAAAAATTGCCCAGGCATATCCTGTATACAAAAAGCAGAACTAATCCAACCCAACCAATTACCGCACCATCAGTATACTCTCGATCATCAGTAAAGTAATGGAAGGGGTCATCAACAGTGCTATCAAGCAGCACTTGCTTAGCAATGACCTGCTCACTGACGCCCAGTTTGGGTTCCGCCAGGGAACTCAGCTCCTGATAAAAACAAAAAACTGCGGATGCTGGAAATCCAAAATAAAAACAGAATTATCTGGAAAAACTCAGCAGGTCTGGCAGCATCGACGGAGAAGGAACGAGTTGATGTTTTGAGTCCTCAAGACCCTTCAGCAGAACTGAGCTCCTGACCTCATTACAGCCTTGGTTCAAACATGGACAAAATAGCTGAACTCCCGGGTTGAGGTGAGAGTGACTGCCCTTGACATCAAGGCTGCATTTGACCGAGTGTGGCATCAAGGAGCCCCAGCAAAACTGGAGTCAATGGGAATCAGGGGGAAAACTCTCCGCTGGTTGGAGGCATACCTAGCACAAAGGGAGATGGTTGTGATTGTTGGAGGTCAATCATCTCAGCTCCAGGACATCACTGCAGGAGTTCCTCAGGGTAGTGTCCTCGGCCCAACCATCTTCAGCTGCTTCATCAATGACCTTCCTTCCATCATAAGGTCAGAAGTGGGGATGTTCGCTGATGATTGCACAATGTTCAGCACCATTCACAACTCCTCAGATACTGAAGCAGTCCATGTCCAAATGCAGCAAGACCTGGACAATATCCAGGTTTGGGCTGACAAGTGGCAAGTAACATTCATGACACACAAGTGTCAGGCAATGACCATCTTCAACAAGACAGAATCTAACCATCATCCCTTGACAGTCAGTGGCATTACCATCACTAAATCCACCACTCTCAACATCCTGGGTGTCACCATTGACCAGAAACTGAACTAGACTAGCCATATAAATACTGTGACTGCAAAAGTAGGTCAGAGGCTAGGAAATGTGCGACGAGTAACTCACCTCCTGACTCCTCAAAGCCTGTCCACCATCTACAAGGCACAAGTCAGGAGTGGGATGGGATACTCCCCACTTGCCTGGATGAGTGCAGCTCCCACAACACTCAAGAAGCTTGACACCATCCAGGACAAAGCAGCCCACTTGATTGGCACCCCATCCACAAACATTCACTCCCTCCACCACTGACACACAGTAGCAGCAGTGTGTGTACCATCTACAAGATGCACTGCTGGAACTCACCAAGGCTCCTTAGACAGCACCTTCCAAAACCACAACCACTACCATCTAAAAAGACAAGGGCAGCAGATAGATGGTAACACCTCCACCTGGAAGTTCCCCTCCAAGCCACTCACCACTTGGAAATATATCGGCCGTTCCTTCACTGTCACTAGGTCAAAATCCTGGAACTCCCTCCCTAACAGCACTGTGGGTGTACCTACACCACATGGACTGCAGCGGTTCAAGAAGGCAGCTCACTACCACCTTCTCAAGGGCAACTAGGGATGGGAATAAGTGCTGGCCCAGCCAGCGAAGCCCACATCACATCAATGAATAGAAAATATACCTTTGAATACAAAAATCTATCAATCGCACATTTAAAATTAACAATTCATCGAGCATCAATTGTCGCTTGCAGAAGAGAGTTTCAAATATCTACCACACTGTGTGTGTAGAAGTGTCTCCTGATCTGTGGCTCTATTCTTAGAGGGGCAGTCCAACCTAACTCATTCTTTCCCAGCACCTCAACCTCGTGGGTTTACCTCTTACCATCGATGGGCTGCTCACTTCCAAAGCTTGATGCCATCCAACCATTGCTTCTCAATTAATCTCATTCTCTCCCCATCTACATACAAACATATGAACATGTGAATTAGGAGTAGGAGCAGGTTGCCTCGAACCTGCTCCGCCATTCAATCTGATCATCGCTGATCTGATTATAACCTCCTGCCTACCCCTTCCACCCCTTTGCTTATGAAGAATCTATCCAGCTCTGCCTTAAAAATATTCAAAGACTCTGCTTCCACTGTCCTTTTCAGGAGGACAGTTCCAAAGACTCACCACCCTCCCAGTGAAAACATTTCTCCTCACCTGTCCTAAACGGGTGCCCCCTTATTTTTAAACAGTGTCCCCAGTACTAGGTTCTCCCACTAGAGGAAACATCCTCTCCACATTGACCCTGTCAAGACCCCTCAGAATCTTATATGCTTTATTCAGTGGCATCATACTCTTCTAAACTCCAAGCCAAGCCTAGCCTGTCTGACCTTTCCTTGTAAGACAACTCACCCCAATCAAGGTATTAGTTTAGTTAACCTTCTCTGAACTGCTTCCAATGTATTTACATCCTTCCTTAAATAAGGAGACCGATATACTTTTGCTTTCCTAATTGCTTGCTGTACCTGCATACTCATCCTTTGCGATTCATGCACTAGGACACCCAGATCCCTCTGTATCTGCGAGCTCTGCAATCTCTCACCATTTAGATAATACGTTTCTTTTTTATTTTTCCTGCCAAAATGGACAATTTCACCTTTTCCCACATTGTACTCCATTTGCCAGGTCTCTGCCCATTCACTTAGCCTATCTATATCTCTCTGTAGCCTCCTCGGGTCCTCTTCACATCCTACTACCTCTCTTCCCAGTCCTCATGGCTCCCTGCACTGTGGGGCTTCGCTCATTACTTCAGGTTCTCAGTAATAAAAATAAATCTAAGCAGCAGAGAGTGGGGAGAATGAAAAGAAGATTCTTACCGCAGTTCTGCGATTGACTGAAGCTGGTATCAGATATGCAGCTACTAGTCCTCAGCCTAATTTTGCAACTTCCCTACAATTACAAACAGATGGCAATAATTAGAACAGGTAACTAACATTGCTAATATTAACTAGCGATATTATTACTAAAATCACAGTTAGTTCTAGCACTGTAACCAATAGCGTGTTGCCAAAGTTTCCCTGTCTTACACTTATCAGGACAAATGCAAGAATGCCAAATTTCAAACTATCATGACTATTTATATCACAGGAGAAAAGGGGTTCTGATAAATAACATTTATAATTGTTCCTCTGCCCTTGCAAAAATACCGCAAGTGGCTTCGCAAAGGCATGGGGTGGTGGGGGGGTGGGGGAAAGAAAATGGATCCAAAGTGGGAGCAGTCAGGAGTTTGGTCAGCAGGATGAGTTTGTGAGAAGAATCATAAAGGAGGGATTGGGAGATTAAGAGGTTTGAGGAAGGGAATCCCAGAGTTTGGGGCCTAGGAATGGCCTACGATGGCGAGGCCAAACTGTGGGAGGGATGCACAAGATACTGGAGTCAGAGGAGGGCTGAGTTTGTGGAACAGGGTAAATGTATAGAGTTAGGGAGCGACAAGGGCAATGGGTGGAATGGGATTAAATACAAGGATAAGAGTTTTAGATTTGTTATGTCCATTGAACAAGCACCAGTGTCTGGAAAGGAAATAATTCAACACAACTCCGATGGTTTTCAGGTACAGAATGCAGATCATCAATTCACAGTCCTCTGGTCGGGTCACAGGGACAGTTTCTGTACAATGAAAGTAACAGGCAGCAGAGGGAGCAGATGAGTCACTGCCACTGCTGAAGGAAAGGGGACAAACTGGCGTTTCAGATTAGCCTCTTGTAAAAGAGAGGGACCGATTCTCAATCCGCTATTATGCCAGGGCATCAAGCTTTCTCGATTCAGTCACAGGGTGTGGGTATCGCAGGGAAGGCCAGCACTTATCGTCCATCCATATGCAACCGAGCAGCTTGCTCGGCCATCTCAGGGGGCGGCTAAGAGTCAGCCACGTTGCTGTGGGTCTGGAGTCACACGTAGGCCCAGACCAGGTAAGGGCAGCAGATTTCCTTCCCTAAAGGGCATTAGTGAACCAGATGGGTTTTTACAACAACAGCCCAATAGTTAAAAGGTCACCATTACTTGTAGATTTATTTCACATCTACACACACCCCTTTGGGGAAGCATTGGAAAGATTAGCAGGCTAATTATCGGCCCATTGAACCACATGACAAACTCTCCTCCTGTGACCAACAAGTCCTAGAGCGGGACTTGAACCCAAATCTTCTAGCTCAGAGGCAGAGGGCACCACCTACTGGTCTCTAACACCTTCGTGTGCGCAGACGATGGGAGATGTATCCATGCCCACATACCTCATCATCCTTTGACATCAGCACGAGCTGGCCGTCGACTAGGGTACAGTTATTGACGTCCCAGACTGGGACTCCCACACTGGGCACCAGAGAAATGGGAGGGCTCGGAGTGGTGGATGTCGCTGCTGCGTCAACATCGTCTGCAGGGAAGAAATAAACCATCGCATCCATCAGAAACTTCAAAGACCGGCGGGCAGTTACCTGTGTATATATTTCCCGGGAGCAGAGGCAGGAAAATCCGGCCCCTCATCTCGGATATTCACATTGTCCGTGCGTATCGACGCTTGGTCAAGAAGTAAAGTTGTAGGCAGTGGGGTGGGGGGGGGGGGGAGCAGTTGTAGGTGGTGGGGGGGCAGTTGTAGGTGGTGGGGGGGGCAGTTGTAGGCGGTGGGGGGGCAGTTGTAGGCGGTGGAGGGGCAGTTGTAGGCAGTGGAGGGGCAGTTGTAGGCAGTGGGGGGAGAAGCAGTTGTAGGTGGTGGGGGAGGGGCAGTTGTAGGTGGTGGGGGGAGGGGCAGTTGTAGGCAGTGGGGGGGAGGAGCAGTTGTAGGTGGTGGGGGAGGGGCAGTTGTAGGCAGTGGGGGGGAGGGGCAGTTGTTGGTGGTGTGGGGAGGGGCAGTTGTAGGTGGTGGGGGAGGGGCAGTTGTAGGCAGTGGGGGGGAGGGGCAGTTGTTGGTGGTGTGGGGAGGGGCAGTTGTAGGTGGTGGGGGGAGGGGCAGTTGTAGGTGATGGGGAGGGGCAGTTGTAGGCGGTGGGGGAGGGGCAGTTGTAGGTGGTGGGGGGAGGGGCAGTTGTAGGTAGTGGGGGGAGGGGCAGTTGTAGGTGGTGGGGGAGGGGCAGTTGTTGGTGGTGGGGGGAGGGGCAGTTGTAGGTAGTGGGGGGAGGGGCAGTTGTAGGTGGTGGGGGGAGGGGCAGTTGTAGGTGGTGGGGGGAGGGGCAGTTGTAGGTGGTGGGGGCAGGGGCAGTTGTAGGTGGTGGGGGAGGGGCAGTTGTAGGTGGTGGGGGGGCAGTTGTAGGTGGTGGGGGGGCAGTTGTAGGTGGTGGGGGGGGCAGATGTAGGCGGTGGGGGGGCAGTTGTAGGCGGTGGGGGGGCAGTTGTAGGCGGTGGAGGGGCAGTTGTAGGTGGTGGAGGGGCAGTTGTAGGCAGTGGGGGGAGGGGCAGTTGTAGGTGGTGGAGGGGCAGTTGTAGGCAGTGGAGGGGCAGTTGTAGGCAGTGGGGGGAGAAGCAGTTGTAGGCAGTGGGGGGAGGGGCAGTTGTAGGTGGTGGGGGAGGGGCAGTTGTAGGTGGTGGAGGGGCAGTTGTAGGCAGTGGAGGGGCAGTTGTAGGCAGTGGGGGGAGAAGCAGTTGTAGGCAGTGGGGGGAGGGGCAGTTGTAGGTGGTGGGGGAGGGGCAGTTGTAGGTGGTGGAGGGGCAGTTGGAGGCGGTGGGGGGGCAATTGTAGGTGGTGGGGGGGAATTGTAGGCAGTGGGGAGCAGTTGTAGGCAGTGGGGAGCAGTTGTAGGCAGTGGAGGGGCAGTTGTAGGCAGTGGAGGGGCAGTTGTAGGCAGTGGGGGGAGGGGCAGTTGTAGGCAGTGGGGGGAGGGGCAGTTGTAGGCAGTGGGGGGAGGGGCAGTTGTAGGCGGTGGGGGGAGGGGCAGTTGTAGGCAGTGGGGGGGAGGAGCAGTTGTTGGTGGTGTGGGGAGGGGCAGTTGTAGGTGGTGGAGGGGCAGTTGTAGGTGGTGGAGGGGCAGTTGTAGGCAATGGGGGGGCAGTTGGAGGCGGTGGAGGGGCAGTTGTAGGTGGTGGAGGGGCAGTTGTAGGCAATGGGGGGGCAGTTGTAGGCAGTGGAGGGGCAGTTGTAGGCAGTGGGGGGAGGGGCAGTTGTAGGCAGTGGGGGGAGGGGCAGTTGTAGGTGATGGGGGAGGGGCAGTTGTAGGTGATGGGGGAGGGGCAGTTGTAGGCGGTGGGGGGAGGGGCAGTTGTAGCTGGTGTGGGAGGGGCAGTTGTAGGCAGTGGGGGGAGGGGCAGTTGTAGGCAGTGGGGGGGAGGGGCAGTTGTAGGTGGTGTGGGGAGGGGCAGTTGTAGGTGGTGGGGGGAGGGGCAGTTATTGGCGGTGTAGGGGCAGTTGTAGGTGGAGAGGGGGTAAGTTGTAGGCAGTGGAGGGGCAGTTGTAGGCAGTGGAGGGGCAGTTGTAGGCAGTGCGGGGGGCAGTTGTAGGCAGTGGGGGGGCAGTTGTAGGTGGTGTGGGGAGGGGCAGTTGTAGGTGGTGGGGGAGGAGCAGTTGTAGGTGGTGGGGGGAGGGGCAGTTGTAGGTGGTGTGAGGAGGGGCAGTTGTAGGTGGTGGGGGGAGGAGCAGTTGTAGGTAGTGGGGGTAGGGGCAGTTGTAGGTAGTGGGGGCAGGGGCAGTTGTTGGTGGTGGGGGGAGGGGCAGTTGTAGGTAGTGGGGGGAGGGGCAGTTGTAGGTGGTGGGGGAGGAGCAGTCGTAGGCGGTGGGGGGAGGGGCAGTTGTAGGCAGTGGGGGGAGGGGCAGTTGTAGGCGTTGGGGGGGAGGGGCAGTTGTAGGTGATGGGGGGAGGAGCAGTTGTAGTTGGTGGGGGGAGGAGCAGTTGTAGGTGGTGGGGGGAGGGGCAGTTGTAGGTGGTGGGGGGGCAGTTGTAAGTGGTGTGGGGGCAGTTGTAGGCAGTGGGGGGGAGGGGCAGTTGTAGGTGGTGGGGTGAGGGGCAGTTGTAGGTGGTGTGGGGGCAGTTGTAGGCAGTGGGGGGGAGGGGCAGTTGTAGGTGGTTTGGGGGCAGTTGTAGGCAGTGGGGGGGAGGGGCAGTTGTAGGTGGTGTGGGGGAGGAGCAGTTGTAGGTGGTGGGGGGAGGAGCAGTTGTAGGTAGTGGGGGGAGGGGCACTTGTAGGGGGTAGGGGAGGGGCAGTTGTAGGTGGTGGGGGAAGGGGCAGTTGTAGGTGGTGGGGGGAGGGGCAGTTGTAGGCGGTGGGGGAAGGGGCAGTTGTAGGTGGTGGGGGGAGGGGCACTTGTAGATGGTGGGGGAAGGGGCAGTTGTAGGGGGTAGGGGAGGGGCAGTTGTAGGTGGTGGGGGAAGGGGCAGTTGTAGGTGGTGGGGGAAGGGGCAGTTGTAGGTGGTGGGGGGAGGGGCAGTTGTAGGCGGTGGGGGGAGGAGCAGTTGTAGGTGGTGGGTGGGAGGGGCAGTTGTTCGTGGTGGGGGGAGGGGCAGTTGTTGGTGGTGGGGGGAGGGGCAGTTGTAGGCGTTGGGGGGGAGGGGCAGTTGTAGGTGATGGGGGGAGGAGCAGTTGTAGGTGGTGGGGGTGAGGGGCAGTTGTAGGTGGTGGGGGGGAGGAGCAGTTGTAGGTGGTGGGGGGAGGGGCAGTTGTTGGTGGTGTGGGGAGGGGTAGTTGTAGGCAGTGGAGGAGCAGTTGTAGGTGGTGGGTGAGGGGCAGTTGTAGGCAGTGGAGGAGCAGTTGTAGGTGGTGTGGGGAGGGGCAGTTGTTGGTGGTGTGGGGAGGGGCAGTTGTTGGTGGTGTGGGGAGGGGCAGTTGTAGGTGGTGTGGGGAGGGGCAGTTGTTGGTGGTGGGGGGAGGGGCAGTTGTAGGCAGTGGAGGGGCAGTTGTAGGTGGTGGGGGGAGGGGCAGTTGTTGGTGGTGTGGGGAGGGGCAGTTGTAGGTGATGGGGGAGGGGTAGTTGTTGACGGGGGATGGGCAGTTTCAGGTGGTGGGGGAAGGGGCAGTTGTAGGTGGTGGGGGGAGGGGCAGTTGTAGGTGGTGTGGGGAGGGGCAGTTGTTGGTGATGTGGGGAGGGGCAGTTGTAGGTGATGGGGAGGGGTAGTTGTTGACGGGGGATGGGCAGTTTCAGGTGGTGGGGGAAGGGGCAGTTGTAGGTGGTGGGGGGAGGGGCAGTTGTAGGTGGTGGGGGGAGGGGCAGTTGTAGGTGATGGGGGGAGGGGCAGTTGTAGGTGGTGTGGGGGGAGTTGTAGGCAGTGCGGGGGAGGGGCAGTTGTAGGCAGTGGGGGGGAGGGGCAGTTGTAGGTGGTGTGGGGGGAGTTGCAGGCAGTGGGGGGGAGGGGCAGTTGTAGGTGGTGGGGGGAGGGGCAGTTGTAGGTGATGGGGGGAGGGGCAGTTGTAGGTGGTGTGGGGGGAGTTGTAGGCAGTGCGGGGGAGGGGCAGTTGTAGGCAGTGGGGGGGAGGGGCAGTTGTAGGTGGTGTGGGGGGAGTTGTAGGCAGTGTGGGGGAGGGGCAGTTGTAGGCAGTGGGGGGGAGGGGCAGTTGTAGGTGGTGGGGGGGAGGAGCAGTTGTAGGTGGTGGGGGAGGGGCAGTTGTAGGTGATGGGGGGAGGGGCAGTTGTAGGTGGTGGGGGGAGGGGCAGTTGTAGGTGGTGTGGGGGGAGTTGTAGGCAGTGGGGGGGGAGGAGCAGTTGTAGGTGGTCGGGGGAGGGGCAGTTGTAGGTGGTGGGGGGAGGAGCAGTTGTAGGTGATGGGGGGAGGGGCAGTTGTAGGTGGTGGGGGGGAGGAGCAATTGTAGGTGGTGGGGGGGGGGCGGTTGTAGGTGGTGGGGGGGAGGAGCAGTTGTAGGTGGTGGGGGGGGGGCGGTTGTAGGTGGTGTTGTGAGGAGCAGTTGTAGGTGATGGGGGAGGGGCAGTTGTAGGGTGTGGGGGCAGGAGCAGTTGTAGGTGGTGGGGGGGTATGTTGTAGGTGGTGGGTGAGGGGCAGTGGTAGGCAGTGGAGGAGCAGTTGTTGGTGGTGTGGGGAGGGGCAGTTGTTGGTGGTGTGGGGAGGAGCAGTTGTAGGTGGTGTGGGGAGGGGTAGTTGTAGGCAGTGGAGGGGCAGTTGTAGGTGGTGGGTGAGGGGCAGTTGTAGGCAGTGGAGGAGCAGTTGTTGGTGGTGTGGGGAGGGGCAGTTGTTGGTGGTGTGGGGAGGGGCAGTTGTTGGTGGTGTGGGGAGGGGCAGTTGTTGGTGGTGTGGGGAGGGGCAGTTGTAGGTGGTGTGGGGAGGGGCAGTTGTAGGTGGTGTGGGGAGGGGCAGTTGTTGGTGGTGGGGGGAGGGGCAGTTGTAGGCAGTGGAGGGGCAGTTGTAGGTGGTGTGGGGAGGGGCAGTTGTAGGTGGTGGGGGGAGGGGCAGTTGTTGGTGGTGTGGGGAGGGGCAGTTGTAGGTGATGGGGGAGGGGTAGTTGTTGACGGGGGATGGGCAGTTTCAGGTGGTGGGGGAAGGGGCAGTTGTAGGTGGTGGGGGGAGGGGCAGTTGTAGGTGGTGTGGGGAGGGGCAGTTGTTGGTGGTGTGGGGAGGGGCAGTTGTAGGTGGTGTGGTGAGGGGCAGTTGTTGGTGGTGTGGGGAGGGGCAGTTTCAGGTGGTGGGGGAAGGGGCAGTTGTAGGTGGTGGGGGGAGGGGCAGTTGTAGGTGGTGGGGGGAGGGGCAGTTGTAGGTGATGGGGGGAGGGGCAGTTGTAGGTGGTGTGGGGGGAGTTGTAGGCAGTGGGGGGGAGGGGCAGTTGTAGGTGGTGGGGGGGAGGGGCAGTTGTAGGCAGTGGGGGGGAGGGGCAGTTGTAGGCAGTGGGGGGGAGGGGCAGTTGTAGGTGGTGTGGGGGGAGTTGTAGGCAGTGGGGGGGAGGGGCAGTTGTAGGCAGTGGGGGGGAGGGGCAGTTGTAGGTGGTGTGGGGGGAGTTGTAGGCAGTGGGGGGGAGGGGCAGTTGTAGGTGGTGGGGGGGAGGAGCAGTTGTAGGTGGTGGGGGGAGGGGCAGTTGTAGGTGGTGGGGGAGGGGCAGTTGTAGGTGATGGGGGGAGGGGCAGTTGTAGGTGGTGGGGGGAGGGGCAGTTGTAGGTGGTGTGGGGGGAGTTGTAGGCAGTGGGGGGGGAGGAGCAGTTGTAGGTGGTGGGGGGGAGGAGCAGTTGTAGGTGGTGGGGGAGGGGCAGTTGTAGGTGGTGGGGGGAGGAGCAGTTGTAGGTGGTGGGGGGAGGGGCAGTTGTAGGTGGTCGGGGGAGGGGCAGTTGTAGGTGGTGGGGGGAGGAGCAGTTGTAGGTGGTGGGGGAGGAGCAGTTGTAGGTTATGGGGGAGGAGCAGTTTTAGGCAGTGGGGTTTGGGGCAGTTGTTGGCGGTGTAGGGGCAGTTGTAGGTGGTGGGGGGAGGGGCAGTTGTAGGTGGTGGGGGGGGGTAAGCTGTAGGCAGTGGAGGATCAGTTGTAGGCAGTGGAGGGGCAGTTGTAGGCAGTGGAAGGGCAGTTGTAGGCAGTGGGGGGCAGTGGTAGGCAGTGGAGGGGCAGTTGTAGGCAGTGGAGGGGCAGTTGTAGGCAGTGGAAGGGCAGTTGTAGGCAGTGGGGGGGGCAGTTGTAGGCAGTATGGGGGGCAGTTGTAGGCAGTGGAGGGGCAGTTGTAGGCAGTGGAGGGGCAGTTGTAGGCAGTGGAAGGGCAGTTGTAGGCAGTGGGGGGGGCAGTTGTAGGCAGTATGGGGGGCAGTTGTAGGCAGTGGAGGGGCAGTTGTAGGCAGTATGGGGGGCAGTTGTAGGCAGTGGAGGGGCAGTTGTAGGCAGTGGGGGGGCAGTTGTAGGCAGTGGAGGGGCAGTTGTAGGCAGTGGAGGGACAGTTGTAGGCAGTGTGGGGAGCGGTAGTTTTAGGTGGTGGGGGAGGGGCAGTTGTTTTTGGTGGGGGGATGGGCAGTTGTAGGTGGTGGGGGAGGGGCAGTTGTTGGTGGTGGGCGGGAGGGGCAGTTGTATATTGTGGGGGAGGGGCAGTTGTTGGTGGTGGGGGGAGGGGCAGTTGTAGGTGATGTGGGAGGGGCAGTTGTAGGCAGTGGGGGGGAGGAGCAGTTGTAGGTGGTGGGGGGAGAGGCAGTTGTAGGTGGTGGGGGTGAGGGGCAGTTGTAGGTGGTGGGGGTGAGGGGCAGTTGTAGGTGGTGGGGGGAGGAGCAGTTGTAGGTGGTGGGGGGAGGGGCAGTTGTAGGTGGTGGGGGTAGGAGCAGTTGTAGGGGTTGGGGGGAGGAGCAGTTGTAGGCAGTGGGGGGGGAGGAGCAGTTGTAGGTGGTGGGGGAGGGGCAGTTGTAGGTGGTGGGGGAGGGGCATCTTTTGGCTGGGGAGGGGCAGTTGTAGGCGGTGGGGGGAGGGGCAGTTGTAGGTGGTGGGGGGAGGAGCAGTTGTAGGTGGTGGGGGAGGGGCATCTTTTGGCTGGGGAGGGGCAGTTGTAGGCGGTGGGGGGAGGGGCAGTTGTAGGTGGTGGGGGGAGGAGCAGTTTTAGGCAGTGGGGGGAGGGGCAGTTGTTGGCGGTGTAGGGGCAGTTGTAGGTGGTGTGGGGAGGGGCAGTTGTAGGTGGTGGGGGGTAAGTTGTAGGCAGTGGAGGATCAGCTGTAGGCAGTGGGGGGGGCAGTTGTTGGCAGTGGGGGGGCAGTTGGAGGCTGTGGAGGGGCAATTGTAGGCAGTGGGGGGGCAGTTGTAGGCAGCGGGGGCGCAGTTGTAGGCAGTGCGGGGGGCAGTTATAGGCAGTGGAAGGGCAGTTGTAGGCAGTGGGGGGAGGGGCAGTTGTAGGCAGTGGAGGGGCAGTTGTAGGCAGTGGGGGGGAAGTTGTAGGCAGTGGGGGGAGGGGCAGTTGTAGGTGGTGGGGGAGGAGCAGTTGTAGGTGGTGGGGGAGGGGCAGTTGTAGGTGGGGGGGAGCAGTTGTGGGTGGTGGGGGGGAGGGGCAGTTGTAGGTGGTGTGGGGGAGGGGCAGTTGTAGGTGGTGTGGGGGAGGGGCAGTTGTAGGTGGTGTGGGGGCAGTTGTAGGGAGTGGGGTGGAGGGGCAGTTGTAGGTGGTGGGGGGGAGGGGCAGTTGTAGGTGGTGTGGGGGAGGGGCAGTTGTAGGTGGTGTGGGGGCAGTTGTAGGGAGTGGGGTGGAGGGGCAGTTGTAGGTGGTGGAAGGGGCAGTTGTAGGTGGTGGGGGGAGGGGCAGTTGTAGGTGGTGGGGGAAGGGGCAGTTGTAGGTGGTGGGGGGAGGGGCAGTTGTAGGTGGTGTGGGGGCAGTTGTAGGCAGTGGGGGGGAGGGGCAGTTGTAGGTGGTGGGGGGAGGGGCAGTTGTAGGTGGTGGGGGAAGGGGCAGTTGTAGCTGGTGGGGGGAGGGGCAGTTGTAGGTGGTGGGGGGAAGGGGCAGTTGTAGGTGGTGTGAGGGCAGTTGTAGTCAGTGGGGGGGGGAGGTGCAGTTGTAGGTGGTGGGTGGAGGGGCAATTTATGGCTGGGGAGGGGCAGTTGTGGGTGGTGGGTGGAGGGGCAATTTTTGGCTGGGGAGGGGCAGTTGTAGGTGGTGGGGGGAGGAGCAGTTGTAGGTGGTGGGGGGAGGGGCTGTTGTAGGTGGTGGGGAGGGGCAATTTTTGGCTGGGGAGGAGCAGTTGTAGGTGGTGGGGGGAGGGGCTGTTGTAGGTGGTGGGGAGGGGCAATTGTTGGCTGGGGAGGGGCAGTTGTAGGTGGTGGGGGGAGGAGCAGTTTTAGGCAGTGGGGGGATGGGCAGTTGTAGGCGGTGGGGGGAGGGGCAGTTGTATGCGGTGGGCGGAGGGGCTGTTGTAGGTGGTGGGGGAGGGGCAGTTTTAGGCAGTGGGGGGAGGAGCTTTTGTAGGTCGTGTGGGGAGGGGCAGTTGTAGTTGGTGTGGGGAGGGGCAGTTGTGGGTGGTGGGTGGAGGGGCAATTTTTGGCAGGGGAGGGGCAGTTGTAGGCGGTGGGGGAGGGGCTGTTGTAGCTGTTGGGGGTGGGGCAGTTGTAGATAGTGGGGGGAGGAGAGTTGTAGGTGGTCGGGGTAGGGGCAGTTGTAGGTGGTGTGGGAGAGGCAGTTGTAGGTGCTGTGGGGAGGGGCAGTTGTAGGTGGTGGGGTGCGGAGCAGTTGTAGGGGGTGGGGGGAGGGGCAGTTGTAGGTGGTGTGTGGAGGGGCAGTTGTAGGTGTTGGGGTGAGGGGCAATTTTTGGCGGGGAGGGGCAGTTGTAGGTGGTGGGGGAGGGGCAGTTGTTGGTGGTGGGCGGGAGGGGCAGTTGTATATGGTGGGGGAGGGGCAGTTGTTGGTGGTGGGGGGAGGGGCAGTTGTAGGTGATGTGGGAGGGGCAGTTGTAGGTGGTGGGGGGAGGGGCAGTTGTAGGTGGTGGGGGAGGGGCAGTTGTAGGTGGTGGGGGGAGGAGCAGTTGTAGGTGGTGGGGGGAGAGGCAGTTGTAGGTGGTGTGGGTAGGGGCAATTTTTGGCTGGGGAGGGGCAGTTGTAGGTGGTGGGGGGAGGGGCAGTTGTAGGTGGTGGGGGGAGGGGCAGTTGTAGGTGGTGGGGGGAGGGGCAGTTGTAGGTGGTGGGGGTAGGAGCAGTTGTAGGGGTTGGGGGGAGGGGCAGTTGTAGGTGGTGGGGGGAGGAGCAGCTGTAGGTGGTGGGGGAGGGGCATCTTTTGGCTGGGGAGGGGCAGTTGTAGGCGGTGGGGGGAGGGGCAGTTGTAGGTGGTGGGGGGAGGAGCAGTTTTAGGCAGTGGGGGAGGGGCAGTTGTTGGCGGTGTAGGGGCAGTTGTAGGTGGTGTGGGGAGGGGCAGTTGTAGGTGGTGGGGGGTAAGTTGTAGGCAGTGGAGGATCAGCTGTAGGCAGTGGGGGGGCAGTTGTTGGCAGTGGGGGGGCAGTTGGAGGCTGTGGAGGGGCAATTGTAGGCAGTGGGGGGGGCAGTTGTAGGCAGTGGGGGCGCAGTTGTAGGCAGTGCGGGGGGCAGTTGTAGGCAGTGGAAGGGCAGTTGTAGGCAGTGGGGGGAGGGGCAATTGTAGGCAGTGGAGGGGCAGTTGTAGGCAGTGGGGGGGAAGTTGTAGGCAGTGGGGGGGAAGTTGTAGGCAGTGGGGGGAGGGGCAGTTGTAGGTGGTGGGGGAGGAGCAGTTGTAGGTGGTGGGGGGAGGGGCAGTTGTAGGTGGGGGGGGAGCAGTTGTGGGTGGTGGGGGGGAGGGGCAGTTGTAGGTGGTGTGGGGGAGGGGCAGTTGTAGGTGGTGTGGGGGCAGTTGTAGGGAGTGGGGTGGAGGGGCAGTTGTAGGTGGTGATGGGGAGGGGCAGTTGTAGGTGGTGGGGGAAGGGGCAGTTGTAGGTGGTGGGGGGAGGGGCAGTTGTAGGTGGTGTGGGGGCAGTTGTAGGCAGTGGGGGGAGGGGCAGTTGTAGGTGGTGGGGGGAGGGGCAGTTGTAGGTGGTGGGGGAAGGGGCAGTTGTAGGTGGTGGGGGGAGGGGCAGTTGTAGGTGGTGGGGGGAAGGGGCAGTTGTAGGTGGTGTGAGGGCAGTTGTAGGTGGTGGGGGAGGGGCAGTTGTAGGTGATGGGGGGAGGGGCAGTTGTAGGTGGTGGGGGGAGGGGCTGTTGTAGGTGGTGTGGGGGGAGTTGTAGGCAGTGGGGGGGGGAGGAGCAGTTGTAGGTGGTGGGGGGGAGGAGCAGTTGTAGGTGGTGGGGGAGGGGCAGTTGTAGGTGGTGGGGGGAGGAGCAGTTGTAGGTGGTGGGGGGAGGGGCAGTTGTAGGTGGTCGGGGGAGGGGCAGTTGTAGGTGGTGGGGGGAGGAGCAGTTGTAGGTGGTGGGGGAGGAGCAGTTGTAGGTTATGGGGGAGGAGCAGTTTTAGGCAGTGGGGTTTGGGGCAGTTGTTGGCGGTGTAGGGGCAGTTGTAGGTGGTGGGGGGAGGGGCAGTTGTAGGTGGTGGGGGGGGGTAAGCTGTAGGCAGTGGAGGATCAGTTGTAGGCAGTGGAGGGGCAGTTGTAGGCAGTGGAAGGGCAGTTGTAGGCAGTGGGGGGCAGTGGTAGGCAGTGGAGGGGCAGTTGTAGGCAGTGGAGGGGCAGTTGTAGGCAGTGGAAGGGCAGTTGTAGGCAGTGGGGGGGGCAGTTGTAGGCAGTATGGGGGGCAGTTGTAGGCAGTGGAGGGGCAGTTGTAGGCAGTGGAGGGGCAGTTGTAGGCAGTGGAAGGGCAGTTGTAGGCAGTGGGGGGGGCAGTTGTAGGCAGTATGGGGGGCAGTTGTAGGCAGTGGAGGGGCAGTTGTAGGCAGTATGGGGGGCAGTTGTAGGCAGTGGAGGGGCAGTTGTAGGCAGTGGGGGGGCAGTTGTAGGCAGTGGAGGGGCAGTTGTAGGCAGTGGAGGGACAGTTGTAGGCAGTGTGGGGAGCGGTAGTTTTAGGTGGTGGGGGAGGGGCAGTTGTTTTTGGTGGGGGGATGGGCAGTTGTAGGTGGTGGGGGAGGGGCAGTTGTTGGTGGTGGGCGGGAGGGGCAGTTGTATATTGTGGGGGAGGGGCAGTTGTTGGTGGTGGGGGGAGGGGCAGTTGTAGGTGATGTGGGAGGGGCAGTTGTAGGCAGTGGGGGGGAGGAGCAGTTGTAGGTGGTGGGGGGAGAGGCAGTTGTAGGTGGTGGGGGTGAGGGGCAGTTGTAGGTGGTGGGGGGAGGAGCAGTTGAAGGTGGTGGGGGGAGGAGCAGTTGTAGGTGGTGGGGGGAGGGGCAGTTGTAGGTGGTGGGGGTAGGAGCAGTTGTAGGGGTTGGGGGGAGGAGCAGTTGTAGGCAGTGGGGGGGGAGGAGCAGTTGTAGGTGGTGGGGGAGGGGCAGTTGTAGGTGGTGGGGGAGGGGCATCTTTTGGCTGGGGAGGGGCAGTTGTAGGCGGTGGGGGGAGGGGCAGTTGTAGGTGGTGGGGGGAGGAGCAGTTGTAGGTGGTGGGGGAGGGGCATCTTTTGGCTGGGGAGGGGCAGTTGTAGGCGGTGGGGGGAGGGGCAGTTGTAGGTGGTGGGGGGAGGAGCAGTTTTAGGCAGTGGGGGGAGGGGCAGTTGTTGGCGGTGTAGGGGCAGTTGTAGGTGGTGTGGGGAGGGGCAGTTGTAGGTGGTGGGGGGTAAGTTGTAGGCAGTGGAGGATCAGCTGTAGGCAGTGGGGGGGGCAGTTGTTGGCAGTGGGGGGGCAGTTGGAGGCTGTGGAGGGGCAATTGTAGGCAGTGGGGGGGCAGTTGTAGGCAGCGGGGGCGCAGTTGTAGGCAGTGCGGGGGGCAGTTATAGGCAGTGGAAGGGCAGTTGTAGGCAGTGGGGGGAGGGGCAGTTGTAGGCAGTGGAGGGGCAGTTGTAGGCAGTGGGGGGGAAGTTGTAGGCAGTGGGGGAGGGGCAGTTGTAGGTGGTGGGGGAGGAGCAGTTGTAGGTGGTGGGGGAGGGGCAGTTGTAGGTGGGGGGGAGCAGTTGTGGGTGGTGGGGGGGAGGGGCAGTTGTAGGTGGTGTGGGGGAGGGGCAGTTGTAGGTGGTGTGGGGGAGGGGCAGTTGTAGGTGGTGTGGGGGCAGTTGTAGGGAGTGGGGTGGAGGGGCAGTTGTAGGTGGTGGGGGGGAGGGGCAGTTGTAGGTGGTGTGGGGGAGGGGCAGTTGTAGGTGGTGTGGGGGCAGTTGTAGGGAGTGGGGTGGAGGGGCAGTTGTAGGTGGTGGAAGGGGCAGTTGTAGGTGGTGGGGGGAGGGGCAGTTGTAGGTGGTGGGGGAAGGGGCAGTTGTAGGTGGTGGGGGGAGGGGCAGTTGTAGGTGGTGTGGGGGCAGTTGTAGGCAGTGGGGGGGAGGGGCAGTTGTAGGTGGTGGGGGGAGGGGCAGTTGTAGGTGGTGGGGGAAGGGGCAGTTGTAGCTGGTGGGGGGAGGGGCAGTTGTAGGTGGTGGGGGGAAGGGGCAGTTGTAGGTGGTGTGAGGGCAGTTGTAGTCAGTGGGGGGGGGAGGTGCAGTTGTAGGTGGTGGGTGGAGGGGCAATTTATGGCTGGGGAGGGGCAGTTGTGGGTGGTGGGTGGAGGGGCAATTTTTGGCTGGGGAGGGGCAGTTGTAGGTGGTGGGGGGAGGAGCAGTTGTAGGTGGTGGGGGGAGGGGCTGTTGTAGGTGGTGGGGAGGGGCAATTTTTGGCTGGGGAGGAGCAGTTGTAGGTGGTGGGGGGAGGGGCTGTTGTAGGTGGTGGGGAGGGGCAATTGTTGGCTGGGGAGGGGCAGTTGTAGGTGGTGGGGGGAGGAGCAGTTTTAGGCAGTGGGGGGATGGGCAGTTGTAGGCGGTGGGGGGAGGGGCAGTTGTATGCGGTGGGCGGAGGGGCTGTTGTAGGTGGTGGGGGAGGGGCAGTTTTAGGCAGTGGGGGGAGGAGCTTTTGTAGGTCGTGTGGGGAGGGGCAGTTGTAGTTGGTGTGGGGAGGGGCAGTTGTGGGTGGTGGGTGGAGGGGCAATTTTTGGCAGGGGAGGGGCAGTTGTAGGCGGTGGGGGAGGGGCTGTTGTAGCTGTTGGGGGTGGGGCAGTTGTAGATAGTGGGGGGAGGAGAGTTGTAGGTGGTCGGGGTAGGGGCAGTTGTAGGTGGTGTGGGAGAGGCAGTTGTAGGTGCTGTGGGGAGGGGCAGTTGTAGGTGGTGGGGTGCGGAGCAGTTGTAGGGGGTGGGGGGAGGGGCAGTTGTAGGTGGTGTGTGGAGGGGCAGTTGTAGGTGTTGGGGTGAGGGGCAATTTTTGGCGGGGAGGGGCAGTTGTAGGTGGTGGGGGAGGGGCAGTTGTTGGTGGTGGGCGGGAGGGGCAGTTGTATATGGTGGGGGAGGGGCAGTTGTTGGTGGTGGGGGGAGGGGCAGTTGTAGGTGATGTGGGAGGGGCAGTTGTAGGTGGTGGGGGGAGGGGCAGTTGTAGGTGGTGGGGGAGGGGCAGTTGTAGGTGGTGGGGGGAGGAGCAGTTGTAGGTGGTGGGGGGAGAGGCAGTTGTAGGTGGTGTGGGTAGGGGCAATTTTTGGCTGGGGAGGGGCAGTTGTAGGTGGTGGGGGGAGGGGCAGTTGTAGGTGGTGGGGGGAGGGGCAGTTGTAGGTGGTGGGGGGAGGGGCAGTTGTAGGTGGTGGGGGTAGGAGCAGTTGTAGGGGTTGGGGGGAGGGGCAGTTGTAGGTGGTGGGGGGAGGAGCAGCTGTAGGTGGTGGGGGAGGGGCATCTTTTGGCTGGGGAGGGGCAGTTGTAGGCGGTGGGGGGAGGGGCAGTTGTAGGTGGTGGGGGGAGGAGCAGTTTTAGGCAGTGGGGGAGGGGCAGTTGTTGGCGGTGTAGGGGCAGTTGTAGGTGGTGTGGGGAGGGGCAGTTGTAGGTGGTGGGGGGTAAGTTGTAGGCAGTGGAGGATCAGCTGTAGGCAGTGGGGGGGCAGTTGTTGGCAGTGGGGGGGCAGTTGGAGGCTGTGGAGGGGCAATTGTAGGCAGTGGGGGGGGGCAGTTGTAGGCAGTGGGGGCGCAGTTGTAGGCAGTGCGGGGGGCAGTTGTAGGCAGTGGAAGGGCAGTTGTAGGCAGTGGGGGGAGGGGCAATTGTAGGCAGTGGAGGGGCAGTTGTAGGCAGTGGGGGGGAAGTTGTAGGCAGTGGGGGGGAAGTTGTAGGCAGTGGGGGGAGGGGCAGTTGTAGGTGGTGGGGGAGGAGCAGTTGTAGGTGGTGGGGGGAGGGGCAGTTGTAGGTGGGGGGGGAGCAGTTGTGGGTGGTGGGGGGGAGGGGCAGTTGTAGGTGGTGTGGGGGAGGGGCAGTTGTAGGTGGTGTGGGGGCAGTTGTAGGGAGTGGGGTGGAGGGGCAGTTGTAGGTGGTGATGGGGAGGGGCAGTTGTAGGTGGTGGGGGAAGGGGCAGTTGTAGGTGGTGGGGGGAGGGGCAGTTGTAGGTGGTGTGGGGGCAGTTGTAGGCAGTGGGGGGAGGGGCAGTTGTAGGTGGTGGGGGGAGGGGCAGTTGTAGGTGGTGGGGGAAGGGGCAGTTGTAGGTGGTGGGGGGAGGGGCAGTTGTAGGTGGTGGGGGGAAGGGGCAGTTGTAGGTGGTGTGAGGGCAGTTGTAGGCAGTGGGGGGGGAGGTGCAGTTGTAGGTGGTGGGTGGAGGGGCAATTTTTGGCTGGGGAGGGGCAGTTGTGGGTGGTGGGTGGAGGGGCAATTTTTGGCTGGGGAGGGGCAGTTGTAGGTGGTGGGGGGAGGAGCAGTTGTAGGTGGTGGGGAGGGGCAATTTTTGGCTGGGGAGGAGCAGTTGTAGTTGGTGGGGGGAGGGGCTGTTGTAGGTGGTGGGGAGGGGCAATTATTGGCTGGGGAGGGGCAGTTGTAGGTGGTGGGGGGACGAGCAGTTTTAGGCAGTGGGGGGAGGGGCAGTTGTAGGCGGTGGGGGGAGGGGCAGTTGTATGCGGTGGGCGGAGGGGCTGTTGTAGGTGGTAGGGGAGGGGCAGTTTTAGGCAGTGGGGTGAGGGGCAGTTGTAGGTGGTGGGGGGAGGAGCAGTTGTAGCTGGTGGGGGGAGAGGCAGTTGTAGGTGGTGGGGGTAGGGGCAATTTTTGGCTGGGGAGGGGCAGTTGTAGGTGGTGGGGGGAGGGGCAGTTGTAGGTGGTGGGGGGAGGGGCAGTTGTAGGTGGTGGGGGGAGGGGCAGTTGTAGGTGGTGGGGGGAGGAGCAGTTGTAGGGGTTGGGGGGAGGAGCAGTTGTAGGTGGTGGGGGGAGGAGCAGTTGTAGGTGGTGGGGGAGGGGCAGTTGTAGGTGATGGGGGAGGGGCATCTTTTGGCTGGGCAGGGGCAGTTGTAGGCGGTGGGGGGAGGGGCAGTTGTAGGTGGTGGGGGGAGGAGCAGTTGTAGGTGGTGGGGGAGGGGCATCTTTTGGCTGGGGAGGGGCAGTTGTAGGCGGTGGGGGGAGGGGCAGTTGTAGGTGGTGGGGGGAGGAGCAGTTTTAGGCAGTGGGGGAGGGGCAGTTGTTGGCGGTGTAGGGGCAGTTGTAGGTGGTGTGGGGAGGGGCAGTTGTAGGTGGTGGGGGGTAAGTTGTAGGCAGTGGAGGATCAGCTGTAGGCAGTGGGGGGGCAGTTGTTGGCAGTGGGGGGGCAGTTGGAGGCTGTGGAGGGGCAATTGTAGGCAGTGGGGGGGGCAGTTGTAGGCAGTGGGGGGGCAGTTGGAGGCTGTGGAGGGGCAATTGTAGGCAGTGGGGGGGGCAGTTGTAGGCAGTGGGGGCGCAGTTGTAGGCAGTGCGGGGGGCAGTTGTAGGCAGTGGAAGGGCAGTTGTAGGCAGTGGGGGGAGGGGCAGTTGTAGGCAGTGGAGAGGCAGTTGTAGGCAGTGGGGGGGAAGTTGTAGGCAGTGGGGGGAGGGGCAGTTGTAGGTGGTGGGGGAGGAGCAGTTGTAGGTGGTGGGGGAGGGGCAGTTGGTGGTGGGGGGAGGGGCAGTTGTAGGTGGGGGGGGAGCAGTTGTGTGTGGTGGGGGGGAGGGGCAGTTGTAGGTGGTGTGGGGGAGGGGCAGTTGTAGGTGGTGGGGGGGCAGTTGTAGGGAGTGGGGTGGAGGGGCAGTTGTAGGTGGTGGGGTGGAGGGGCAGTTGTAGGTGGTGTGGGGGCAGTTGTAGGGAGTGGGGTGGAGGGGCAGTTGTAGATGGTGGGGGGGAGGGGCAGTTGTAGGTGGTGTGGGGGAGGGGCAGTTGTAGGTGGTGTGGGGGCAGTTGTAGGGAGTGGGGTGGAGGGGCAGTTGTAGGTGGTGGGGGAAGGGGCAGTTGTAGGTGGTGGGGGGAGGGGCAGTTGTAGTTGGTGGGGGAAGGGGCAGTTGTAGGTGGTGGGGGGAGGGGCAGTTGTAGGTGGTGTGGGGGCAGTTGTAGGCAGTGGGGGGGAGGGGCAGTTGTAGGTGGTGGGGGGAGGGGCAGTTGTAGGTGGTGGGGGAAGGGGCAGTTGTAGGTGGTGGGGGGAGGGGCAGTTGTAGGTGGTGTGAGGGCAGTTGTAGGCAGTGGGGGGGGGAGGTGCAGTTGTAGGTGGTGGGTGCAGGGGCAATTTTTGGCTGGGGAGGGGCAGTTGTGGGTGGTGGGTGGAGGGGCAATTTTTGGCTGGGGAGGGGCAGTTGTAGGTGGTGGGGGGAGGAGCAGTTGTAGGTGGTGGGGGGAGGGGCTGTTGTAGGTGGTGGGGAGGGGCAATTTTTGGCTGGGGAGGAGCAGTTGTAGGTGGTGGGGGGAGGGGCTGTTGTAGGTGGTGGGGAGGGGCAATTGTTGGCTGGGGAGGGGCAGTTGTAGGTGGTGGGGGGAGGAGCAGTTTTAGGCAGTGGGGGGAGGGGCAGTTGTAGGCGGTGGGGGGAGGGGCAGTTGTATGCGGTGGGCGGAGGGGCTGTTGTAGGTGGTGGGGGAGGGGCAGTTTTAGGCAGTGGGGGGAGGAGCTTTTGTAGGTCGTGTGGGGAGGGGCAGTTGTAGTTGGTGTGGGGAGGGGCAGTTGTGGGTGGTGGGTGGAGGGGCAATTTTTGGCAGGGGAGGGGCAGTTGTAGGCGGTGGGGGAGGGGCAGTTGTAGCTGTTGGGGGTGGGGCAGTTGTAGATAGTGGGGGGAGGAGAGTTGTAGGTGGTCGGGGTAGGGGCAGTTGTAGGTGGTGGGGGGGAGGGGCAGTTGTAGGTGGTGTGGGAGAGGCAGTTGTAGGTGCTGTGGGGAGGGGCAGTTGTAGGTGGTGGGGTGCGGAGCAGTTGTAGGGGGTGGGGGGAAGGGCAGTTGTAGGTGGTGTGTGGAGGGGCAGTTGTAGGTGTTGGGGTGAGGGGCAATTTTTGGCGGGGAGGGGCAGTTGTAGGTGGTAGGGGATGGGCAATTTTTGGCGGTGGAGGGGCAGTTGTAGGCGGTGGGGGAAGGGGCAGTTGTAGGCGGTGGGGGAAGGGGCAGTTGTAGGTGGTGGGGGGAGGGGCAGTTGTAGGCAGTGGGGGAGGGGCAGTTGTAGGTGTTGGGGGTGGGGCAGTTGTAGATAGTGGGGGGAGGAGAGTTGTAGGTGGTTGGGGTAGGGGCAGTTGTAGGTGGTGGGGGAGGGGCAGTTGTAGGTGGTGGGGGGCGGAGCAGTTGTAGGCGGTGGGGGGCAGGAGCAGTTGTAGGGGGTGGGGGGAGGGGCAGTTGTAGGTGGTGTGTGGAGGGGCAGTTGTAGGTGGTGGGGGATTGGCAATTTTTGGCGGTGGAGGGGCAGTTGTGGGCGGTGGGGGAAGGGGCAGTTGTAGGCGGTGGGGTAAGGGGCAGTTGTAGGTGGTGGGGGGAGGGGCAGTTGTAGGCAGTGGGGTGAGGGGCAGTTGTAGGCGGTGGGGGGAGGGGCAGTTGTAAGCGGTGGGGGGGTGAGGGGCAGTTGTAGGTGGTGTGGGAGAGGCAGTTGTCGGTGGTGTGGGGAGGGGCAGTTGTAGGTGTTGGGGGTGGGGCAGTTGTAGATAGTGGGGGGAGGAGAGTTGTAGGTGGTCGGGGTAGGGGCAGTTGTAGGTGGTGGGGGAGGGGCAGTTGTAGGTGGTGGGGGGCGGAGCAGTTGTAGGTGGTGGGGGGAGGGGCAGTTGTAGGTGTTGGGGGAGGGGCAGTTGTGGGTGGTGGGGGGAGGGGCAATTTTTGGCTGGGGAGGGGCAGTTGTAGGCGGTGGGGGGAGGGGCTGTTGTTGGCGGTGGGGGGAGATGCAGTTGTAGGTGGTGGGGGGGAAGGGCAGTTGTATGTGGTGGGCGAGGGGCAGTTGTTGGCGGTGGGGGGAGGGTCAGTGGTAGGTGGTGGGGGGAGGGGCGGTTGCAAGTGGTGGGGGGAGGTGCAGTTGTAGATGGTGAGCGGAGGGGCAGTTGTTGGCGGTGGGGTGAGGTTCAGTTGTAGGCCGTGGGGAAGGGGCAGTTTTTGGCATTGGGGGGGAGTGGCTGTTGTAGATGGTGTGGGGGGAGTGGCAGTTGTTGGTGGTGGGGAGAGGGGCAGTTGTTGGCGGTGGGGAGAGGGGCAGTTGTTGGCGGTTAGGAGAGGGGCAGTTGTTGGCAGTGGGGCGGAGGGGCAGTTGTAGGTGGTGTGGGTCAGTTGTAGGTAGTGGGGGGCAGTTGTAGGTGGTGGGGGGAGGGTTAGTTGTAGGTGGTGGGTGGAGGGGCAATTGTTGGCGGTGGGGGGTGGGGCAGTTGTAGGTGGTGTGCAGAGGGGCAGTTGTAGGTCGTGGGGGGAGGAACAGTTGTAGGTGATAGGGGGAGGGGCAGTTGTTGGTGGTGGGGGGAGGAGCAGTTGTAGGTGGTGGGGTGAGGGGCAGTTGTTGGTGGTGGGGGGGAGGAGCAGTTGTAGATGGTGGGGGGAGGGGCAGTTATAGGTGGTGGGGGGAGGGGCAGTTATAGGTGGTGGGGGGAGGGGCAGTTGTTGGTGGTGGGGGGAGGGTCAGTTGTAGGTGGTGGGGGGGAGGAGCAGTTGTAGATGGTGGGGGAAGGGGCAGTTGTAGGTGGTGGGGGGAGGAGAAGTTGTAGGTGGTGGGGGGGAGGGGCAGTTGTTGGTGGTGGGGGGGAGGAGCAGTTGTAGATGGTGGGGGGAGGGGCAGTTGTAGGTGGTGGGGGGAGGGGCAGTTGTTGGTGGTGGGGGGGAGGAGCAGTTGTAGATGGTGGGGGGAGGGGCAGTTGTAGGTGGTGGGGGGAGGGGCAGTTATAGGTGGTGGGGGGAGGGGCAGTTGTTGGTGGTGTGGGGAGGGTCAGTTGTAGGTGGTGGGGGTAGGGGCAGTTTCGGCGGTGGGGGGAGGGTCAGTTGTAGGTGGTGGGGGCGGGGCAGTTGTAGGTGGTGTGGGGGCATTTGTAGGCAGTTGGGGGGAGGGGCAGTTGTAGGCAGTGGGGGGGAGGGGCAGTTGTAGGCAGTGGGGGGGAGGGGCAGTTGTAGGCGGTGGGAGTAGGGGCAGTTGTAGGGGGTAGAGTGAGGGGCAGTTGTAGTTGGTGGGGGGAGGGGCAGTTGTAGGTGGTGGGGGGCAGAGCAGTTGTAGGTGGTGGGGGAGGGGTAGTTGTAGGTGGTGGGGGGAGGAGCAGTTGTAGGTGGTGGGGGAGGGGTAGTTGTAGGTGGTGGGGGGGTGGAGCAGTTGTAGGTGGTGGGGTAGGGTATTTGTAGGCAGTGGGGGGCTGGAGCAGTTGTAGGGGGTGGGGGAGGGGTAGTTGTAGGCAGTGGGGGGCTGGAGCAGTTGTAGGGGGTGGGGGAGGGGCAGTTGTAGGTGGTGGGGGAGGGGTAGTTGTAGGGGTGGGGGAGGGGTAGTTGTAGGTGGTGGGGGGGTGGAGCAGTTGTAGGTGGTGGGGGAGGGGTAGTTGTAGGCAGTGGGGGGCTGGAGCAGTTGTAGGGGGTGGGGGAGGGGTAGTTGTAGGTGGTGGGGGGAGGAGCAGTTGTTGGCGGTGTAGGGGCAGTTGTAATTGGTGAGGGGGTAATTTGTAGGCAGTGGAGGATCAGTTGTAGGCAGTGGTGGGAGGGGCAGTTGTAGGCAGTGGAGGGGCAGTTGTAGGCAGTGGAGGGGCAGTTGTAGGCAGTTGGGGTGCAGTTGTAGGCAGTGGAGGGGCAGTTGTAGGCAGTGGAGGGGCAGTCGTAGGCAGTGGTGGGAGGGGCAGTTGTAGGCAGTGGGTGGGGCAGTTGTAGGCAGTGGAGGGGCAGTCGTAGGCAGTGGTGGGGGGGGCAGTTGTAGGCAGTGGGTGGGGCAGTTGTAGGCAGTGGAGGGGCAGTTGTAGGTGGTGGGGGGCAGAGCAGTTGTAGGTGATGGGGGGAGGAGCAGTTGTAGGTGGTGGGGGGAGGGGCAGTTGTTGGTGATGGGGGGAGGGGCAGTTGTAGGTGGTGGGGGGCAGAGCAGTTGTAGGTGATGGGGGGAGGAGCAGTTGTAGGTGGTGGGGGGAGGAGCAGTTGTAGATGGTGGGGGGAGGGCCAGTTGTAGTTGGTGGGGGGGTATGTTGTAGGCAGTGGAGGGGCAGTTGTAGGTGGTGGGGGAGGGGCAGTTGTAGGTGGTGGGGGGCAGAGCAGTTGTAGGTGATGGGGGGAGGAGCAGTTGTAGGTGGTGGGGGGAGGAGCAGTTGTAGATGGTGGGGGGAGGGCCAGTTGTAGTTGGTGGGGGGGTATGTTGTAGGCAGTGGAGGGGCAGTTGTAGGTGGTGGGGGAGGGGCAGTTGTAGGTGGTGGGGTGAGGGGCAGTTGTTGGTGGTGGGGGGGAGGAGCAGTTGTAGATGGTGGGGGGAGGGGCAGTTGTTGGTGGTGGGGGGGAGGAGCAGTTGTAGATGGTGGGGGGAGGGGCAGTTATAGGTGGTGGGGGGAGGGGCAGTTATAGGTGGTGGGGGGAGGGGCAGTTGTTGGTGATGGGGGGAGGGTCAGTTGTAGGTGGTGGGGGGGAGGAGCAGTTGTAGATGGTGGGGGGAGGGGAAGTTGTAGGTGGTGGGGGGGAGGGGCAGTTGTTGGTGGTGGGGGGGAGGAGCAGTTGTAGATGGTGGGGGGAGGGGCAGTTGTAGATGGTGGGGGGAGGGGCAGTTGTAGGTGGTGGGGGGAGGGGAAGTTGTAGGTGGTGGGGGGAGGGGCAGTTATAGGTGGTGGGGGGAGGGGCAGTTGTAGGTGGTGTGGGGAGGGGCAGTTGTAGGTGTTGGGGGTAGGGGCAGTTTCGGCGGTGGGGGGAGGGTCAGTTGTAGGTGGTGGGGGAGGGGCAGTTGTAGGTGGTGTGGGGGCATTTGTAGGCAGTTGGGGGGAGGGGCAGTTGCAGGCAGTGGGGGGGAGGAGCAGTTGTAGGCGGTGGTAGTAGGGGCAGTTGTAGGGGGTAGGGGGAGGGGCAGTTGTAGTTGGTGGGGGGAGGGGCAGTTGTAGGTGGTGGGGGAGGGGTAGTTGTAGGTGGTGGGGGGAGGAGCAGTTGTAGGGGGTGGGGGAGGGGTAGTTGTAGGTGGTGGGGGGGTGGAGCAGTTGTAGGTGGTGGGGGAGGGGTAGTTGTAGGCAGTGGGGGGCTGGAGCAGTTGTAGGGGGTGGGGGTGGGGCAGTTCTAGGTGGTGGGGGGAGGGGCAGTTGTAGGTGGTGGGGGGAGGGGCAGTTGTAGGTGGTGGCAGGAGGAGCAGTTGTTGGCGGTGTAGGGGCAGTTGTAATTGGTGAGGGGGTAATTTGTAGGCAGTGGAGGATCAGTTGTAGGCAGTTGGGGTGCAGTTGTAGGCAGTGGAGGGGCAGTTGTAGGCAGTGGAGGGGCAGTCGTAGGCAGTGGTGGGAGGGGCAGTTGTAGGCAGTGGGTGGGGCAGTTGTAGGCAGTGGAGGGGCAGTTGTAGGCAGTGGAGGGGCAGTTGTAGGTGGTGGGGGGCAGAGCAGTTGTAGGTGATGGGGGGAGGAGCAGTTGTAGATGGTGGGGGGAGGGCCAGTTGTAGGCAGTGGGGGGGGAGGAGCAGTTGTAGGTGGTGGGGGGGAGGGCCAGTTGTAGGCAGTGGGGGGGAGGAGCAGTTGTAGGCAGTGGGGGGGAGGAGCAGTTGTAGGTGGTGGGGGAGGGCCAGTTGTAGGCAGTGGGGGGAGGGCCAGTTGTAGGCAGTGGGGGGGAGGAGCAGTTGTAGGTGGTGGGGGGGAGGGCCAGTTGTAGGCAGTGGGGGGGCGGGGCAGTTGTATGTGGTGGGGGGAGGGGCAGTTGTAGGCGGTGGGGGGAGAAGCAATTTTAGGCAGTGGGGGGAGGGCAGTTGTTGGCGGTGTAGGGGCAGTTGTAGATGGTGGGGGGAGGGGCAGTTGTAGGTGGTGTGGGGAGGGGCAGTTGTTGGTGGTGTGGGGAGGGGCAGTTGTAGGTGATGGGGGAGGGTTAGTTGTTGACGGGTGATGGGCAGTTGTAGGTGGTTGGGGGGTAAGTTGTAGGCAGTGGAGGGGCAGTTGTAGGTGATGGGGGAGGGTTAGTTGTTGACGGGTGATGGGCAGTTGTAGGTGGTTGGGGGGTAAGTTGTAGGCAGTGGAGGGGCAGTTGAAGGCAGTGGAGGGGCAGTTGTATGCAGTGGGGGGGCAGTTGTAGGCAGTGGGGAGCGGCAGTTGTTGGTGGTGGGGGGGAGGGGCAGTTGTAGATTGTGGGGGGAGGAGCAGTTGTAGGTGGTGGGGGGAGGGGCAGTTGTAGGTGGTGGGGGAGGGGCAGTTGTAGGTGATGGGGGGAGGAGCAGTTTTAGGCAGTGGGGTTTGGGGCAGTTGTTGGCGGTGGGGGGAGGGGCAGTTGTAGGTGGTGGGGGGAGGGGCAGTTGTAGGTGGTGGGGGAGGGGCAGTTGTAGGCGGTGGGGGGAGGGGCAGTTGTAGGTGGTGGGGGAGGGGCAGTTGTAGGCAGTGGAGGGGCAGTTGTTGGTGGTGTGGGGAGGGGCAGTTGTAGGTGATGGGGGAGGGTTAGTTGTTGACGGGTGATGGGCAGTTGTACGTGGTGGGGGGGTAAGTTGTAGGCAGTGGAGGGGCAGTTGTAGGTGGTGGGGGGGTAAGTTGTAGGCAGTAGAGGGGCAGTTGTAGGTGGTGGGGGGTTAAGTTGTAGGCAGTGGAGGATCGGTTGTAGGCAGTGAGGGGGCAGTTGTAGGCAGTGGAGAGGCAGTTGTAGGCAGTGGAGGGGCAGTTGTAGGCAGTGGAAGGGCAGTTGTAGGCAGTGGGGGGCAGTGGTAGGCAGTGGAGGGGCAGTTGTAGGCAGTGGAGGGGCAGTTGTAGGCAGTGGAAGGGCAGTTGTAGGCAGTGGGGGGGGCAGTTGTAGGCAGTATGGGGGGCAGTTGTAGGCAGTGGAGGGGCAGTTGTAGGCAGTGGAGGATCAGTTGTAGGCAGTGGGGGGGGGCAGTTGTAGGCAGTGGGGGGGCAGTTGTAGGCAGTGGAGGGGCAGTTGTAGGCAGTGGAAGGGCAGTTGTAGGCAGTGGGGGGCAGTGGTAGGCAGTGGAGGGGCAGTTGTAGGCAGTGGAGGGGCAGTTGTAGGCAGTGGAAGGGCAGTTGTAGGCAGTGGGGGGGGCAGTTGTAGGCAGTATGGGGGGCAGTTGTAGGCAGTGGAGGGACAGTTGTAGGCAGTGGAGGATCAGTTGTAGGCAGTGGGGGGGGGAGTTGTAGGCAGTGGGGGGAGGAGCAGTTGTAGGTGGGGGGGGCAGTTGTAGGCAGTGGGGGGGAGGGGCAGTTGTAGGTGGTGGGGGGAGGAGCAGTTGTAGGTGGTGTGTGGAGGGGCAGTTGTAGGTGGTGGGGGATTGGCAATTTTTGGCGGTGGAGGGGCAGTTGTGGGCGTTGGGGGAAGGGGCAGTTGTAGGCGTTGGGGGAAGGGGCAGTTGTAGGTGGTGGGGGGAGGGGCAGTTGTAGGCAGTGGGGTGAGGGGCAGTTGTAGGCGGTGGGGGGAGGGGCAGTTGTAAGCGGTGGGGGGGTGAGGGGCAGTTGTAGGTGGTGTGGGAGAGGCAGTTGTCGGTGGTGTGGGGAGGGGCAGTTGTAGGTGTTGGGGGTGGGGCAGTTGTAGATAGTGGGGGGAGGAGAGTTGTAGGTGGTCGGGGTAGGGGCAGTTGTAGGTGGTGGGGGAGGGGCAGTTGTAGGTGGTGGGGGGCGGAGCAGTTGTAGGTGGTGGGGGGAGGGGCAGTTGTAGGTGTTGGGGGAGGGGCAGTTGTGGGTGGTGGGGGGAGGGGCAATTTTTGGCTGGGGAGGGGCAGTTGTAGGTGGTGGGGGGAGGGGCTGTTGTTGGCGGTGGGGGGAGATGCAGTTGTAGGTGGTGGGGGGGAAGGGCAGTTGTATGTGGTGGGCGAGGGGCAGTTGTTGGCGGTGGGGGGAGGGTCAGTGGTAGGTGGTGGGGGGAGGGGCGGTTGCAAGTGGTGGGGGGAGGTGCAGTTGTAGATGGTGAGCGGAGGGGCAGTTGTTGGCGGTGGGGTGAGGTTCAGTTGTAGGCCGTGGGGAAGGGGCAGTTTTTGGCATTGGGGGGGAGTGGCTGTTGTAGATGGTGTGGGGGGAGTGGCAGTTGTTGGTGGTGGGGAGAGGGGCAGTTGTTGGCGGTGGGGAGAGGGGCAGTTGTTGGCGGTTAGGAGAGGGGCAGTTGTTGGCAGTGGGGCGGAGGGGCAGTTGTAGGTGGTGTGGGTCAGTTGTAGGTAGTGGGGGGCAGTTGTAGGTGGTGGGGGGAGGGTTAGTTGTAGGTGGTGGGTGGAGGGGCAATTGTTGGCGGTGGGGGGTGGGGCAGTTGTAGGTGGTGTGCAGAGGGGCAGTTGTAGGTCGTGGGGGGAGGAACAGTTGTAGGTGATAGGGGGAGGGGCAGTTGTTGGTGGTGGGGGGAGGAGCAGTTGTAGGTGGTGGGGTGAGGGGCAGTTGTTGGTGGTGGGGGGGAGGAGCAGTTGTAGATGGTGGGGGGAGGGGCAGTTATAGGTGGTGGGGGGAGGGGCAGTTATAGGTGGTGGGGGGAGGGGCAGTTGTTGGTGGTGGGGGGAGGGTCAGTTGTAGGTGGTGGGGGGGAGGAGCAGTTGTAGATGGTGGGGGAAGGGGCAGTTGTAGGTGGTGGGGGGAGGGGAAGTTGTAGGTGGTGGGGGGGAGGGGCAGTTGTTGGTGGTGGGGGGGAGGAGCAGTTGTAGATGGTGGGGGGAGGGGCAGTTGTAGGTGGTGGGGGGAGGGGCAGTTGTTGGTGGTGGGGGGGAGGAGCAGTTGTAGATGGTGGGGGGAGGGGCAGTTGTAGGTGGTGGGGGGAGGGGAAGTTGTAGGTGGTGGGGGGAGGGGCAGTTATAGGGGGTGGGGGGAGGGGCAGTTGTTGGTGGTGTGGGGAGGGTCAGTTGTAGGTGGTGGGGGTAGGGGCAGTTTCGGCGGTGGGGGGAGGGTCAGTTGTAGGTGGTGGGGGAGGGGCAGTTGTAGGTGGTGTGGGGGCATTTGTAGGCAGTTGGGGGGAGGGGCAGTTGTAGGCAGTGGGGGGGAGGGGCAGTTGTAGGCAGTGGGGGGGAGGGGCAGTTGTAGGCGGTGGGAGTAGGGGCAGTTGTAGGGGGTAGAGTGAGGGGCAGTTGTAGTTGGTGGGGGGAGGGGCAGTTGTAGGTGGTGGGGGGCAGAGCAGTTGTAGGTGGTGGGGGAGGGGTAGTTGTAGGTGGTGGGGGGAGGAGCAGTTGTAGGTGGTGGGGGAGGGGTAGTTGTAGGTGGTGGGGGGGTGGAGCAGTTGTAGGTGGTGGGGTAGGGTATTTGTAGGCAGTGGGGGGCTGGAGCAGTTGTAGGGGGTGGGGGAGGGGTAGTTGTAGGCAGTGGGGGGCTGGAGCAGTTGTAGGGGGTGGGGGAGGGGCAGTTGTAGGTGGTGGGGGAGGGGTAGTTGTAGGGGTGGGGGAGGGGTAGTTGTAGGTGGTGGGGGGGTGGAGCAGTTGTAGGTGGTGGGGGAGGGGTAGTTGTAGGCAGTGGGGGGCTGGAGCAGTTGTAGGGGGTGGGGGAGGGGTAGTTGTAGGTGGTGGGGGGAGGAGCAGTTGTTGGCGGTGTAGGGGCAGTTGTAATTGGTGAGGGGGTAATTTGTAGGCAGTGGAGGATCAGTTGTAGGCAGTTGGGGTGCAGTTGTAGGCAGTGGAGGGGCAGTTGTAGGCAGTTGGGGTGCAGTTGTAGGCAGTGGAGGGGCAGTTGTAGGCAGTGGAGGGGCAGTCGTAGGCAGTGGTGGGAGGGGCAGTTGTAGGCAGTGGGTGGGGCAGTTGTAGGCAGTGGAGGGGCAGTCGTAGGCAGTGGTGGGGGGGGCAGTTGTAGGCAGTGGGTGGGGCAGTTGTAGGCAGTGGAGGGGCAGTTGTAGGTGGTGGGGGGCAGAGCAGTTGTAGGTGATGGGGGGAGGAGCAGTTGTAGGTGGTGGGGGGAGGGGCAGTTGTAGGCAGTGGGGGGGAGGAGCAGTTGTAGGTGGTGGGGGGCAGAGCAGTTGTAGGTGATGGGGGGAGGAGCAGTTGTAGGTGGTGGGGAGCGGCAGTTGTTGGTGGTGGGGGGGAGGGGCAGTTGTAGATTGTGGGGGGAGGAGCAGTTGTAGGTGGTGGGGGGAGGGGCAGTTGTAGGTGGTGGGGGAGGGGCAGTTGTAGGTGATGGGGGGAGGAGCAGTTTTAGGCAGTGGGGTTTGGGGCAGTTGTTGGCGGTGGGGGGAGGGGCAGTTGTAGGTGGTGGGGGGAGGGGCAGTTGTAGGTGGTGGGGGAGGGGCAGTTGTAGGCGGTGGGGGGAGGGGCAGTTGTAGGTGGTGGGGGAGGGGCAGTTGTAGGCAGTGGAGGGGCAGTTGTTGGTGGTGTGGGGAGGGGCAGTTGTAGGTGATGGGGGAGGGTTAGTTGTTGACGGGTGATGGGCAGTTGTACGTGGTGGGGGGGTAAGTTGTAGGCAGTGGAGGGGCAGTTGTAGGTGGTGGGGGGGTAAGTTGTAGGCAGTAGAGGGGCAGTTGTAGGTGGTGGGGGGGTAAGTTGTAGGCAGTGGAGGATCGGTTGTAGGCAGTGAGGGGGCAGTTGTAGGCAGTGGAGAGGCAGTTGTAGGCAGTGGAGGGGCAGTTGTAGGCAGTGGAAGGGCAGTTGTAGGCAGTGGGGGGCAGTGGTAGGCAGTGGAGGGGCAGTTGTAGGCAGTGGAGGGGCAGTTGTAGGCAGTGGAAGGGCAGTTGTAGGCAGTGGGGGGGGCAGTTGTAGGCAGTATGGGGGGCAGTTGTAGGCAGTGGAGGGGCAGTTGTAGGCAGTGGAGGATCAGTTGTAGGCAGTGGGGGGGGCAGTTGTAGGCAGTGGGGGGGCAGTTGTAGGCAGTGGAGGGGCAGTTGTAGGCAGTGGAAGGGCAGTTGTAGGCAGTGGGGGGCAGTGGTAGGCAGTGGAGGGGCAGTTGTAGGCAGTGGAGGGGCAGTTGTAGGCAGTGGAAGGGCAGTTGTAGGCAGTGGGGGGGGCAGTTGTAGGCAGTATGGGGGGCAGTTGTAGGCAGTGGAGGGACAGTTGTAGGCAGTGGAGGATCAGTTGTAGGCAGTGGGGGGGGGAGTTGTAGGCAGTGGGGGGAGGAGCAGTTGTAGGTGGGGGGGGCAGTTGTAGGCAGTGGGGGGGAGGGGCAGTTGTAGGTGGTGGGGGGAGGAGCAGTTGTAGGTGGTGTGTGGAGGGGCAGTTGTAGGTGGTGGGGGATTGGCAATTTTTGGCGGTGGAGGGGCAGTTGTGGGCGATGGGGGAAGGGGCAGTTGTAGGCGTTGGGGGAAGGGGCAGTTGTAGGTGGTGGGGGGAGGGGCAGTTGTAGGCAGTGGGGTGAGGGGCAGTTGTAGGCGGTGGGGGGAGGGGCAGTTGTAAGCGGTGGGGGGGTGAGGGGCAGTTGTAGGTGGTGTGGGAGAGGCAGTTGTCGGTGGTGTGGGGAGGGGCAGTTGTAGGTGTTGGGGGTGGGGCAGTTGTAGATAGTGGGGGGAGGAGAGTTGTAGGTGGTCGGGGTAGGGGCAGTTGTAGGTGGTGGGGGAGGGGCAGTTGTAGGTGGTGGGGGGCGGAGCAGTTGTAGGTGGTGGGGGGAGGGGCAGTTGTAGGTGTTGGGGGAGGGGCAGTTGTGGGTGGTGGGGGGAGGGGCAATTTTTGGCTGGGGAGGGGCAGTTGTAGGTGGTGGGGGGAGGGGCTGTTGTTGGCGGTGGGGGGAGATGCAGTTGTAGGTGGTGGGGGGGAAGGGCAGTTGTATGTGGTGGGCGAGGGGCAGTTGTTGGCGGTGGGGGGAGGGTCAGTGGTAGGTGGTGGGGGGAGGGGCGGTTGCAAGTGGTGGGGGGAGGTGCAGTTGTAGATGGTGAGCGGAGGGGCAGTTGTTGGCGGTGGGGTGAGGTTCAGTTGTAGGCCGTGGGGAAGGGGCAGTTTTTGGCATTGGGGGGGAGTGGCTGTTGTAGATGGTGTGGGGGGAGTGGCAGTTGTTGGTGGTGGGGAGAGGGGCAGTTGTTGGCGGTGGGGAGAGGGGCAGTTGTTGGCGGTTAGGAGAGGGGCAGTTGTTGGCAGTGGGGCGGAGGGGCAGTTGTAGGTGGTGTGGGTCAGTTGTAGGTAGTGGGGGGCAGTTGTAGGTGGTGGGGGGAGGGTTAGTTGTAGGTGGTGGGTGGAGGGGCAATTGTTGGCGGTGGGGGGTGGGGCAGTTGTAGGTGGTGTGCAGAGGGGCAGTTGTAGGTCGTGGGGGGAGGAACAGTTGTAGGTGATAGGGGGAGGGGCAGTTGTTGGTGGTGGGGGGAGGAGCAGTTGTAGGTGGTGGGGTGAGGGGCAGTTGTTGGTGGTGGGGGGGAGGAGCAGTTGTAGATGGTGGGGGGAGGGGCAGTTATAGGTGGTGGGGGGAGGGGCAGTTATAGGTGGTGGGGGGAGGGGCAGTTGTTGGTGGTGGGGGGAGGGTCAGTTGTAGGTGGTGGGGGGGAGGAGCAGTTGTAGATGGTGGGGGAAGGGGCAGTTGTAGGTGGTGGGGGGAGGGGAAGTTGTAGGTGGTGGGGGGGAGGGGCAGTTGTTGGTGGTGGGGGGGAGGAGCAGTTGTAGATGGTGGGGGGAGGGGCAGTTGTAGGTGGTGGGGGGAGGGGCAGTTGTTGGTGGTGGGGGGGAGGAGCAGTTGTAGATGGTGGGGGGAGGGGCAGTTGTAGGTGGTGGGGGGAGGGGAAGTTGTAGGTGGTGGGGGGAGGGGCAGTTATAGGGGGTGGGGGGAGGGGCAGTTGTTGGTGGTGTGGGGAGGGTCAGTTGTAGGTGGTGGGGGTAGGGGCAGTTTCGGCGGTGGGGGGAGGGTCAGTTGTAGGTGGTGGGGGAGGGGCAGTTGTAGGTGGTGTGGGGGCATTTGTAGGCAGTTGGGGGGAGGGGCAGTTGTAGGCAGTGGGGGGGAGGGGCAGTTGTAGGCAGTGGGGGGGAGGGGCAGTTGTAGGCGGTGGGAGTAGGGGCAGTTGTAGGGGGGTAGAGTGAGGGGCAGTTGTAGTTGGTGGGGGGAGGGGCAGTTGTAGGTGGTGGGGGGCAGAGCAGTTGTAGGTGGTGGGGGAGGGGTAGTTGTAGGTGGTGGGGGGAGGAGCAGTTGTAGGTGGTGGGGGAGGGGTAGTTGTAGGTGGTGGGGGGGTGGAGCAGTTGTAGGTGGTGGGGTAGGGTATTTGTAGGCAGTGGGGGGCTGGAGCAGTTGTAGGGGGTGGGGGAGGGGTAGTTGTAGGCAGTGGGGGGCTGGAGCAGTTGTAGGGGGTGGGGGAGGGGCAGTTGTAGGTGGTGGGGGAGGGGTAGTTGTAGGGGTGGGGGAGGGGTAGTTGTAGGTGGTGGGGGGGTGGAGCAGTTGTAGGTGGTGGGGGAGGGGTAGTTGTAGGCAGTGGGGGGCTGGAGCAGTTGTAGGGGGTGGGGGAGGGGTAGTTGTAGGTGGTGGGGGGAGGAGCAGTTGTTGGCGGTGTAGGGGCAGTTGTAATTGGTGAGGGGGTAATTTGTAGGCAGTGGAGGATCAGTTGTAGGCAGTTGGGGTGCAGTTGTAGGCAGTGGAGGGGCAGTTGTAGGCAGTTGGGGTGCAGTTGTAGGCAGTGGAGGGGCAGTTGTAGGCAGTGGAGGGGCAGTCGTAGGCAGTGGTGGGAGGGGCAGTTGTAGGCAGTGGGTGGGGCAGTTGTAGGCAGTGGAGGGGCAGTCGTAGGCAGTGGTGGGGGGGGCAGTTGTAGGCAGTGGGTGGGGCAGTTGTAGGCAGTGGAGGGGCAGTTGTAGGTGGTGGGGGGCAGAGCAGTTGTAGGTGATGGGGGGAGGAGCAGTTGTAGGTGGTGGGGGGAGGGGCAGTTGTAGGCAGTGGGGGGGAGGAGCAGTTGTAGGTGGTGGGGGGCAGAGCAGTTGTAGGTGATGGGGGGAGGAGCAGTTGTAGGTGGTGGGGGGAGGAGCAGTTGTAGATGGTGGGGGGAGGGCCAGTTGTAGTTGGTGGGGGGGTATGTTGTAGGCAGTGGAGGGGCAGTTGTAGGTGGTGGGGGAGGGGCAGTTGTAGGTGGTGGGGTGAGGGGCAGTTGTTGGTGGTGGGGGGGAGGAGCAGTTGTAGATGGTGGGGGGAGGGGCAGTTGTTGGTGGTGGGGGGGAGGAGCAGTTGTAGATGGTGGGGGGAGGGGCAGTTATAGGTGGTGGGGGGAGGGGCAGTTATAGGTGGTGGGGGGAGGGGCAGTGGTTGGTGATGGGGGGAGGGTCAGTTGTTGGCGGTTAGGAGAGGGGCAGTTGTTGGCAGTGGGGCGGAGGGGCAGTTGTAGGTGGTGTGGGTCAGTTGTAGGTAGTGGGGGGCAGTTGTAGGTGGTGGGGGGAGGGTTAGTTGTAGGTGGTGGGTGGAGGGGCAATTGTTGGCGGTGGGGGGTGGGGCAGTTGTAGGTGGTGTGCAGAGGGGCAGTTGTAGGTCGTGGGGGGAGGAACAGTTGTAGGTGATAGGGGGAGGGGCAGTTGCTGGTGGTGGGGGGAGGAGCAGTTGTAGGTGGTGGGGTGAGGGGCAGTTGTTGGCGGTGGGGAGAGGGGCAGTTGTTGGCGGTTAGGAGAGGGGCAGTTGTTGGCAGTGGGGCGGAGGGGCAGTTGTAGGTGGTGTGGGTCAGTTGTAGGTAGTGGGGGGCAGTTGTAGGTGGTGGGGGGAGGGTTAGTTGTAGGTGGTGGGTGGAGGGGCAATTGTTGGCGGTGGGGGGTGGGGCAGTTGTAGGTGGTGTGCAGAGGGGCAGTTGTAGGTCGTGGGGGGAGGAACAGTTGTAGGTGATAGGGGGAGGGGCAGTTGTTGGTGGTGGGGGGAGGAGCAGTTGTAGGTGGTGGGGTGAGGGGCAGTTGTTGGTGGTGGGGGGGAGGAGCAGTTGTAGATGGTGGGGGGAGGGGCAGTTATAGGTGGTGGGGGGAGGGGCAGTTATAGGTGGTGGGGGGAGGGGCAGTTGTTGGTGGTGGGGGGAGGGTCAGTTGTAGGTGGTGGGGGGGAGGAGCAGTTGTAGATGGTGGGGGAAGGGGCAGTTGTAGGTGGTGGGGGGAGGGGAAGTTGTAGGTGGTGGGGGGGAGGGGCAGTTGTTGGTGGTGGGGGGGAGGAGCAGTTGTAGATGGTGGGGGGAGGGGCAGTTGTAGGTGGTGGGGGGAGGGGCAGTTGTTGGTGGTGGGGGGGAGGAGCAGTTGTAGATGGTGGGGGGAGGGGCAGTTGTAGGTGGTGGGGGGAGGGGAAGTTGTAGGTGGTGGGGGGAGGGGCAGTTATAGGGGGTGGGGGGAGGGGCAGTTGTTGGTGGTGTGGGGAGGGTCAGTTGTAGGTGGTGGGGGTAGGGGCAGTTTCGGCGGTGGGGGGAGGGTCAGTTGTAGGTGGTGGGGGAGGGGCAGTTGTAGGTGGTGTGGGGGCATTTGTAGGCAGTTGGGGGGAGGGGCAGTTGTAGGCAGTGGGGGGGAGGGGCAGTTGTAGGCAGTGGGGGGGAGGGGCAGTTGTAGGCGGTGGGAGTAGGGGCAGTTGTAGGGGGTAGAGTGAGGGGCAGTTGTAGTTGGTGGGGGGAGGGGCAGTTGTAGGTGGTGGGGGGCAGAGCAGTTGTAGGTGGTGGGGGAGGGGTAGTTGTAGGTGGTGGGGGGAGGAGCAGTTGTAGGTGGTGGGGGAGGGGTAGTTGTAGGTGGTGGGGGGGTGGAGCAGTTGTAGGTGGTGGGGTAGGGTATTTGTAGGCAGTGGGGGGCTGGAGCAGTTGTAGGGGGTGGGGGAGGGGTAGTTGTAGGCAGTGGGGGGCTGGAGCAGTTGTAGGGGGTGGGGGAGGGGCAGTTGTAGGTGGTGGGGGAGGGGTAGTTGTAGGGGTGGGGGAGGGGTAGTTGTAGGTGGTGGGGGGGTGGAGCAGTTGTAGGTGGTGGGGGAGGGGTAGTTGTAGGCAGTGGGGGGCTGGAGCAGTTGTAGGGGGTGGGGGAGGGGTAGTTGTAGGTGGTGGGGGGAGGAGCAGTTGTTGGCGGTGTAGGGGCAGTTGTAATTGGTGAGGGGGTAATTTGTAGGCAGTGGAGGATCAGTTGTAGGCAGTTGGGGTGCAGTTGTAGGCAGTGGAGGGGCAGTTGTAGGCAGTTGGGGTGCAGTTGTAGGCAGTGGAGGGGCAGTTGTAGGCAGTGGAGGGGCAGTCGTAGGCAGTGGTGGGAGGGGCAGTTGTAGGCAGTGGGTGGGGCAGTTGTAGGCAGTGGAGGGGCAGTCGTAGGCAGTGGTGGGGGGGGCAGTTGTAGGCAGTGGGTGGGGCAGTTGTAGGCAGTGGAGGGGCAGTTGTAGGTGGTGGGGGGCAGAGCAGTTGTAGGTGATGGGGGGAGGAGCAGTTGTAGGTGGTGGGGGGAGGGGCAGTTGTAGGCAGTGGGGGGGAGGAGCAGTTGTAGGTGGTGGGGGGAGGAGCAGTTGTAGGTGGTGGGGGGAGGAGCAGTTGTAGATGGTGGGGGGAGGGCCAGTTGTAGTTGGTGGGGGGGTATGTTGTAGGCAGTGGAGGGGCAGTTGTAGGTGGTGGGGGAGGGGCAGTTGTAGGTGGTGGGGTGAGGGGCAGTTGTTGGTGGTGGGGGGGAGGAGCAGTTGTAGATGGTGGGGGGAGGGGCAGTTGTTGGTGGTGGGGGGGAGGAGCAGTTGTAGATGGTGGGGGGAGGGGCAGTTATAGGTGGTGGGGGGAGGGGCAGTTATAGGTGGTGGGGGGAGGGGCAGTTGTTGGTGATGGGGGGAGGGTCAGTTGTAGGTGGTGGGGGGGAGGAGCAGTTGTAGATGGTGGGGGGAGGGGAAGTTGTAGGTGGTGGGGGGGGAGGGGCAGTTGTTGGTGGTGGGGGGGAGGAGCAGTTGTAGATGGTGGGGGGAGGGGCAGTTGTAGATGGTGGGGGGAGGGGCAGTTGTAGGTGGTGGGGGGAGGGGAAGTTGTAGGTGGTGGGGGGAGGGGCAGTTATAGGTGGTGGGGGGAGGGGCAGTTGTAGGTGGTGTGGGGAGGGGCAGTTGTAGGTGTTGGGGGTAGGGGCAGTTTCGGCGGTGGGGGGAGGGTCAGTTGTAGGTGGTGGGGGAGGGGCAGTTGTAGGTGGTGTGGGGGCATTTGTAGGCAGTTGGGGGGAGGGGCAGTTGTAGGCAGTGGGGGGGAGGAGCAGTTGTAGGCGGTGGTAGTAGGGGCAGTTGTAGGGGGTAGGGGGAGGGGCAGTTGTAGTTGGTGGGGGGAGGGGCAGTTGTAGGTGGTGGGGGAGGGGTAGTTGTAGGTGGTGGGGTGAGGAGCAGTTGTAGGGGGTGGGGGAGGGGTAGTTGTAGGTGGTGGGGGGGTGGAGCAGTTGTAGGTGGTGGGGGAGGGGTAGTTGTAGGCAGTGGGGGGCTGGAGCAGTTGTAGGGGGTGGGGGTGGGGCAGTTCTAGGTGGTGGGGGGAGGGGCAGTTGTAGGTGGTGGGGGGAGGGGCAGTTGTAGGTGGTGGCAGGAGGAGCAGTTGTTGGCGGTGTAGGGGCAGTTGTAATTGGTGAGGGGGTAATTTGTAGGCAGTGGAGGATCAGTTGTAGGCAGTTGGGGTGAAGTTGTAGGCAGTGGAGGGGCAGTTGTAGGCAGTGGAGGGGCAGTCGTAGGCAGTGGTGGGAGGGGCAGTTGTAGGCAGTGGGTGGGGCAGTTGTAGGCAGTGGAGGGGCAGTTGTAGGCAGTGGAGGGGCAGTTGTAGGTGGTGGGGGGCAGAGCAGTTGTAGGTGATGGGGGGAGGAGCAGTTGTAGATGGTGGGGGGAGGGCCAGTTGTAGGCAGTGGGGGGGAGGAGCAGTTGTAGGTGGTGGGGGGGAGGGCCAGTTGTAGGCAGTGGGGGGGAGGGGCAGTTGTATGTGGTGGGGGGAGGGGCAGTTGTAGGCGGTGGGGGGAGAAGCAATTTTAGGCAGTGGGGGGAGGGCAGTTGTTGGCGGTGTAGGGGCAGTTGTAGATGGTGGGGGGAGGGGCAGTTGTAGGTGGTGTGGGGAGGGGCAGTTGTTGGTGGTGTGGGGAGGGGCAGTTGTAGGTGATGGGGGAGGGTTAGTTGTTGACGGGTGATGGGCAGTTGTAGGTGGTTGGGGGGTAAGTTGTAGGCAGTGGAGGGGCAGTTGTAGGTGATGGGGGAGGGTTAGTTGTTGACGGGTGATGGGCAGTTGTAGGTGGTTGGGGGGTAAGTTGTAGGCAGTGGAGGGGCAGTTGAAGGCAGTGGAGGGGCAGTTGTATGCAGTGGGGGGGCAGTTGTAGGCAGTGGGGAGCGGCAGTTGTTGGTGGTGGGGGGGAGGGGCAGTTGTAGATTGTGGGGGGAGGAGCAGTTGTAGGTGGTGGGGGGAGGGGCAGTTGTAGGTGGTGGGGGAGGGGCAGTTGTAGGTGATGGGGGGAGGAGCAGTTTTAGGCAGTGGGGTTTGGGGCAGTTGTTGGCGGTGGGGGGAGGGGCAGTTGTAGGTGGTGGGGGGAGGGGCAGTTGTAGGTGGTGGGGGAGGGGCAGTTGTAGGCGGTGGGGGGAGGGGCAGTTGTAGGTGGTGGGGGAGGGGCAGTTGTAGGCAGTGGAGGGGCAGTTGTTGGTGGTGTGGGGAGGGGCAGTTGTAGGTGATGGGGGAGGGTTAGTTGTTGACGGGTGATGGGCAGTTGTACGTGGTGGGGGGGTAAGTTGTAGGCAGTGGAGGGGCAGTTGTAGGTGGTGGGGGGGTAAGTTGTAGGCAGTAGAGGGGCAGTTGTAGGTGGTGGGGGGGTAAGTTGTAGGCAGTGGAGGATCGGTTGTAGGCAGTGAGGGGGCAGTTGTAGGCAGTGGAGAGGCAGTTGTAGGCAGTGGAGGGGCAGTTGTAGGCAGTGGAAGGGCAGTTGTAGGCAGTGGGGGGCAGTGGTAGGCAGTGGAGGGGCAGTTGTAGGCAGTGGAGGGGCAGTTGTAGGCAGTGGAAGGGCAGTTGTAGGCAGTGGGGGGGGCAGTTGTAGGCAGTATGGGGGGCAGTTGTAGGCAGTGGAGGGGCAGTTGTAGGCAGTGGAGGATCAGTTGTAGGCAGTGGGGGGGGCAGTTGTAGGCAGTGGGGGGGCAGTTGTAGGCAGTGGAGGGGCAGTTGTAGGCAGTGGAAGGGCAGTTGTAGGCAGTGGGGGGCAGTGGTAGGCAGTGGAGGGGCAGTTGTAGGCAGTGGAGGGGCAGTTGTAGGCAGTGGAAGGGCAGTTGTAGGCAGTGGGGGGGGCAGTTGTAGGCAGTATGGGGGGCAGTTGTAGGCAGTGGAGGGACAGTTGTAGGCAGTGGAGGATCAGTTGTAGGCAGTGGGGGGGGGAGTTGTAGGCGGTGGGGGGAGGAGCAGTTGTAGGTGGGGCGGCAGTTGTAGGCAGTGGGGGGGAGGGGCAGTTGTAGGTGGTGGGGGGAGGAGCAGTTGTAGGTGGTGTGTGGAGGGGCAGTTGTAGGTGGTGGGGGATTGGCAATTTTTGGCGGTGGAGGGGCAGTTGTGGGCGGTGGGGGAAGGGGCAGTTGTAGGCGGTGGGGGAAGGGGCAGTTGTAGGTGGTGGGGGGAGGGGCAGTTGTAGGCAGTGGGGTGAGGGGCAGTTGTAGGCGGTGGGGGGAGGGGCAGTTGTAAGCGGTGGGGGGGTGAGGGGCAGTTGTAGGTGGTGTGGGAGAGGCAGTTGTCGGTGGTGTGGGGAGGGGCAGTTGTAGGTGTTGGGGGTGGGGCAGTTGTAGATAGTGGGGGGAGGAGAGTTGTAGGTGGTCGGGGTAGGGGCAGTTGTAGGTGGTGGGGGAGGGGCAGTTGTAGGTGGTGGGGGGCGGAGCAGTTGTAGGTGGTGGGGGGAGGGGCAGTTGTAGGTGTTGGGGGAGGGGCAGTTGTGGGTGGTGGGGGGAGGGGCAATTTTTGGCTGGGGAGGGGCAGTTGTAGGTGGTGGGGGGAGGGGCTGTTGTTGGCGGTGGGGGGAGATGCAGTTGTAGGTGGTGGGGGGGAAGGGCAGTTGTATGTGGTGGGCGAGGGGCAGTTGTTGGCGGTGGGGGGAGGGTCAGTGGTAGGTGGTGGGGGGAGGGGCGGTTGCAAGTGGTGGGGGGAGGTGCAGTTGTAGATGGTGAGCGGAGGGGCAGTTGTTGGCGGTGGGGTGAGGTTCAGTTGTAGGCCGTGGGGAAGGGGCAGTTTTTGGCATTGGGGGGGAGTGGCTGTTGTAGATGGTGTGGGGGGAGTGGCAGTTGTTGGTGGTGGGGAGAGGGGCAGTTGTTGGCGGTGGGGAGAGGGGCAGTTGTTGGCGGTTAGGAGAGGGGCAGTTGTTGGCAGTGGGGCGGAGGGGCAGTTGTAGGTGGTGTGGGTCAGTTGTAGGTAGTGGGGGGCAGTTGTAGGTGGTGGGGGGAGGGTTAGTTGTAGGTGGTGGGTGGAGGGGCAATTGTTGGCGGTGGGGGGTGGGGCAGTTGTAGGTGGTGTGCAGAGGGGCAGTTGTAGGTCGTGGGGGGAGGAACAGTTGTAGGTGATAGGGGGAGGGGCAGTTGTTGGTGGTGGGGGGAGGAGCAGTTGTAGGTGGTGGGGTGAGGGGCAGTTGTTGGTGGTGGGGGGGAGGAGCAGTTGTAGATGGTGGGGGGAGGGGCAGTTATAGGTGGTGGGGGGAGGGGCAGTTATAGGTGGTGGGGGGAGGGGCAGTTGTTGGTGGTGGGGGGAGGGTCAGTTGTAGGTGGTGGGGGGGAGGAGCAGTTGTAGATGGTGGGGGAAGGGGCAGTTGTAGGTGGTGGGGGGAGGGGAAGTTGTAGGTGGTGGGGGGGAGGGGCAGTTGTTGGTGGTGGGGGGGAGGAGCAGTTGTAGATGGTGGGGGGAGGGGCAGTTGTAGGTGGTGGGGGGAGGGGCAGTTGTTGGTGGTGGGGGGGAGGAGCAGTTGTAGATGGTGGGGGGAGGGGCAGTTGTAGGTGGTGGGGGGAGGGGAAGTTGTAGGTGGTGGGGGGAGGGGCAGTTATAGGGGGTGGGGGGAGGGGCAGTTGTTGGTGGTGTGGGGAGGGTCAGTTGTAGGTGGTGGGGGTAGGGGCAGTTTCGGCGGTGGGGGGAGGGTCAGTTGTAGGTGGTGGGGGAGGGGCAGTTGTAGGTGGTGTGGGGGCATTTGTAGGCAGTTGGGGGGAGGGGCAGTTGTAGGCAGTGGGGGGGAGGGGCAGTTGTAGGCAGTGGGGGGGAGGGGCAGTTGTAGGCGGTGGGAGTAGGGGCAGTTGTAGGGGGTAGAGTGAGGGGCAGTTGTAGTTGGTGGGGGGAGGGGCAGTTGTAGGTGGTGGGGGGCAGAGCAGTTGTAGGTGGTGGGGGAGGGGTAGTTGTAGGTGGTGGGGGGAGGAGCAGTTGTAGGTGGTGGGGGAGGGGTAGTTGTAGGTGGTGGGGGGGTGGAGCAGTTGTAGGTGGTGGGGTAGGGTATTTGTAGGCAGTGGGGGGCTGGAGCAGTTGTAGGGGGTGGGGGAGGGGTAGTTGTAGGCAGTGGGGGGCTGGAGCAGTTGTAGGGGGTGGGGGAGGGGCAGTTGTAGGTGGTGGGGGAGGGGTAGTTGTAGGGGTGGGGGAGGGGTAGTTGTAGGTGGTGGGGGGGTGGAGCAGTTGTAGGTGGTGGGGGAGGGGTAGTTGTAGGCAGTGGGGGGCTGGAGCAGTTGTAGGGGGTGGGGGAGGGGTAGTTGTAGGTGGTGGGGGGAGGAGCAGTTGTTGGCGGTGTAGGGGCAGTTGTAATTGGTGAGGGGGTAATTTGTAGGCAGTGGAGGATCAGTTGTAGGCAGTTGGGGTGCAGTTGTAGGCAGTGGAGGGGCAGTTGTAGGCAGTTGGGGTGCAGTTGTAGGCAGTGGAGGGGCAGTTGTAGGCAGTGGAGGGGCAGTCGTAGGCAGTGGTGGGAGGGGCAGTTGTAGGCAGTGGGTGGGGCAGTTGTAGGCAGTGGAGGGGCAGTCGTAGGCAGTGGTGGGGGGGGCAGTTGTAGGCAGTGGGTGGGGCAGTTGTAGGCAGTGGAGGGGCAGTTGTAGGTGGTGGGGGGCAGAGCAGTTGTAGGTGATGGGGGGAGGAGCAGTTGTAGGTGGTGGGGGGAGGGGCAGTTGTAGGCAGTGGGGGGGAGGAGCAGTTGTAGGTGGTGGGGGGCAGAGCAGTTGTAGGTGATGGGGGGAGGAGCAGTTGTAGGTGGTGGGGGGAGGAGCAGTTGTAGATGGTGGGGGGAGGGCCAGTTGTAGTTGGTGGGGGGGTATGTTGTAGGCAGTGGAGGGGCAGTTGTAGGTGGTGGGGGAGGGGCAGTTGTAGGTGGTGGGGTGAGGGGCAGTTGTTGGTGGTGGGGGGGAGGAGCAGTTGTAGATGGTGGGGGGAGGGGCAGTTGTTGGTGGTGGGGGGGAGGAGCAGTTGTAGATGGTGGGGGGAGGGGCAGTTATAGGTGGTGGGGGGAGGGGCAGTTATAGGTGGTGGGGGGAGGGGCAGTTGTTGGTGATGGGGGGAGGGTCAGTTGTAGGTGGTGGGGGGGAGGAGCAGTTGTAGATGGTGGGGGGAGGGGAAGTTGTAGGTGGTGGGGGGGGAGGGGCAGTTGTTGGTGGTGGGGGGGAGGAGCAGTTGTAGATGGTGGGGGGAGGGGCAGTTGTAGATGGTGGGGGGAGGGGCAGTTGTAGGTGGTGGGGGGAGGGGAAGTTGTAGGTGGTGGGGGGAGGGGCAGTTATAGGTGGTGGGGGGAGGGGCAGTTGTAGGTGGTGTGGGGAGGGGCAGTTGTAGGTGTTGGGGGTAGGGGCAGTTTCGGCGGTGGGGGGAGGGTCAGTTGTAGGTGGTGGGGGAGGGGCAGTTGTAGGTGGTGTGGGGGCATTTGTAGGCAGTTGGGGGGAGGGGCAGTTGTAGGCAGTGGGGGAGAGGAGCAGTTGTAGGCGGTGGTAGTAGGGGCAGTTGTAGGGGGTAGGGGGAGGGGCAGTTGTAGTTGGTGGGGGGAGGGGCAGTTGTAGGTGGTGGGGGAGGGGTAGTTGTAGGTGGTGGGGGGAGGAGCAGTTGTAGGGGGTGGGGGAGGGGTAGTTGTAGGTGGTGGGGGGGTGGAGCAGTTGTAGGTGGTGGGGGAGGGGTAGTTGTAGGCAGTGGGGGGCTGGAGCAGTTGTAGGGGGTGGGGGTGGGGCAGTTCTAGGTGGTGGGGGGAGGGGCAGTTGTAGGTGGTGGGGGGAGGGGCAGTTGTAGGTGGTGGCAGGAGGAGCAGTTGTTGGCGGTGTAGGGGCAGTTGTAATTGGTGAGGGGGTAATTTGTAGGCAGTGGAGGATCAGTTGTAGGCAGTTGGGGTGCAGTTGTAGGCAGTGGAGGGGCAGTTGTAGGCAGTGGAGGGGCAGTCGTAGGCAGTGGTGGGAGGGGCAGTTGTAGGCAGTGGGTGGGGCAGTTGTAGGCAGTGGAGGGGCAGTTGTAGGCAGTGGAAGGGCAGTTGTAGGCAGTGGGGGGGGCAGTTGTAGGCAGTATGGGGGGCAGTTGTAGGCAGTGGAGGGGCAGTTGTAGGCAGTGGAGGATCAGTTGTAGGCAGTGGGGGGGGCAGTTGTAGGCAGTGGGGGGGCAGTTGTAGGCAGTGGAGGGGCAGTTGTAGGCAGTGGAAGGGCAGTTGTAGGCAGTGGGGGGCAGTGGTAGGCAGTGGAGGGGCAGTTGTAGGCAGTGGAGGGGCAGTTGTAGGCAGTGGAAGGGCAGTTGTAGGCAGTGGGGGGGGCAGTTGTAGGCAGTATGGGGGGCAGTTGTAGGCAGTGGAGGGACAGTTGTAGGCAGTGGAGGATCAGTTGTAGGCAGTGGGGGGGGGAGTTGTAGGCAGTGGGGGGAGGAGCAGTTGTAGGTGGGGGGGGCAGTTGTAGGCAGTGGGGGGGAGGGGCAGTTGTAGGTGGTGGGGGGAGGAGCAGTTGTAGGTGGTGGGGGAGGGGCAGTTGTAGGTGGTGGGGGAGGGGCATCTTTTGGCTGGGGAGGGGCAGTTGTAGGCGGTGGGGGGAGGGGCAGTTGTAGGTGGTGGGGGGAGGAGCAGTTGTAGGTGGTGGGGGAGGGGCATCTTTTGGCTGGGGAGGGGCAGTTGTAGGCGGTGGGGGGAGGAGCAGTTTTAGGCAGTGGGGGGAGGGGCAGTTGTTGGTGGTGAGGGGAGGAACAGTTGTAGGTGATAGGGGGAGGGGCAGTTGTTGGTGGTGGGGGGAGGAGCAGTTGTAGGTGGTGGGGTGAGGGGCAGTTGTTGGTGGTGGGGGGGAGGAGCAGTTGTAGATGGTGGGGGGAGGGGCAGTTATAGGTGGTGGGGGGAGGGGCAGTTATAGGTGGTGGGGGGAGGGGCAGTTGTTGGTGGTGGGGGGAGGGTCAGTTGTAGGTGGTGGGGGGGAGGTGCAGTTGTAGATGGTGGGGGGAGGTGCAGTTGTAGGTGGTGGGGGGAGGGGCAGTTGTAGGTGGTGGGGGGAGGGGAAGTTGTAGGTGGTGGGGGGAGGGGCAGTTGTTGGTGGTGGGGGGGAGGAGCAGTTGTAGATGGTGGGGGGAGGGGCAGTTGTAGATGGTGGGGGGAGGGGCAGTTGTAGGTGGTGGGGGGAGGGGAAGTTGTAGGTGGTGGGGGGAGGGGCAGTTGTTGGTGGTGGGGAGGAGGAGCAGTTGTAGATGGTGGGGGGAGGGGCAGTTGTAGATGGTGGGGGGAGGGGCAGTTGTAGGTGGTGGGGGGAGGGGAAGTTGTAGGTGGTGGGGGGAGGGGCAGTTGTTGGTGGTGGGGAGGAGGAGCAGTTGTAGATGGTGGGGGGAGGGGCAGTTGTAGGTGGTGGGGTGAGGGGCAGTTGTTGGTGGTGGGGGGGAGGAGCAGTTGTAGATGGTGGGGGGAGGGGCAGTTGTAGGTGGTGGGGGGAGGGGAAGTTTTAGGTAGTGGGGGGAGGGGCAGTTATAGGTGGTGGGGGGAGGGGCAGTTGTTGGTGGTGGGGGGAGGGTCAGTTGTAGGTGGTGTGGGGAGGGGCAGTTGTAGGTGGTGGGGGTAGGGGCAGTTTCGGCGGTGGGGGGAGGGTCAGTTGTAGGTGGTGGGGGGGAGGGGCAGATGTAGGTCGTGGGTGGAGAGGCAGTTGTAGGCGGTGGGTGGAGGGGCAGTTGTTGCTGGTGGTGGGGAGGGGCATTTGCAGGTGGTGTGGGGGCAGTTGTAGGTGGTGGGGGGGAGGGGCAGTTGTAGGCGGTGGGGGGAGGGGCAGTTGTAGGTGGTGTGTGGCCAGTTGTAGCTGGTGGGGGGGAGGGTCACCTGCAACAGGGTTGCCAACCGGACACCAGGCAGTGAGCGTCTCTGGTGAAGAGAGGTGTCTGATTCTGGGCACCGAGGAAGATGGGCACCGAGGAAGGTTAGAATAGAGGGTCAGCAGCCACTCGAACCACAAGGGGATGTTCCTGTCCAACCAACGTTTATCTACAGACCAAAGCCACTTAAGAACAGAATCCTACTGCGGGATTTGTGGCATCTTGCTGTGTGCATGTGAAGTGTCATGTTTGCCTCAGTGATAACAGAGGCTCTAACTTTAATTCTATGGGTGTGAGTGGGTGAGCCGAGTTGGAGGTTTCTCACATGTCAATCCTGCCGGCTGATACCTGGCTCAGGTAAGGAACCTAGGATGGTTTTAGGCGGTTGGGTGGGTAGGGTTAAAATTGCCCCAGTGACTAACCTTCAAAAGTAGCTCATTGGATGTGAAGCGCTTTATGAACATAACGTATTGATGAGCAGGAGAAGACCAGCGGGTCAGTCAAAACTCTGCCACCCAGTAGGACAAGGGCAGCAGACACATGGGAACACCGCCCCCTGGAAGTTCCCCTCCAAGTCACTCACCATCCTGACTTGGAAATATATCGGCCGTTCCTTCACTGTCACTGGGTCAAAATCCTGGAACTCCCTCCCTAACAGCACTGTGGGTGTACCTACACCACATGGACTGCAGCGGTTCAAGAAGGCAGCTCACCACCACCTTCTCGAGGGGCAATTAGGGATGGGCAATAAATATTGGCCCAACCAGTGATGCCCACATCCTGTGAAAGAATTTTTAAAAAAAGCTTCCCAAGTGGCTGGACTATCAAAACTGGAGGTTTCCTTTAACACATCTCCAACAATTGATAAAAACAATTTTCATGTCCTCAATTACAATGATTATGTAATTACTAAATTTCCAATTCTCTGCACATTAATCATGCAGAATATTGTCAAAATTGTGTTTTGAGTCTTGTTCCGGGGTTGATCGAGGCTCCAGCCTTGATGCTGCAGCCAGTGTGGTCACTGAATGGATAATGTCAGTGCAGTGGGCACTGGGCAACCAGCCCATGTTTGGGCAGTAGTCACACCTTCTAGTCTCATCTGCCAGAGTGCGGTGCACACAGGAAGGGGTTCAAAGGTATGCTGCGTGCAAGTCATTTCCTGTCCCATGCTAGCAACTTCTGCAAGTGTCTCACTAACCTCAACAACTATCCTGAGAAGCTCTCAAGTGCTGTGAAAGATTTGCCTGTGACGATAAGGCGTTAAGATGGGTCGGCATGGCAGCCCTGGTAGAGCAGCAAGCTCTCCTACTTCTGAGCCTGAAGGTTGAGAGTTTGCATCCACTTCTGCAATCTGAGCATGTCATTCTCCCAGTGCAGTACAGAGGGAGTGCGACACTGTCAGAGGGTCAGTACTGAGAGAGCGTTGCACTGTCGGACAGTCAGTAGTGAGGGAGTGCAGCACTGTCGGAGAGTCAGTACTGAGGGAGTGCCGCACTGTCAGAGCGTCAGTACTGAGGGAGTGCGGCACTGTCGGAGAGTCAGTACTGAGGGAGGGCCGCACTGTCAGAGCGTCAGTACTGAGGGTGTGCGCCACTGTTGGAGAGTGAGTACTGAGGGAATGCAGTACTGTCGGAGCGTCAGTACTGAGGCAGTGCTGCACTGTCAGAGGATCAGTGCTGGGGAAGTGCTGCACTGTCAGAGGGTCAGTACTGGGGAATGCTGCACTGTCAGAGGGTCAGTACTGATGGAGTGCTGCACTGTCAGAGGATCAGTACTGGGGAATGATGCTCTGTCAGAGGGTCAGTACTGAAGGAGTGCTGCACTGTCAGAGGATCAGTGCTGGGGAAGTGCTGCACTGTCAGAGGGTCAGTACTGAGGGAGTACTGCACTGTCAGAGGGTCAGTACTGAGGGAGCACTGCACTGTAAAAGGGTCAGTACTGAGGGAGCACTGCACTGTAAAAGGGTCAGTACTGAGGGAGTGCTGCACTGTCAGAGGGTCAGTACTCAGGGGGTTTTGCACTGCTGGATGTCCCATGTTTGTTGCAGGTGAGGCATTAAACCAAAGCCCCATCTGCCCTCTTAGCTGGTAGTGGAAGACTCCAGAGCACGATTATATAGATGAGCATGTGAGTTCTTGCCAATAACCTGGCCAAGTTCCAACCTTCAACCAACATCACTAAAACAGATGATCTGTCTCCTGTACATCTGCTGACTGCTGCATTTCCTACATTACCCAGTGATCACACTTCAAAAATATCTCAAGGGCCATAAAGCAATTTGGCGCGTCCTGAGGTTGTGAAAGGCACAAGTTCTTTCTTTACTGTCTGTACCAGAGCCCATGTGACCCCTGAGCGATTCATTTAGTTTTAAGCCGCTTTCAACAACTTTGGGCCTGAAGATGCTGAAAACACATGTAATGGGGGGACCAGAGGTAAATCAGAGTTAGCCTATTGTGCTGTAAAACATTCAGCCTCAGTAGATTGCAATCTGTTCACTTCTGACGTTAGGAATGGAGGAACAGGAGGGGGCCATTCAGTTCCTCAAAACTATCCCACCATCTGATTAGGCCATGGTTGATCTGTACCTCGACACCATCTAACCCCAGTTCAGGAGTTGTTCCATGTTAATGCCCCACGTATGGTACTGCACTAGGAATCCAGCAGAATAAAAATCACGCCTGAAAAGATCACATTGACCCGCCGACTGACCGAAATGGAGAAGGCTCATTCAGGAAGGCACCAAGCAATTCCAACGTTAATTAGTGCAGAAGTGAAGCTGACGCATCAGAGGAAGCGCACAACTCCAAACTACCCACCTACCCCACCCTTCAAGGACCACCTGTCCCGCATGTGGCAGGGTCTACAGGTTGTGTATTGGGCTTAGCAGACATTTCAGAACCCATCAGCCTGGAGTGGAAGCAAAGAGGGACTGCCTTTTTTTTATTCTACATGGGATGTGGGCTTTGCTGGCCAACCCCAGCATTTATTGCCCATCCCTAGTTGCCCTTGAGAAGGTGGTGGGTGAGCTGCCTTCTTGAGCCGCTACAGTCCTTGTGGTGTAGGTACATCCACAGTGCTGTTAGGGAGGGAGTTCCAGGATTTTCACCCAGCGACAGTGAAGGAACGGCCGATATATTTCCAAGTCAGGATGGTGAGTGGCTTGGAGGGGAACTTCCAGGTGGTGGTGTTCCTACCTACCTGATACCCTTGACCTTTTAGATAATAGCAGTCATGGGTTTGGAAGGTGCTGTCCAAGGAACCTTGGTGAGTTGGCACAGTGTATCTTGTAGATGGTACACACTCTGCTGCCACTGTGCAGTACTGGTGGAGGAGTGAATGTTTGTGGATGTGGTGTCAACCAAGCGGGCTGCTTTGTCCTGGATGGTGTTGAGCTTCTTGAGTGTTGTGGGAGCTGCACTCTTCCAGGCAAGTGGAGAGTATTCCATCCCACTCCTGTGGAGAATCCAGCAACTTGTTGGTCTCACTATGGCAGCTTGAAAGTTTGAATTCAATTCATTGGAAATAAAAAGCTGGAATCAGTAAAAGTCACCATTAAACTGTTGGATTGTCACAAAAACCCAACTTGTTCAGTAATGACTTTTAGCAAAAGAACTTTGCTGACCTTACCCAGCCTGGTTTATGTGTGTCTCTCGTCCCACTCCAGTGGTTGACTGTTAACTGACCCCCTGAGTGAGTAGTTATATAAAACCATTCGTTCAGACAGTTAGGGATGGGTGATACATTTCAGATTACCAGCAATGCCAATGTCCTTTGAATCAATTAAACAGAAAAATATCCACAGTATTCAGTGCCTCCACAGTGCTGAGCTAAAAATGATTCCTACCCACAAGTTTTCTTATTAAGACGACCTCACCCTTGCTATTATGTTGACTCAGTTGGGTCAGTTTGGTTATATAAACATTAATTACACAGAAGTTACAGTACAAAAACAGGCCATTCAGCCCAACTGGTGCATGCTAGTCTTGGCACTTCACATGATCCTCCTCCCACTCCGTCTCACCATATCAACATATCCTTTTTCCCTCCGTTCACCTAACTTCCCCACAAATGTATCTACGTCATTCACCTCCACCTCTCCCTGTGATGTTGAGTTCCACATTCTCACCACCCACTGGGGTAAGAATTGGTTTCACTCTCTCTGGAAGGGACAAAAGTCAGGCGAGATTTCCACCCTGGGTGAGCCAGTAACACCCTGGCTTCATCCTTCTGCCCATCTGTAACCTCCTCCAGCCTAACTGCCTCTGAAAGCAAGAAAACGCTGGAAATACTCCACAGGCTCTGGCAGCACCTGTGGAGAGAGAAACAGAGTTAATGTTTCGAGCCCAATATGGCTCTTAAAGGTCGTACTGGACTCGAAATGTTAACTCTGTTTCTCTCTCCGCAGGTGCTGCCAGACCTGCTGAGTTTTCCCGGCACTTTCTGTGTTCATTTCACGTTTCTGTGTCTTTTTATTCATTCATGAGATGTGGGGGTCGCTGGCTAGGCCCAGCATTTATTGCCCATCTCTCATTGCCCTTGAGAAGGTGGTGGTGAGCTGCCTTCTTGAACTGCTGCAGTCCATGTGGTGTAGGTACACCCACAGTGCTGTTAGGGAGGGAGTTCCAGGATTTTGACCCAGCGACAGTGAAGGAACGGCCGATATATTTCCAAGTCAGGATGGTGAGTGACTTGGAGGGGAACTTCCAGTTGGTGGTGTTCCCATGTGTCTGCTGCCCTTGACCTTCTGATGGTAGAGGTTGTGGGTTTGCAAGGTGCTGTCTAGGGAGGCTGGGTGAGTTCCTGCAATGCACCTTGTAGATGGTACACATATCTTCAATATTTGGATTTTACCCTCTGTAGTAATAGTAGGTTAAACCATTTCTTACTGTTATGGGGATCATGTGACTGTATAGACCAATCAGCCCTTGGGATGGGAATCTTAGGGGCGGAGCTTTCTAGCCTTGGTCTTGGAACAAGCATGTAGCCTCATCCTGGCATCTGTAAATGATGTTTACTGTTTCTTACAAGAAACTCATCCGGCACTCCAAAGTTTATTACAACTGGCGACGAGGATAAATATCACCAACACAGCACCTCCACCTCGCGACTGTGGGTATTCCGATATTTTAAGGGAAGAAAGAAAGGAAGTTTACTCAGCAGCAAAGCCTTTCTTTGGCAGAATTGACCCATATGATTCATCCTTTAAGGACTGGGGTCAATACATTGAGCGATTAGGTTTCTACTTTGTAGCTAATGAAATAACGGCAGAGGAGAAACAGAGGGACAGAGAGCAATTCTGCCAAGTGTCTGAGGGAGCAAAACCTATAATCTAATCTGTAGCCTGACAGCTCCGAACGCACCAAATTCCAGATCCTTCACCAAGTTAGTTGACCTCGTGAAAGGACATTTTCAGCCTAAACCATCGATGATCATGCAAAGATTCAAGTTTAACTCTCGAGTAAGGGCCCCCAGTGAGTTGATCGTAATGTACATCGCAAAGTTAAAACAGTTAACGGAGCACTGTGACTTCGGTGATACTTCAAACGACAGGTTCCAGATTGTTTGGTTTGCGGTATAAATGATGACACCATTCAGCGCCGCTTGATCACAGAAGTTGCGAAAGGCCTGAACCGCGCCCTGGAGATAGCACTAGCGGTGGAGAGCACTGAGAGGGACTCGCAGGCTCTGCAGAGTATGCAACATGGCATCACTCTGCAGTTACAGTGGGAACCTGCTGCTGGGCATGGCACAAAGATCAGGGAGGCTACTGCAAAGCGGGACACACTCCCTAGCACTAGAAAAATAAAAAGAAATACTGAAAGCAGCTCACCAGTAACCCAGAAGTTAAAGTGTTACCAATGTGGAGAAATCATGCACCCGAAGTCTGTAGATTTAAAGAGGCAGGATGCCAGTACTTACAAAAAAAAGGGCAGGTTGTTAAACAGTGCAGGACTAGATCAAGACAGCCATTCAGACAGTGAGTCAAGTTAAATGAAGTGCACAATATAGATGAGTTAGAAGTTACTGAGCCTGACTTTTATTCCCTACACAATCTGAAGGCCAGGAAAACTGAACCAATCACTGTTACACTTCAAATAAATGGAAAGCCTCTGCTCATGGAGGCAGACACAGGAGCATGGACCACAGTGGTGGGAGAATACATCTACAAATACCTCAGAGAAGGTACCCAGCCATTGAGTTTGGAGAAAACCGCTGCTCAGTTAAAAACCTATGCAGGAGAAGCCATAGAGGTGAAAGGCATCACCTCTGTACCTGTATCATACAGACAAACAGACAGCTCAGCTGCCTGTAATTGTTGTAACTGGAGGAGGACCTAACCTCCTGGGCTGCGATTGGTTGAAAGAAAATCAAACTAAACTGGTCAGAATTTTTTCAGGTCAGGACAGGATTCCAGAGTTGCTGATGCAGAGTACAGCAGAGTATTTCGAGGTGAGTTGGGGAAAATCAAAGGTCTACAAGCTAAAATATATGTGGACTCTGAAGCAACACCCCAGTTTTTTAAGACAAGGCCTGTGCCTTACACTTTAAAGGAAAAGATGTCGTTTGGAGAGCTCCCTGGATGACAAAGGAGATAGAATTAAGTTAATGAAGAAAAAGTGTGCTTACAACAGGTGTCAGGTAGCAAATACAATTGAGAATCAAGCTGAATACAGAAGGTTCAGAAGGGATATGGAAAAGCAAATACAAGAAGCAAAGACGGATTATGAGAAAAGACTGGCAGTTAACATAAAAGAAAATCCCAAAGTATTCTATAAGCACATCAATAGTAAAATGGTGGTAAAAGGAGGAGCAGGGCCAATTAGGAAGCAAAAAGGGGATTTACACACAGAGGCAAGAGGTAAGGCTGAGAAGCTAAATGAATACTTTGCATCTGTCTTTACCTATGAGGTACAAACTGCCCAGAGCAAGGTGACAGAGGAGAAAACTCAATCACTAGAAGGTTTTAAAATTGATAAGGAGGAGGTATAGGATAAGCTTAAAGTTGATAAGGCACCGGGACTGGATGAGATGCATCCAAGAATATTGAAGGAAGAGAGAATGGAAATTGCAGAGGCACTGGCAATAATATTTCAATGTTCCCTGGATTCGGGGGAGGTGCCGGAGGACTGGAGAATTGCAAACATTACACTCTTGTTCAAAAAAGGTTGTAAAGCTCTGCCCTGCAATTACAGACCAGTCAGTTTAACTTTGGTGGTGGGGAAACTTCTATAAACAATTACTTGGGATAGAATTAATAGGCATATGGAAAAATGTGGATTGATTTGGAAGAGTCAGCATGGATTTGTTAAATGAAAATCATGTCTAACTAACTTGCTGGAGTTTTTTGAAGAAGTAGCAGAGGTGGTTGATTAGGGCAAGGCCGTTGAGGTGGTGCATATAGACTTCAAAAAGGCATTCAATACAATGGCACACGACAGACTTTGAGGAAGGTTATAGGTCATGGAATAAAAGGGGCAGTTGCAATGTGGATACAAAATTGGCTGAGGGATAGGATACAGAGAGTAATGGTTAAAGTGTATTTTTCAGGCTGGAAGAAGGTTTGTATTCCCCAGGGGTCAGTATTGGGACTCTTGCTTTTCCTGATATATATAAATGATTTAGATCTTGGTATGCAGGGGACAATTTCAAAGTTTGCGGACGCCACAAAACTTGGGAGAATTGTAAACTGTGAGGAGGTCAGTGTAGAACTTCAGAAGGACATTAACACATTGGTGGGGTGGGCAGATAGGCGACAGATGAAGTTCAATGTGGAGAAGTGTGAGGTGATACACTTTGGCACAAAGAACATGGAGAGACAGTATAAAATAAAGGATACTATTCTGAAGGGTGTGCAGGAGCAGAGAGACCTGGGTGCATATGTATATATGTCACTAAAGGTGGCAGGACAGGTAGAGAGAGCTGTTTCTAAAGCACACAGTATTCTATGCTTCATTAATAGAGGCATACAGTACAAGAGTAGGGAGGTTTTGATGAACTTATATAAGACACTGGTTAGACTTCAGCTGGATTATTGTGTACAGTCCTGGGCGCCACACTATAGGAAGGATGCGAATGCATTAGAGAGAGTGCAGAAGTGGTTTACGAGAATGGTTCCAGGGATGAGATAGTTCAGTTATGAGGATAGATTGGAGAAGTTTGGATTGTTTTCCTTGGAGAGGAGAAGGCTAAGAGGAGACTTGATAGAAGTTTTCAAAATCATGAGGGGCCTGGACAGAGTAGATAGGGAGAAACTGTTCCTGCTCGTAAACAGATTGAGAACCAGAGGGCACAGCTTTAAAGTGTTTTGCAAAAGAAACAAATGCGAGGTGAGAAAAAACTTTTTCACACAGTTAGGGTTGCCTTAAGTTATTGTGTCAGAGACTGGTACTGATTTCACCAGCACTGAATTCCAAAGGTTCAGAACAGCACCGTGACATCCCTCGTCCAATGAGTTAGCAGAAAGAGTACAAACCTTTAAAAATGGCATGAAGAAACTAACAGAGGGAACATTAGAAACGCAAATTTCAAGATTCCTGTTCAGCTATCACACAACTCCACTGGTTTAACACCTTCAGAACTGTTAATGAAGTGCCGACTTCATACAAGATTGAGCCTTGTATCACTAATTTATAGGGGAAGGCGGAGAGAAACCAGGGTAGTCAGAAAGTGAATCATGATATTGACAGTAAAGGTCGAGAGTTTACTGGGGGAGAGACAGTTTTGGTATGAAATTTTGCAACTGGGCTGAGATAGGTCCCTGGTACAATTGTCTCTGAAACAGGAGCTTTATCTTATCAGGTAGAAGCAGAAAACAGGATTATTAAGAAACATGTGGATCGTCTCAGGAGTCAAGAAACACTCCAAGAAGCAGTTAATCCACCTGAAATCAAAGTCGAAACTTCGAGCCATGAGGTGCCAGATCGACAAAGAATAGACATACCAGATGTCTCTGTTGAAGTAAATAGTTCTGAACTGCCATTGTCCCCGATGCTGCAGTTCCTGTGCAAGTCAATCCAATGGAAGAACCTCCAGTTGTTGAATTGCGCTGCTGTACCCCAATCTGAAAACCTCCTCAAAGATTAAAGTTATAATGGCATGAACTGTGTATAATATGGGTTAAGATGTTTTTTGTACATAGGGGCGTAAAACAAAATTAAATGGGGGGAAATGTAGTGATTGTAAGTTAAACCATTTCTTACTGTTATGGGGATCACATGACTGTATAGACCAATCAGCCCTTGAGATGGGAATCTTAGGGGCGGAGCTTTCTAGCCTTGGTCTTGGAACAAGCATGTAGCCTTCTCTGGAGTCTGTAAATGAAGTTTACTGTTTCTTACAAGAAACTCATCCAGCAATCTGAATGTTCTTAATTCCTTCAATCCTGGCCTTAAGGGACTCCTATATTTTAAATGCTCCACCATTGGTGGACTTAGCTTTAGCTAGCTAGACCCTGCAAATTCTGGATTTGCCTACATAAACCTTTTTTTGCCTCTCTAGCTCTCTGCCCACCCCCACCACCAACCTTAAAGATGCTCCTTAAAGCCTCCTTTGACCAGTCCTAATATCTGTTGATACAGTTCAGCCCATCTGACAATGCTCCTGTGAAGCGCCTTGGGATGATTTGCCACAGTAAAGGCGCTATATAAATGCAAATTGTTGGAAAGTCAGATATCTGGTTATACCTCCTATTGAGAGTCAGAATCACGCTTTGATCAAGTGGTCACAGTCTACGCTCACACAGGAAGTGTGACCATTTGACAGGGCGGAGCGAGTAAGAGTTTACTCTTAACTCCAGCTCCCTGATCATTGTTCTGTATCTTGGCCATGCGCAGCTACAGGGTGAAAAAAAACCTAGCTTTAATTCAAAATCAGGATTGAATTTTCCTGTAGCTCAAACATGAATAGCATGGCAAAGTGGGCACTTAAAAGTACAGAAAGACTCGAAAAAGAACGCCAGCTAACTCAAATTTAACAAGTCGACTTCATTTCATTTTTGTAACCACAAAAATGTGGTGGTTTCATGTCACTGGAGCCTTCATTGGTTGTGTTAAATAGTCTTCATGTAACTCAAGCTCCTCCCTAATAAAGCGCAAATATTTGTATTTTCATTAGCCAAATGTCAGCATTGACAAGCGGTATGTTCGGCGTAGCTTTGTGGCTAAGTGTTAACAGTGTACAGTGAAACCAGACAGCTCTTGTCTCACGTCGTAGGCACAGATGTTGTGTTAAAAATATATTTAGAAGCCAATTATCATGATGAAACAATCAAAGTTCTTAGGGGGTTTGACAGGGTAGATGCTGAGAGAGGCTGTTTTCCCTGGCTGCAGGGTCTAGAACGAGGCCACCACAGTCTCAGGATAAAAGGTCGGCCATTTAGAACTGAGGTGGGGAGGAATTTCTTCACTCAGGAGGTAGCGAACCTCTGTAATTCTCTAACTCAGGGAGCTGTGGAGATTCAGTCATTGAGTATATTCAAAAGTGAGATAGATAGATTTTTGGACAGTAAGGCAAATCAAGGAATATGGCAATTGGGCAGGAGCTGAGGTAGAAGATTAGCCTTGACTTTACTGAAGGTTGGAGCAGGCTCAAAGGGCTGTATGGCCTACTCCTGCTCCTACTCCCTATGTTCCTGATGTAATTGCGAAGGATCCTTGATTTGTTTTCTTAAAGAATCCCTCAACATTAGCATTAAATATTACTCATGGTGATGGATGGTAATAATACACAGGGTCAGGAGGAGGCCATTCAGCCCCTCAAGTCTGTTCTGCCATTCAATGAAATCATTACTGGCCTGTATCTTAAACTCCACCTGCTGACCTTGGCTCAGTAACATTCATGCCTAAGAAAACATCTTCCTCTGCGAGCTCATATATATCTCTCTCTCAACCAGGCCTGGGAACCAGTTGAGTGTGATTAAAACAAAAACAAAAACAGCTGGAAAAACTCAGCAGGTCTGGCAGCATCTGCGGAGAGGAAGACAGTTAACGTTTCGAGTCTGTATGATTCTTCATCAGAACTAAAGCAAAATAGAATAGAGGTGTAATATAAGCTGGTTTAAGGGGGGGGGTGGGACAGGTAGAGCTGGATAGAGGGCCAGTGATAGGTGGAGGCAAAGAAGAGATTGCTAAAGATGTCATAGACAAAAGGACAAAGGGGTGTTGACGGTGGTGATATTAGCTAAGGAATGTGCTCATGGTGACATTAAGGGTAGAAAGCAGGACGAGCAAGGTACAGATAGCCCTAGTGGGGGTGGGGTGGGGGGCAAGGGATCGAAATAGGCTAAAAGGTGGAGATAAAACAATGGATGGAAATAAATTTAAAAATATTAGAAATGGGTGGGAAAAAAAACATTTTTTTTAAAATTATTAAGAGTATGATTAAAAACTAGTTTCATTCATCATATTGGCTCAGCCATACTTACAGAGAGGAATGGAAACTACTTTTATCTGCAATGAAATATTAATAGCTTCTCAGAATTCAGAGACCAACATCTTTTCATTTAACTGTAAACATAGGCTTAATGTATGTTGGCTTTGTAGATAGTAAACCATTTGACAAGCAAGCTGATGTATGTTGTACTGATTTTAAGTGAGTGTTACCTTCTGTGAAATGGTGGTGGGTTACAGATCACTCAAGGAGTCCAAGTTTGCTGTGGCAACATACACTTTTACATGCATGTTGTAGTCTGGAGCTATGGATAAACCTTCTTTCTATCACATGGCTGATGAGGAATCCCTCCCACTTTTACCATCTTGACAAGTGTGGGAAGGGTTTGCAAGTTCATGCTCAACCTGTTTAGCCATGATTTGAACATGTCTTTTTTGGCCATCAAGTCCTGGGGTGGGACTTGAACCCAGGGCTTCTAGCTCAGAGTCAGGGATGCTACCCACTGCACCACAAAGGCCCCCAGTCTTCTGTAAAATACCTGCTTTTAATGACATTACGCTGAGGGCGAGTTTCTGCTCTAAGAAACACCTCAAATAGAAATAAATACAGCCCAGTAAGTCCCTGGGATTGGGAAAGATGCAAGTGAACTTTCTGGGGAATATCTGGAATTTAAGCCTGACCCCAGCTCTGCCATGATTCTGCCCTTTTTGGACCAGCCTTGGGATGTACAACTTGTGTTGTGGGCAGATGTATCACTCGACATCACTCTGGTTAAGCCAATGCCCCTTAATGCCACACAACAAAAAATCCATCTCAGCTTTGAGATTTTCAATTGTCCCCTTTCCCCAGCTTTTTTTGGGAGAGGGAGTTCTAGATTTGGAATCATGCAGAAGGAGGGCACTGGCCATATACGAGGTCAGTCGGCAGACAGAACAAGCTCTCTGGGCAGTGACAGACAGCTGGGGCTTGTATGTGGCCGTACCAACACCTGGCAATTCACCCTCCCTTTGAATGGCAGTGCCATTCACAGACAGAGGGATCATAGAAGGCTTTGAGAAAGATTGGCAAGGGACCAAAGTTCATTGCGTAGAGAGTGCCAAGGTTGAAAACAGCAGGAGACAGGATCAAAATATCAAGAAGTAATATTTTAAGAGCAGGTTTCACAAACAATTAGCTTGTGGCTAAAGAGGGATTAGAAAAGTGAGTCATTCCCCAGTATTGAGATTCCTGGAAAGAATAGGGGCAGTTTTGACTTTGGGTTGCAGCTCATAGTGACTAATTTCGAATCTTCTGGGCATCTCCCTGAATTTTGCTGCAATTAAAGTCATCAGGAGTCTGATCCAATACGCTACCACCAAAAAGTCAAAATTAGCCTCAATGGCGCTCATTGATGATGTAATGAGCCTGATATTAAGCATATCAAGGAAGGGCCAATGAGGAAGAGTGTGTAGAATAAAACTTAGTAAAGTTGTTGATGACAGTGGTGGTACTGAATGAGAAGGATAGTAATAGTTGTGATGGAAAGAGGGGGTAGTGGTTGGAGGTGAGAGTAGGACCATCCATCAGCTTTCTCATATAAGCTGCCTGGGAGTGTGGGAAAGCATTTCGGTTGAATGAAATAGTTTGGCATCATAGAGTCGATGAGTTTGTCACTCTGGAGGAAGGAATAATGAAATTTACTACTTGTGGTGCCTCAATCAGTGTCCACTGCACTTGACTTAAAATACATGGGTGCCTGTTGCCTTAGCCACTCTGGAGCTGCCTCAACAAAGGACAGAGTTATGAGTTCAAGTCCCACTTCAGAGACTCAAGCACATTATTCACAATGACACTCCCAGAGGGAGTGCTGCACTGTCAGAGGCTCCACCTTTCAGACGAGACATTAAACTGAGACCTGATCGTAAGTGGATGTAAAAGCACCCATTGCACTAGTCAAAGAAAAGCAGGAGAGATATCCCCAGTGTCCTGGCCAACAGTCATCCCTTAATCACAAAAACACATTATTTGGTCACTATTACATGGCTGTTTGTGGGAACTTGCCGTGTGCAAATTGACATGCATTTCTTACAACAGTGATTATACTTCAAAAGTGCTTCTTTGGCTATAAGCGCTTTGAGATATGCTGAGGCCATGAAAGGTGCTATATAAATGCAAATCTTTCTTTTTTATTAGGACAGACCTGACAAAGCACTGGGAGGTTTCATGACACAGTGAGTGGAAAGGATATCAAATGAAATGTGGTGCAGGGATTATATGGGAAGAACTGTTAGAAGTGGATCTTGGGACCGAACATGTACAGTTCTTGACACAGCAGACAGTGAGTCCAACAAGGCAGTGGGTGGTGGAGAGTAACTGATACTCTCCTGTACAGAAGATGTTATGAGGTGTCATGTGCAGAATGCAGGCAGATAAATCACCAGCTGTCCCATCACATTTCAGACCAGTTAAGTTTAATTGAACTTATCCATCTGCTATTCACATAACACAGACTGAGTGGAGACAAGAGATTCAATTTTCAAACACAGTAAGGTGTTTTCAACAGGAGATTTCTGGAGAAATGTTTCATTCACAGAGCAGAATATTACTTCTCCCCAGAAGTATTTGAGCAACCCCAAGCTTTGTCTCATTTTCAGATTATTTTCCATTCTCATTCTCACCCCCTTCCCCTGCTAACCACCATCTCCCTCTGGTTAGTTTGACCTGCTCCAAAGCTGTACCTGACTCTCCTTCACAGTATGTGAACTTTCTTGGCTATGTCTCTTTTCTTAATCCAACTCATTGCTAAATGAGTAGATTCTAAAGGTCAATGATAATAAATGAAAACATCAGCACATTCTGCCTGGCACTGAAACATGTTCCATTACAACCCCCAAGGTTGTGCTGAATTAGCTGATCTCTCATGGTGTGACAGTTGAGGTATAACAGTTAATCTCAATTTTTCACCACCTAGGAAGATCTTGGTTGTTCCTTTAAAGGCATTGAGGACATTCAGCTCCTCGAGTCTGCTCCACCATTCAATTAGAACAGGTTGATTTTTTCTTAAACAAAAACAGAATTACCTGGAAAAACTCAGCAGGTCTGGCAGCATCGGCGGAGAAGAAAAGAGTTGCCGTTTCGAGTCCTCATGACCCTTCAACAGAGCTAGTTCTGTTGAAGGGTCATGAGGACTCGAAACGTCAACTCTTTTCTTCTCTGCCGATGCTGCCAGACCTGCTGAGTTTTTCCAGGCAATTCTGTTTTTGTTTTGGATTTCCAGCATCCGCAGTTTTTTTTGTTTTTATCTCTGTGATTTTTTCTTAACTCCATTGTCACACCTTTCATCCTTATCTCTTGATCACCAAAACCAAACTCTATTGATCTTAGTTTTGAACGCTTCAATTGTCTCCTGAGCACTAACAGTCTCTCAGGTGAAGGGACCAAAGTTCAGGAACTTCAGCTTTGGTATGAAAATCCAAGGGTGGCTCACTCTCACCTCGCACCTCTAGCTACACAGTTCCATATCCCTCTCTGTTGCAATCTTTCTTGCCTCCATATTTTACTCCTTCTTTACTAAAGCCATTGCTTTTCTCAAGGTGTATCTCTTACTCAGCTCCAATTGTGCTGTCTTCCACACATCTCCAGCTTATATTTTATTTACTTGTTCATGGGATGTGGGTATTGCTGGCTGGCCCAGCATTTATTGCCCACCCCTAATTGTCCCTTGAGCAGGTGGTGGGTGAGCCGCCTTCTTGAACCGCTGCAGTCCATGTGCTGTAGATACACCCACAGCGCTGTCAGGGAGGGAGTACCAGGATTTTGACCCAGCGACAGTGAAGGAACGTCCGATATATTTCCAAGTCAGGATGGTGAGTGGCTTAAAGGGGACTCCCAGGTGGTGGTGTTCCCATGTGTCCGTTGCCCTTGTCAATCTAATTGATAGAGGTCGTGGTTTGGACAGTGCTGTTCAAGGAGCCTTGGCGAGTTGCCGCAGTGCATCTTGTAGATGGTACACGCGCTGCTGCTACAGTGCGTCGGTGGTAGAGGGAGTGAATGTTTAGGGTGGTGGATGGAGCGGCAATCAAGCTGGATGCTGTTGAGCTTCTTGAGTGTTATTGGAGCTGTCAAATAGACAGTATTCCATCGCATTCCTGACTTGTGCCTGGTAGATGGTGCACAGGCTTTGGGCAGTCAGGAGGTGAGTTACCCACCGCGGAGTTCCCACTGAACTTCCTGGTTGTCTAGTCTCACAGAAAAAAAAACAAGACTTGTTGCATTTTCACCCTAACCAATTCCTTCCCATACCTTCAAACTGCGGAACCCTTCACCTCCACTAGTTTTCCCTCCTTCTAAAACTAAACTAGGTGCCAGCTAACCATCAGCCCTCAATTTACCTCATCTGCCCTCCTGTTTTATTCAACTTTATTGGTGCCCTAAATACCGAGAGAGTGCTGCTCTGTCTGAGGCACTGTCCTTCTGATGAGACTTTAAACTGGTGGAAGTAAAAGAAGCCATGGCATTATTTTGAAGAAGAGAAGTTGGGGAGGGGGGGTGGGGGGCCGCGTGGGTTATCCCCAATGTTATGACCAAAGTTCATGCTTCAACCAATACCCACAAAAAAAGCAGATTATCTGGCCATTACCTCATTGCTGTTTGTGGGAGCTTGCTGTGCGCAAATTGGTTGAAGTGTTTCCCACAAGACAACAGTGACTACACCTCAAAAGTGGCTGTAAAGCACTTTAGAGCAGGACACAAAAGCACCATAGTAATGAAAGTTATTTCTTAGACTTTCAAGGGAAGTGATGGTTCCCCTGATAACCCTTAGCAATTTTAGACCTCCAAGTACAAAAGCAAAGTACTGAGGATACTAGGAATCTGAGATAAGAACAAAAAATGCTGGAAAACCTCAGCAGGTCAGGCAACATCTGTGGAGTGAAACGGAGTTAACATTTTAGGTTATGGAAACAGAAAATGCTTGGAAACCTCAGCAGGTCTGGAAGCACCTGTGGAGAGAAAGACAGAGTTAATGTTTCCAGTCCATATGACTTTTCTTCAGAACTCTGAAAAAGAGTCATTCAGACTCAAAACGTTAACTCTGTTTCCCTCTCCGCAGAGGCTGCCAGTCCTGCTGAGTTTTTCCAGCATTTTCTGTTTCCATTTCAGATTTCCAGCATCTGCAGTGTTTTGCTTTTATAGCACTTTAGGAACTCTGATGAAAGGTCATCGGCCTGAAACGTTAACTCTGTTTCTCTCTCCACAGATGCTGCCTGACCTACTGAGCATTTCCAGCATCCTTGGTTCTGATTCCACCTCCTAGTTCAAAAATGCAGTTGTAGGGTGGGGAATGAATTTTTAAAATCCAGACTCTAATTTTTACTGTAAAAATACAACGCTGTCCGTGTTGTATAAAAAGATGGGATCTGTTAACTGGGAGTTTCCTCAGCTATCCTCCGGATTGCCTTACGCCAACCTTCCTCCGAAAATACACCAATGGGTTGGGAGAAAGCACCCCCTCCCTCACCAAGGAAATTCACCCCCATTATGTCAACACCCAGCACCCTGAATGCATCAGCACTGAGCGGAAATTCCCAAAACAAAACAAAAGGTTCAGCACCAACATGAGGCTGTCCACATGTATGACATAGAGATGTACCTTGCTGGGAATGGTCCGATGCTGGCTCCTGGAAAGAACGTTTTCCGGACAGTCGATTAGAAAATGTAGTTAGTAATCTCCGGATCCTCTCAGCCGAGTCTGACTTCACCTTTCTCAGAGTTCCAGGGACTTTTGTGGATTGGGCTGGTTCAGATTGAGTGCGCTGGTAGCTCAATTTCTTGGACAGATTGTCCCTTTTGCCCCGCACAGCTTGACCATCACCATGGGTTGGATGACTCTGGTTGGCACTTTCCCTGTCAGCTGTGCAGTTGTTCCCCTTGATCTTTGGGGAACTTTCCCCTTGAGTGCCCTGCAGAGCAGTCTCAGCGCCTCCAACAGCCTCCTTCAAGTCCCCTTCCTCTGGGGCCTCCCTCTCTGAAGCTGCCTCCTGCTCTTCCTCTTCATCCTTCCTAGCATTCAACTTGGACCCTGTGAACCACTTGTAAGCCTTCAACGGGTTGTCCCCCGTCTGTTTCTCAGGAGAATCTGCCGCAGCTGAGGCTGAATTCTCCTCCACATTCATCGCTAAGCAACTGGGCAAGGAAAGCCAACTCCGTTGATCGTATCTGGTGATCCTCTGGCTGAAAGGAACCTGTCACGTGTCGCTCAGTCCCCGCTGAACTCAACTCAGCAATACGTGCTCGACTTTCTTTTGTGTGTATGTGTTTTTCTAAAGGTGACGTTATGATACGTCTGTAGAAAAGGAAGTAGAGGAGGGCACTATAGCAGGAAGATTGCTGAGCGCACTCAGCTACACTAAAGGAGACTGCAAACCACAAGGTCAGATGGAAGGAGATAAAGAGGATTGTTTTCTTTCAAAAAAGTTCAACAGCTGCCCTTCCCTCCAAAAGGGGACAGAGCAATATCCCTCGTGAAACTCCTCAAACATGAGGAATGATTTGATGACATTAGTAAAACTTTCCTAGTCATAAGACACTTCAGCAGAAGTGGCCTCCTTCATTCAACTGGAGCTTAAGGGAGAGGTTGTGTTTTTACCTCAGGGGCTTTGAGGGACCGCTTAGCTCCATAGATTCCTTCAACAGTATGTTTGTTCCCCATCTGGGAATGGGACTGTATGGCTCAGAAAGCCCTTGAAATAAATCTCTCTTCTAGCAGGATAAGGAAATGGTACAGCATGCATTTCTCTCTGTACAGTGTTACCATAGTAATACCTATACCTCAACCGTGCCTTTGTTACCTCTAAATCCAACTATTCTAATGTTGACTCCATCCCATCTTCCAACCTCTGTGAACTTGAGCTCATCCAAAACTCTGCTGTCTGTATCCTAATGCGCACCAAGTTCCGTTCACCCACCATGCCTGTGCTCGCTGACCAATATTGGTTTCTAGGGAGGCAATGGTTTGATTTTAAAATTCGCATCCTTTTCTTCAAATCCCTTCAAGGTCTCACTTCTCCCTATCTCTGTAATCTCCTCTAACCCCACAACTTTCTAAAATCTCTTTGTTCCTCCCGTTCTGGACTCATGCACATACCCGAAATCATTGCTACACCAATGGAGGCCATGCCTTTAGCTGCCAAGGCGCTAATCTCTGGAACTCTCTCTTTAAGTCTCCCCACTACACTCTCTCTCTCTCTCTCTCTCTCTCCTCCTCCTTTAAGATGTTCCTTAAAACCAAACTTTGACTGAGATTTTTGTCACCTATTCTAATATCTCCTCATGTAAGTCGGTGTTAAATTTCGATAACAGTCCTGTGAAGCACTTTGGGTCATTTTACTACATTAAAGGCAATCAGACAAAGCACTAATATTAGGGAAGTAAAACAGAATGATCTATTACTTAGAAGCTGACAAATTTTACAAAGAACCTGCATAGCACATGTCGAACATGATACAGGAAATGGTTTGTGCTTTAATTAGTCCAAGAGAGGCTGGAAGACATGACCACTCCTGGTATTCTGCCAAGTCAAGAATAGCTTGAGTATTAGTGTGACTGAAAGGATGATCAAATCTACCCTAAAATCACAACACAACCAAAGTTGCATTAAAAAACACACAAAAAGATGATAATCCTCTAATCCTCACCACACAGAGGATACAATAAGTCCTGACTTGAGTGGTGTGTAGATCACAGGGTACAATATAGGAAGAGACCACCCAGGCCCTCGACACTGTACTGTATCGCCATTCAATTAGATTATATCTGACCTGCATCTTAACTCTATCCAGCCATCTTGGTTCCATAACCTTTCATACCCTTGCCTAGCAAAAATCTCCCAATTTTAAAAATTTTCAATTCAACCCCCGGCCCTCAACAGAGAGAGTTCCAGATTTCCAATGCCCTTCTGTGTGAAGAAGTGCTTCCTAGCATCATCCCAAACAGCCTGGCTCTACTTTTAAGGTTACACTCTTTTATATCCCTAATATCACACAAGTCCAGAACATATCTGTCACTATCTGCTTTTGCAACACAAGTCAAAGATTACGAAGAAAATAGCTGGGTATGGAACTGATTAGATAGCTCTTTCAGAGAGCTGGCACAGGCTCAATGGGCCAAATGGCCTCCTTGTGTATTGTTTAATGCAATGTTAAGCGATATGTGAGTACAATTCCCTTCAGTAAATACTGTATACATTTAAAAATTGTAAGCCAATATTAAATAATTCACAGTGAATAAACTGGGCAAATTGCACTTTAAAATTAATGTGTTTATTATTCACGTAACCATGACTGTGTCTATGTAGCTCTTCCTTGCTTAAGGGCTTGTCTTCATGTTTCATGGTCTCCACATGGTCTCTCTATGCGTTGCTCTTCAGTGGTTACGACGCTGTAGTGGTCACACTGGTTTATTCAACCTCCTGATACAGGGATACAGATCAAAGGGTTAGAATTAAGCCTTCCTATCTGTCCACACAACTGGTCCCAACTCAACTGCAGAGAAGTGCATCCTATTGCAGTAATACAGCATTTCTCCATTTCCACACCCATGACCTTTCTCGGTGGCAACTAGTGTTGAGGAAGCAGTAGCTGGATTGAGATCGCTCGGAATCATTTCACATCCTTCCAGCCAACTGACAGAAGGAAAACAATAGCCTAAACTGTGTCTGAGGCCAGAGAGACAACCCAGTCCTCTTCACTCCCTGTATCCTCATCTTCATATTAAAAGCATAAAGGTAGCATTCATTCAACAGAATGTCTGTTGTAAAACTTTGGAAGACTCAATCATGTCAATGTATCAGTAATCACATTGTCAAGATCCAATAACAATCTTGTTGACTGGCAATTACCTTGTTAAGACAATTGCATTGTTAAAACAGGTGATGGGCATTGGCTCACCTGTAAACAGGTACAGCTAGAACACTCCAGTGTGGAAGGAATTGGGAGAGTTTGCTATTCAGTAGTGTTGTTTGGAGGATAAACTTTCTTGAAGTGAAAGACTAGCTTTGGGTTCATTCTCCCAATGACAAGCACTTATTGGAGTAACAAATCCTGTTGCTGTCATACAGGACCCTCAGCTCTAAGCTGAGGTCTGAGATGCAGGACAGGACAAGAAAATTGAGTGGTGATCTGTAATTATTGAGGCTTGCTCTGCATTCCCTTGAGTGTGGCTCAAAGCACCAATGCCAATGTCACTCGTTTCTTGACAATGGCACAGGTAAACCCAGCCTGGTATTGGAAGATGTCAATCAATGCAGGATTGGGGGGGTAGAAAGTGTTTCAAAAAAGTGCAAAATGCATCAATAATGGAGCCACAGCATATAACATTTGGTCAGTGTGAAAAGGAAGAGGGACAGTGAAGATGGCGGGAGCATTGAAGGACAGCTGAGAAAAGATTGAAATGCTATGGTCACCTGTTGCAGAGAGAGTGAGAAGTAATCTAGTGATGTGAGTAACGGAGATGGGACTGCCAGGAAGGAGAAGAAGAGGAAAGTCTAACACCAGATGGAAATATGCAATAATGAGAGGCTTAAATACAGCAGGATTGGAAGAGGAATGATTGACTGACGGGAGGTAATGGGGAAGGGTGATCAAGCAACATTGTGGTGATCCCAAATAATAGGGGAGAAGCAAGAAATGAAAGAAGAAGAGTAAAGAAAGAGAAGCAGGGTCTGGCCGCTCAGCACTTGTATCACATTCCTTCATGTGCTAGTTTAATAAACCCTTCAGCACAAATGGGTTAATGAGGTCACTGAGGAGGTCCAAATAGGAATTGGGCACTGAAGATGATATTGGCTCCAACCCTTCACAAAATAGATGTGATGTCAATTCCCAGAGATTACCCAATGGAAATACTATTACCTTAAAGGCCTCCCAGGTCTTGATTTCATTGAATAACCTATCTCCTGGGCACGTTGTTGGTCTGTGTTGTCGATGTCCCTGGACAGTGTAATTACTGGCTATTCTCTTGTCAATCACAGCACACTTCATGAAATTTTCTTTGACTAGTTCCATTGCAGCCTGGTCTGGGAGCTCCGAGGCGTAATCACCGATAAAGCTCACTCCATACCCCCTAGAGTTTTGTCCTTTGGTGTGAGCTCCTTGCCAGAGCCATCCACGACCTTCGTAAATGTATCCATCAGAGCCTGCCACAAAGCTACAAAGACCATTCCAGAAATTAACACAGCAGGTAATGGTTTAATTTATCTTCACACATTAGCCATGGTTCAGTGAATAATGCTCTTATCCCCAAGACAGAGGTCGTGGGTTCGAATCCCACAGCTGAAACTTGAGCACAAATTCCAAGCTGACAGCCTGAGTGTAGTACTGAAGGTGTGCTGCACTGTCAGAGTCTTTCAGACTATGTCAAATTGATACATGAGCATAAAAGATCCTACAATGTAACTTTGAACAAGAGCAGGAGCGATTCTGACTTCCAGGCCAATATTTATCCCTCAACCATCAGTAAAACAGATCATATTGTCAAATCACAACAGTAACTAGGCTCCAAATATACTTAAATGATCAAGGATTAATTTCCTGCAGGGGTTTTGATGTTACACTTGCGATTCTCTCCAGAGTACTTCATATTCATCACATCTTTAATGTTGCAGTATGAAGTCCCTTGCGCGAGCAAATCACTTTCCTTTTATATCTTTCAGGTCTGGGGGGACACCACAGCCATTTCCCCATAATCCTGAAAATGAGTCCTCTTCATGTACATGTCTGATTGCCTTTTGAAAGTTCCAACTGCTTCCAGCCCCCTTCCACGTAGTGTGATCTAGATCCTAACAAAAACATTTCTCAATTTCCCTCTAGTTCTTTTGCCAATTATTTTACATCTGGAACCTGTGGTTAGGGAAAATACTTTCTGCCTATTTGTTCTATCAAAACCCTTCAGAGTTTTGAACACCTCTATTATGCTCCCCTCTCCCCTAACCTTCTCTGGTCTAAGGAGAGCAATCCCAGCTTCTCCCAGTTAACTGAACTCTCTCAGTCATGGTATCATCCGGATAAACCACCTTTGCACCATCTCTGAGGCATGGACGTCCTTCCTAAAGTGTGGTGCCTGGGGTTGTAAAGGTACTCCACATTGTAAAATGGATGGGGAGGCACTGGAGAAGGTACAAAGAAGAATTAGTATGATGATACTGGACTGAGAGGTGAAACCCATCCGGAAAAATTGGACAGCCTGGGCTTCTGTTCTCTAGAAAAGAGAAGCCTGAGGGGTGATCTTGTGGAGATCTTGTTAAGGCTTAGAATGACTTCCTTGTTTTTGTATTCAATGCTGTTATTTATAAAGCCAATTACCTCATACGCTTCCTTGACCATCTTATCAACTTCCCCTGCGGAGGCTTGTGTATATGCGCCACATAGGCTTGGGGTACGGGACAAAGGGAGTGGGTGCATGTGGGACATTTGACTCCTTGCTTCACTGAACCACACTTTGAATATTCATGGCACTGCTGCTGGGAACTTATCCTTGTGGGAGTGGGTGGGTGGGACAGGGAAACATTAGTTGCGGCACCTGCTCAGAATGGCATTTGCAAAGGACAATAATCTAGCTTCCATCTCCCACATTAGTGACCCTTTCATTTTAGCCCCCTTCCCTCCACCTCCACCGCCTCCTCAGAAACATACCAGGAGCATCACCCTTTTTCTTTAAATGGGTTTAGATTTTGAAAGTTACTCGTGACAAATTTAATGGATAATTGGTGTGTTCAAAGGGGAATCTAGATTAGCACAGGAGGGAGCAATGAATAGAAGGATACATTGATTGGGCGGGGTAAAGAGGGGTGTGAGGAGGCTTGTGCAGAGTGGAAACACCAGCATGGATCAGTTGGGTCGAATGGCCAGTTTCTGTTCCACACGTTCCTCGGGACCTGTCAAGAAGGTGGGATCCTTACTTGTAACCTATGTCGTCCCATCCACGATCCTCTTGGTGGAACCGTTGCATACTCCTCATGTCTGCTGCACAGTCCTGGAAATTGGTGCAGGGTCGGCTTGGCTGATGGGTGTGGTGGATATAAACAAAGTGTAGGGGGAGCACCAGATTCACCGGGGAACCTTTGTAGGGCTTGGCAGCCCACATACAGCGAGGGATAATGGCAGGGCACTCTGTAAAACAATAAGGAAGATACACTGAAGCTACATGTTAAATAAAGGATGAGATATGGACAGCACAGTAAGAAAGAGAAACTTGTATTTACCTTACGCCATTCACAACCTCAGGATGCCACAAAGTGCTTTACAGCCAATGAAGTATTTCTGAACTGTAGTCATTGGAATGTGAGAAATGTGGCAGCTAACTTATGCGGAGCAAGATCCCCTAACTAGCAACATAATAATGATCAGATAATCTGTTTTACTGATGTTGATTGGGAATAAAAATTGACCAAGACACTGGGAAGAACTCCCCTGCTCTTCTGCAAAATAGTGACCCTTTGGATCTTTTCTGTTTACCTGAGAGAGCAGAATAGATCTCAATCTAATGCCTCATCCTGACGATGGGAGCACCGACAGTGCAGTACTGCCTCAATACAGCACTGGAAGGTCAGCCTAGATATTTGGAAGGTCATAAGATCATAAGAAATAGGAGCAAAAGTGGGTCATGTGGCCCACTGACCCTGATCCGTCACCCAATAATGATGTCAATCAAAAATCTATCTCATTCAGCATTGAATATATTCAATGACCCAAACTTCATTGGTCTCTGTGAAAGAATTCCAAAGACTAACAACTCTCCTCATCTCAACATGAAACTGTTCCTGATGGTCCCATGAGAAGGAACATCCTCTCAGCATCCACCCTGTCAAGTCCCTTCAGGGTCTTACATGTTTTAATAAGGTCACCTCTCTTTCTTCTAAACTCCAATGAGTATAGGCCCAAACTGCTCAACCTCTCCTCATAGACAAACCAGGAATCAGCCTAGTGAACTTCTGTGAACTGCTTCCAATGTAAATTTATCCCTCCTTCTAAGTAAAGAGACAAAACCTGTACACAGTGTTCTAGATGCCATCTCACCACTGCCCTGTACAGTTGTAACAAGACTTTTGTACTTATCTTTTCCATCCCCCTTGCAATAAAGGCCAACATTCCATTTGCCTTCCTAATTACCTGCTACACTTGCATGCTAACTTTTTGTGATTCATGTACAAGGACACCAAGATCCCTCATATCGCAACATTCTGCAGCCTCTTTCCATTTAAATGATATTCTGCTTTTCTATTCTTCCTGTCAAAGAGGACAAGTTTACAATTTCCCACATTATACTACACCTGTCAAATGTTTGCCCACTCATTTAACCTATCAGTATTCTTTGCAGTATCTCTCTGTATCCTCCTCACAACTTACTTAACCGCTCATCTTTGTATCATCAGCAAATTTGATTTGGCTACAACAGTCAGCCCCTTCATCCAAGGGATGAAGTCACTCACCATCCTGACTTGGAAATATATCGGCCGTTCCTTCACTGTCGCTGGGCTAAAATCCTGGAACTCCCTCCCTAACAGCACTGCGGGTGTACCTACACCACATGGACTGCAGCGGTTCAAGAAGGTAGTTCACCACCACCTTCTCAAGGGTAACTAGGGATAGGTAATAAATGCTGGGCCCAGCCAGCGACGCCCACATCCCGTGAATGAATTAAAAAGAGGAGCACTGATTCATCAGCTGAGGGAGAGCGGTAGGTGGTAATATTTGACCTGATGCCATGAGACTTCATGGGTTCTGGAGTCTATGTTGAGGACTCCCAGAGCAACTCCCGCCCGACTGTATACCGCTGTGCCACCACCTCTGCTGGGTCTGTCCTGCTGGTGGTGATGGTGGAGCTGGGACATTATCTGTAGGGTTTGATTACGTGAGGATGACTATGTCAGGCTGTTGTTTGATTAGTCTGTGAGACAGCTTTCCCAATTTTGGCACTAGCCCCCAGATGTTAGTCAGGAGAACTTTGTAGGGTCGACAGGGCTGTGATTGCTGTTGTCATTTCTGGTGCCTAGGTCGATGCTGGGTGGTCCATCCGGTTTTATTCCTTTTTTGTGTCTTTATAGCGGTTTGATACAACTGAGTGTCTTGCTCGGCCATTTCAGAGGTCGTTTAAGACTCAACCACATTGCTGTGGGTCTGGAGTCACATGTCGGCCAGACCAGGTAAGGATGGCAGATTTCCTTCCCTAAAGGACATTAGTGACCCAGGTGGGTTTTTACAACAACCGACAATGGTTTCATGGTCATTATTGGACTTTTAATTCCAGATTTTTATTGAATTCAAATCCAACCATCTGCCGTGACAGGAGTAGAACCTGGGTCCCTAGACCATTACCCTGGGTCTCTGGATTACTAGTCCAGTGACAATATCACTATGCCATCACCTGGATACTTTATAAAATTATTATTTTTATTTTAAAAATGGAGGTGGCTTTACTCTGACTAGCCATGATTCATATCAGAGGAAGCTCTAACCTTCAGAAACCAGCAGGGACTTTGTTATTTTTAAAGAGGTGTTAATGCCCTCTGTGATTGCCAACAATCAAACTCCAGAGAAATGCACCCTATTTACATTTTGTAGGCAGAGCTCCTGCCAACAGAGATGGTATGTCTGTAAAGGACAAAAGGGACCCTGACTCCTCTACTAAACACCTCAAGATTCCAGATCTTGGAAAACACTTCCTTTGACTAACACCCAGGAGAAGAAGTGTATATTACATGACCTCCTCCAAGCCACTAGAACCTGTAATATTGCCATTTGGAACTGAACCCATCTAACAGCAAAAAGAAGTACCAGGACCTCATCTATACTGTGAATTACTGGGACATTGGAACTTCTGCCTTCAAGTGCCTTCCCCCATCATGGGGGTCCTCACTTTTTTTTACTAGTTCACAGGATGTGGGTGTTGCTGGTGAGGCCAGCATATTACCTACCCTTTGTTCAGAGGACATTTAAGAATCAACCACATTGCTGTGGGTCTGGAGTCATGTGTAGGCCATACCAGGTAAGAATGGCAGATTTCCTTCCCTAAAGGACTTTAGTGAACCAGATGGGGTTTTTATGACAATCCAGATTTTTATTGAATTCAAATTTCACCATCTGCCATGGTGGGATTTGAACCCAGGATCGCTAGATCATTACCCTGGGTCTCTGGAATAGTGACAATACCAGTATGCCACTCACTTCTGGAAAGTCAGATCACCCTGCAACAGTTTCAGCCAGCTAACCCATGAAGCAATCCACAACAAGACTTTGTGATTCTAGACTCACTTTCTTTTTATTCGTTCATGGCTAGGCCGGCATTTATTGCCCATCTCCAAATGAGTAAGGACAATTAAGAGTCAGCCACATTGCTGAGGGTCTGGAGTCAAATGTAGTGGTTAGTGAACCAGATGGGTTTTTACAACAATTGGCAATGGCTCTTTGTGGCTTTTAATTCCAGATTTTTCCTGAATTCAAATTTTTCCATCTGTCATGGTGAGATTCAAACCTTAGTCCCCAGAGCGTTACCCTGGAAACTAGTCAAGTGACAATATCACTATACCACTGCTTCCCCCATAAACACCTTATTTTTATTGTGGTATTTGCCTGAACCCCTTTCTTTCTCTTATCCCTCTTTTATTGTACGAATGCAAAAGAGGTGGACATTGTGAAACCCCTTCCCCATATTATGTATGTGTGTAAAATAAACTAACCCTCTGATCTTACCTTATCTTGAATTTGCTGTGGGGCTATTAATAGAAGATTGGATAACTCCAAAACTGAAGGGTTGGGAAAATAGGCCACGACTTACTAAGGAGGAGATCAGAAATCAAAAACTCCTTTCTGTTTATGACAGGTAGTGAGTGGAGAAATCAGGGCTCTCTAAATTAATCCCCCTCCTGCCGGTAACAGCTGAAGAACTGAGGCTGAATTTTACTCTTGCTTATACCCAGGTGGGAAAGTGAAACTGAAGAGAGCAACATTGGGCAACATGAATTGACCCCCGACGTCATCCACCAGGACCATCAGTTGACAGTGTCTGTCCGCCCAACATGTGTTAGTTCCGGGTTTCCCAGCCCATCCCTGTTCCATCTGCTCACAGGACTACCAAATAAACCATAGGAGGGGGCAGGGCTGGTAATGGCAATGCGCCCATGACAATGATCATTAATTGTGGTAAAAACCTACCTGGCTCACTAATGCCCTTTAGGGAGGGAAATCTGCCATCCTTATCCGGTCTGGCCTACACGTGACTCCAGACCCACAGCAATGTGGTTGGCTCTTAACTGCCCTCTGAAATAGCCTAGCAAGCCACTCAGTTCAAGGGCAATTAGGGATGGGCAACAAATGCTGGCCTAGCCAGCGACACCAACATCCCATGAAAGAAAAAAAATTGGCAAATGGTGGCTGAGTGCCAACTAAATGCCTCCTCCTCTGCTAGTTTAACAGAAGGCCTTGGTTTGTGCTCCAGGTTGTGGGTCCATGCGGCCCCTATAATGTCACTCCCACCTCTTCAGGAACTGCAGCACACCTAGAATCTCTTCAGGGCCCTGGTGGGCTCCTGCCAGGAATACGAAATGACACTTGAGCCAGGAAGCAGGACTGGTTCATGGGAAAGTCAAGATGGTGGGATGAGGTCCTGCTCCGAGCCTTTCTGGGTGGGGCCTGGAACACCCTGGTTAGACAGGGCGGCAGCTGATCCCAGGCCGGAGGAGCAGAATTTGGCGAATTCAATCAGGGGTCCTGGTCCCCACCAGTATCTGTTGGAAAGTGTATGAAATCAGGGCCGCCTGTGGACAAACAGCAAAGGGAATTGATGTGGAAAGTAGTTAAAGAGTTCATAGAGCAGGTGTACATGGCACAAGACAATTTGAGTAGACTCCTGATGCCAATGCATTTAAATTGAATGCAATGTAAAATAGGCGACCAATGGGCGATCACCCATCTTACACAACTGCAGAAAGTCAAAATATCCCCTTTTGAGTTAGGTGTGGTTTGGTGTCATCCAATCTTGGTTTTTGTTAAGGTAGCCTCTTTAAATGAGCTCTTTCCTGTGCTGAGCATCAATTCTGAGTGGAATATATCTCAGGAAGGCCTGAGGAGCAGGTTTGGTAACAAGCCCTGAAATAATCAGTTTACCCGACGTTCACAACTGGAAGCAAAACAATAGGATTTCGGACTGAGCAGAGGTCAGGTCACCTCCCTGAGGCTGAATTTGAATTCAGACCAAATGAAGCGATGATGCCTTCTCTTCTTTCGGTGGGAAGATGAGACTGGACAGTCCCACCCTAGCTTTAGCGAGCAAGATACTAACCTTAGCTTGCATCTAAGTGGCACTAATCTGGCAATGGAGTCACAGGGACAGATGGTATAGGAAATGGAACTATCACATTGGCATAATGGGGGCAGCTTATTCAGCTTAAATGATCCTTTGGCACTGACATCGGGTACTAAAAGCAGATGAATGTACCATTCCCTAACACTTACATCACTCACTTTAATGAACATAAAATATCAGTGTAATATTTTGAAGAAAATTTAAACGTGAATTAGTTGACACCATTTTCCATATGATTTTTATGCCATTGGTTTCAATGCAAATGGCATTGCAAGTAAAGAGGAAACTCTAATTTTTGAGTGTTCCTTGAAATTTGCAATTAAATTAAAGACGTAAACTTGCTTCTTACCAGCCATAGGGATAACGTCACCAACTCACACACACACACACATCAGGAAGCTGCGCTCAGAGAGAATGTGGGGCAGAGATTGGGCTGTAATGAAACTGCACTCCCTGAGATCACAGCTCTCTCCTGGGGTTGAGGAAATATCCTTTATAATTGGTCTGAACTGCAGCTCATTATTATTGGAGTGCCACAGCATTGAAGGGATCCAACCTACTCGGAGCTTAAGGCTCTATGATATTAGAGAAAACGCCAATCTATACTTTAAAAAAAAACTTCCACAGGGCTAACCTTGCTTCTTGTTGATGTGACTTCTGGTCACACTTTTCAGTTAGCATTTAGCCGAGTAGATTGCCATGCCAACACATCCCTTTAAGTTTTTCAATGTCAACAGTCACCATGTAGGCTTTGGTCATTAGGTGACACATTGTAGGGAGTTCTTAAAATCTCTCTTATTTTGCAAACTTGTACAGCGTATAAATGATTCTCTTATTCATTAACTGACAATGCCCCGGGGAATCTATTACAAAACAGAAGTGGTTTGAATGAACTTTTTACAGGTAATAGTTCAACTTGTTTTTTGAAGGGAGTTTTTTGAATTGTTTACCTACCGAGATAGCTATGATGAAACTGGTTAACTCCTTGCTCAGAAATCTTTCTGAGGGTGTTGTCGTTGAGGTTTTGGAGAGTTGCATTGTTCCTGATGTGGTTGTACAGGTAAACAGCACTTATAACCTGATTGATAAAATTACCAAGGTCAACCTTTGCGTCAAAATTCTTACGACGTGCATTTGCCCTTAAACCCATTTGCCCCTGACCCTTTCTGTAGTAATCTCTCAACACAGCGCTGAGGTTGGGCAGTGGACCTTGGAGCTTTGTTAAGTAGCTCCCCAGGATAAAGCCATCCATGCCTCCATTAATTAAAGCATTAGTGACCAGGGACCAGGGACCTGATCCAGTGAAAACTTGAGGAGAAGTCACATTATCCCAACAACCATCAGGTCCCAGTAACACTTGACTTTTGTTCAAGTGATGGGCCACGATTGCTAACCCTAGATCTTTGGCTAGTGTCAGGGCATAAAGACTATCAACTGGGACTGGGAGTCCACCTGCCAAATCCGGCCAAGGGTGGTCAACATTTCTCTTCAATCCAGCTTCAATCCCGGCAATAAGGTGCCCAACAGCAATTGTCGTTCCATCTGGAGTGAGAACCACGCCATGTTCAGCTGAAGAGTCGACTTTATGGTTCATCACATTTTTAATAAAAGATTGTTGGTCTTCAGATAGAGGTTCCAGAGAGACAGAAGGCATTGATGTTTCACCAAAGAGGAGGAGATGGTAATCCTGGTCAGACTTTCTCAGTCCTCCTAGAGTAGTAGTAATGTTGAGAATAGTCAATGCAGGATCATGACCTTCCAACTCCTCGATGATGCTCAAAACATTATTGAGTTGATAGTCTGGTGTCGCTGGAAAGAAAATCAAACAAGTAAAGACTTTCAGAAAGAAACAGAATGACCAGTAATGTGTTATCACAAATTGACTGGATACCTTCCTCTTAGTGATGCAGTGAGCATTCCATGTGTCACGACAAGTTGAGCCAAATCTTCACCCGCACTAATAGGATTTACTCTCTCAAATAAACTCTCCATTGCCACAAAAACCCTTCACTTGCAAAACAAAAACAAACCCTTGCCAAATGGAAGGAATGAGGCTGTACAAATTCAAGCGGACCATGCAGCAAACACTAATGAAATTTGACATATGTTAATAGGGTGAAACACGCATTGGGTTTTTGATTACACTGAGAAACTGTGAGATGCCTCTCAAGGCTAATGACGTTTTTGGAATCCTTTGATTTGTTACTTTCTTGCCCTGAGATGTAGGCCCTTCCACATCTCTGACTTCCAAACTCTTCCTCTCCGTTGCAATCTCACAATAATCCGAGTCTCTTGTTTCATTAGTACCATTACAGTCACTCCTTTTCCAAACTTCTGCTGTTCTTCCTCAGCTCTCAATGTGCTTTTTAAAAATTCTTTCATGTGGGCATCGCTGGCAAGGCCAGTATTTGTTGCCCATCCCTAATTTCCCCTTGAACTGAGTGTCTTGCTGGGCCATTTCAGAGGACAGTTAAGAGCCAACCACATTGCTGTGGGTCTGGAGTCTCATGGAGGCCTTCCCAAAAGGGGCAGTAGTTTTTACAACAATCAATAATAGCTGTCATGGTCACCATTACTGAGACTAGCTCTTAATTCCAGATTTTATGAAGTGAATTTAAATTCCACCAGTTGCTGTGGTGGGATTTGATCCCATGTTCCACAGAGCATTGGCCTGAGCCCCTGGATTACTAGTCCAGTGACATTGCCACTGCACCACCATTTCCCCCTCCTATTTCTATTACTCCCCTCCTCTTCTTCATCATTGTGTTGAAATCAAGATACGTTGCTTCTTTTTCTCTAATTTGTTCTTACCCAGGAGCAGCCTCTCACCTCACAGCCAGAAAATTGTGGGTTCAAACCCAGCATAAAATCCAGATCAATTGTCCCAGTGCAATACTGAGGGAGTGCTGCACTGTCAGAGTGCCGTCTTTCAGGAAGACACTAACCAAGTCATCACTTGTCCTCTCAGATGGATGTAAAAGATCCCATATCACCACTTTGAAGAAGAGAAGGGCAGTTCTCCTCCTGTGCCCTGGCCAATATTTATCCCTCGACCAACATAATTAAAAACAGATCATCTGGTCATGATCTCACGGTTGCATGTGGGAGCTTGCTCCACCCAAATTGTGTTTCCTACATTGTGCCAGTGAATATACTGCAAAAAGTACTTAATTAGCTGTAAAGTATTTAGGGGCATTCCAAGTTTGTGAAAGGTGCTATACAAATGCAAAGTCTGTCTTTCTTCAATGAATAACTAGTCTTTCTGTTTTTTGCTGATTTTGATGGCAGAATGAAAGCAAAGACATTGAGTGAACTCCCTGCATTTCTTCAAAAAGGTGAATGAGATCCTTAACACCCCCCTGAAAAGTTATTGATTTAATAGTTCACACTAAAGACTTTTCTACCTCAGAATGTCTATATAATACACTGATTGATTACATTTCAGGGTATTAAACCATCACAGGATTGAGATAATGTCCCAGCTGCAGATTAGTGTTTGAAATAAGTCAGCTCACTCCCTCGATTGTTTACTGTCACTTGACGTATTGCTGATTGTGACTTACACTGTATCTAATAACAGGTTGTATCAATGTTCACCGAAAGGACATTCATGTTTGCAAAAGGAAATGCTGCTCACCTTCAACAGCCCAAAGGAATGTGTAGAACGACCAGAGGAGGAGAAAGCAGTGTAGAATTCTCACTTGGTTAGGCATCCTCAGAGCCTCTGAAATGAGCTTTGTTCCCTTTACTGTTTGGTTTGATCTGAAAGCTTGTGTGTCATTGGCTTGGACTTTACTTTCTCTAATCAACAAGCCATTACTAAATCAGACGTTAATGCAATATTATCCGATCCTGATTCCAAGCTTTTGATTAAAGTTTTAAGGATAGCTTTTTTTTTTGGATCCATTTGCAGGGCTTTTGATAGGCCTAATGTCCACTAGACACTTATAATTAAACTGTTCAAACACATTGTACGCAGGCCAGATAAGGCCAGACAGAGGGAAGGCATTCACCCCTTTGAGTCAGTCGATGTCGTAGATCTTCAATCAAAATGGGACTTTTCTGTAGTTGTTTCAGTCAATGTGAGTCAGGCAGGCATATGCATCTGCAATAACACTTCTTTCTCACTTCTCAAGCTGCTAATCATCACTTGACTGGCACATCTGAACAAGTGAAATAGGAGAGGGCCATTCAGCCCCTCGAGCCTGCTCTGCCATTCAATAAAAGCAAGGCTGATCAGATCATGGCCTCACTCCGCTTTCCTGCCTGTTCCTCATAATCCTTAACTCCCTTGTAAATCAAAAATCTGCCGAGCTCAGCCTTGAATATATTCAATGGCTCAGCTTTCAATGCTCTCTGGAGTAGAGAATTCCAAAGATTACGGACATACTGAGAGAAGAAATTCCTCCTCATCTCCACCTTAAATGGGCAACACTTTATTCTTAATCATGTTGCCTGGTTCTAGATTCCCCCATGAGAGGAAATATCCACCCAGCGTTTACCCTGTCAAGTCCCCTCAAAATTCTTAAATGTTTCAAAGAGATTAGCTCTCATTCTTCTAAACTCCAATGAGTATAATCTCAACCTTTCTTCATGAGGCAATCCCTTCATCCCAGAAATCAACCTAGTGAACCTTCTTTGAACTGCCTCCAAGTATGTATATCCACCCTTAAGTAAGGAGACCCAAACTGTACATAGTACTCCAGGTACGGTCTCTCGAATGCCCTACACAGTTGTTCAAATGTTCAAAGCTTTATTGTTTGCATTCAAATCCCTCCGTGACCTCATTTCCTCCTTATGTCTGTAATTTCCTTCAGCCCCCAATGCCCTCCTAGGTCTCTGCATCCCTCCAACTCTGGCCTCTTGACCATCCTAGATTTTCATCGCTCCACCATTGGCAGCTGGAGCTACCATTGCTGAGGCCCTAAACTCTGGAATTCTCCCCCTAAGCGTCTCCGCCTCTCTTTCTCCAGCATTAGGAAGTTCCTTATAAACGTCTCTCTTTGAGTTGTGCAAGCTTTTGGACAACTGCCCTAACACCTCCTTATATGACTCAGTGTTCACGTTACTGGGAGCAACTTGGGGAGTTTTATTACACTCAAGGTGCTATATAAATGCAGGTTATTGTTGTAAATCAATCTGTGATGATGCAGTTCCTTGCTATGACCACAGGGTTGCACTGCAGAGCAATTTCTGGTTTCTTAGGTCCCACAAAGTTTTCAGTAACTTTTCAATTGTAGCCAGAGTACAAAATACTGTCACTCTCATTGATCATTAAGCATTTCATTATAACTTTCAACTTCACTGGTTAAATTCATGCTTCGGTGACAGGGATAAACAATTCCCCAGCTCAACAGATCAGATCTAAGCTCTGCAGTCCTGCCACATCCAGTTGTGAATGGTGGTGGACAATTAAACAACTCACTGGAGGAGGAGTCTCCACAAATATCCCCATCCTCAATGATGGAGGAGCCCAGCACATCAGTGCAAAAGATAAGGCTGAAGCATTCACAACAATCTTCAGCCAGAAGTGCCGAGTGGATGATCCATCTCAGCCTCCACCGGAGGTCCCAGAATCACAGATGCCAGTCTTCAGCCAATTTGATTCACTCCACGTGATATCAAGAAATGGCTGAAGACACTGGATACTGCAAAGGCTATGGGCCCTGACAACATTCCAGCAATAGTACCGAAGATCTGTGCCCCAGAACTTGCCACGTCCCTAGCTAAACTGTTCCAGTAAAGCTACAACACTGGCATCTAACTGACTATGTGGAAAATTGTCCAGCTATGTTCTGTACACAAAAAGCAGGACAAATCCAACTGCACTCAGTCTGCTCTTGATCATCAGTAAAGTGATGGAAGGGGCCATCAACAGTTCTATCAAGCAGTACTTGCTTAGCAATAACTTGCTCACTTACACCCAGTTTGGGTTCCGCCAGGGCCACCCAGCTCCTGACCTCATTACAGCCTTGGTTCAAACATGGACAAAACAGCTGAACTCCCAAGGTGAGGTGAGAGTGACTGCCCTTGACATCAAGGCAGCATTTGACCGAGTGTGGCATCAAGGAGCTCCAGCAAAACTGGAGTCAATGGGAATTGGGGGAAAACGTTCCACTGGTTGGAGTCATACCTAGCACCAAGGAAGATGCTTGTGGTTGTTGGAGGTCCAGGGTATCACTGCAGGAGTTCCTCAGGGTCGTGTCCTCGGCCCAACCATCTTCAGCTGCTTCATCAATGATCTTCCTTCCATCAGAATGTCAGAAGTGGGGATGTTCACTGATAATTGCACAATGTTCAGCACCATTCATAATTCCTCAGATACTGAAGCAGTCCATGTCCAAATACAAAAAGACCTGGACCATATCCAGGCTTGGGCTGACAAGTGGCAAGTAACATTCGTGCCACACAAGTGCCAGGCAATGACCATCTCCAACAGGAGAGAATCTAACCATCGCCCCTTTACATTCAATGGCATTACCATCACTGAATCCCCTACCATCAACATCCTGGGGTTTACCATTGACCAGAAACTGAACTGGACCAGCCATATAAATACTGTGGCAGGTCAGAGGCTAGAAATCCTGCAGCAAGTAACACAATAAAGCCTGTCCACCATCTACAAGGCACAAGTCAGGAATGTGATGGAATACTCCCCACTTGCCTAGATGAGTGCAGCTCCCACAACACTCAAGAAGCTTGACACCATCCAGGACAAAGCAGCTCGCTTGATTGACGTCACATCCACAAACATTCACTCTCACCACCACCGATGGACAGTAGCAGCAGTGTGTGTACCATCTACAAGATGCACTGCAAAAAATCACTGAGGTCCCTCAGACAGCACCTTCCAAACCCAGAACCACTACCATCTAGAACGACAAGGGCACCACCACCTGGACATTCCCTCCAAGACACTCACCATCCTGACTTGGAAATATATCGGCCATTCCTTCACTGTCACTGGGTCAAAATCCTGGAACTCCCTCCCTAACAGCACTGTGGGTGTACCTACACCACATGGACTGCAGCGGTTCAAGAAGGCAGCTCACCACCACCTTCTCAAGGGCAACTAGGGATGGACAATAAATGCTGGCCCAGCCAGTGACACCCACATCCCATGAATGAATTTTTAAAAAATAGTTTTTTGCTGTTTCTATGGTGCTTTTGGCAGCAGTAGAATCAGTACTGTGCTCTGTTTATGCTTCATAGGCCTGCCTCCCACTCTTCTCATTTAACCTTCACCTGCGTAGTGAAAAGCTCAAAGTATATGCCGTTTAATAAAGGCAGCAGAGCCAATCATGACTCAAATACTTCAATATTTATTGATGATTTGTTGGGATGGGGAAAATTCAACCTATTTCTCAAATTCAAAATTTTAATCTGCTTGTTTAAATGCTCACCACTAGCTCTGGAAGTGTAGAGAGTGGTAATGAAGTCAACTCAGAAAAGACAATTTACATCAAAACATCTTTGTTAAGATACTGCTCATAAAATAGCATTCGCCCACCTATGCATGGTCGATTTCATGTGTGTGGCATGTGGTAAGTGAAGAGAAACCTTCTGTGGCTGGCGGGGATTAGTGTGGCACTTTGACACAGAATGACATCATAGCTTTAGTTTTCTCATCCTTGTTTTCAAATCCCTCTTTGTCCTCACCCGATCTCTGTAATTTCCTCTCACGCCAGATCACCTCAGGAGAACTGCACTCTAATCTTGGCCACGCGAGCATCCCTGCCTTTAATCGCTTCACCAATGGTGCCCATGCCTTTCAGCTGCCTGGGCCCTAAGCTCCGGAGGTCCCTCCTTAAACCTCTCTGCCTCTGAACTTCTTTCCTCCTCCAAGATGCTCCTTACAACCCTCCTCGTTGACCAAGCTTTTGGCCATCTGCCCCAATATCTCCTTATGTGGTTCAGTGCCAAATCACATGAATGAAGCACCTTTGGACATTAAAGGTGCTATATAAATGCATTTTTATGGTTTGTTATGTTTTTGATTTTGCAGCAAGTAGACGGCTATCTAATTATTTACTGAGTTTGGTTCAGTTGCTGATTCGGGGGAGCTGACTCTAACTCAGGTGGCTAAATGAATAGACCCTACTCCAGATGTGTGCTGTGGTGCTGCCCTCAGGGAGCTGGAGTCCAGCCCTGGAGAGGAAGTGCTGCCCGCGCAGCCAGTGCCGGGGTCGTCCCTGGGAGCTGCGGTCCAGCATGTGTGGGGAGGACCTGCGCCTGCAGGCAGGCAGACTACAGGCAAAAACAAAAAATGCTGGAAAAACACAGCAGGTCTGACAACATCTGTGGAGAGAAAAAAACAAGAGTTAACGTTTCGAGTCTGTATGACTCTTCTTCAGTGCTAAAGGGAAGTAGAAATGTGGTGAAATATATACTGTTTAAGGTTGGGCGGGTGCCTGGACAGGTGATGCTGGATAGAAGGCCAGCGATAGATGGAGGGTAAGGAGAGATTGCAAAAGATGTCATAACCAAAACGTCAAATGGTTGTTAATAGTGGTGATGCTGGCTAAAGGAGGTGCTAATGGTGACATTAAGAGTGGAAAGCAGGATGTGATAATGGTCGGACCAGGGTAAGCACTCTGGAAAGGGGATGGAGGAGAGAGTCCATGGTCTGAAGTTGTTGAACTCAATATTCAGTCCGGAAGGCTGTAAAGTGCCTAGTGGGAAGATGAGGTGCTGTTCCTCCAGTTTGCGTTGAGCTACTGGAACAATGCAGCAGGCCAAGGACAGACATGTGGGCATGAGAGCAGGGTGGGGTGTTGAAATGGCAACTGACAGGGAGGTCTGGGTCATGCTTGTGGACAGACTGAAGGTGTTCCGCAAAGTAGTCACCCATTCTGCGTTTGGTCCCTCCAATGCAGAGGAGACCACATTGGGAGCAGAGAATACAGTAGACTAAATTGAGAGATGTGCAAATGAAGCGCTGCTTCACTTGAAAGGAGTGTTTGGGCTCTTGGACGGTGAGGAGAGGGGAAGTAAAGGGGCAGGTGGTGCACCTTCTGTGGTTGCATGGGAAGGTTCCAGCCGGAGGGGGTTGAGTTGTTGGGGGCGATGGAGGAGTGCACAAGGGTGTCCCGGAGGGATAAGTCCCTGCTGAATGCCGCCAGTGGGGGGGGGAGTGAAGTGAAGATGTGTTTGGTGGTGGCATCATGCTGGAGATGGTGGAAATGACAGAGGATGATCCTTTGAATGCGGAGGATGCTGGGATGAAAAGTGAGGACAATGGGGGACCTTATCATAAGATAGCTTGGGAGTTGGTGAGCTTAGAATGAATATTGGCAAACGGTCTACCAGAAGAAATTGAGAGAGGTCAGGGAAAGGGAGGGAAGTGCCAGTGATGGATCATGTGAAGGTGATGGACAAGGTGAAGGTGATGGACCATGTGAAGGTGATGGACAAGGTGAAGGTGATGGACCATGTGAGGGTGATGGACAAGGTGAAGGTGATGGACAAGGTGAAGGTGATGGACCATGTGAAGGTGATGGGCCATGTGAAGGTGATGGACAAGGTGAAGATAACGGACCATCTGAAGGTTCTATACCATGTGAAGGTAATGGACCGTGAGATGGTTATGGAGCATGTGAAGGTGATGGAGGAGGTTAAGGTGATGGACCATGTGAAGGTAATGGGCCATGTGAAGGTGATGGACCATGTGAAGGTGATGGGCCATGTGAAGGTGATGGACAAGGTGAAGGTGATGGACGATGTGAAGGTGATGGGCCATGTGAAGGTGATGGACAAGGTGAAGGTGATGGACCATGTGAAGGAGATGGACAAGGTGAAGGTGATGGACAAGGTGAAGGTGATGGACCATGTGAAGGTGACGGACAAGGTGAAGGTGATGGACAGTGTGAAGGTGGTCGGCAATGTGAAGGTGATGGACAAGGTGAAGGTGATGGACCATGTGAAGGTGATGGACCATGTGAAGGTGATGGACAAGGTGAAGGTGATGGAATATGAGAAGGTGATGGACCATGTGAAGCTGATGGACAAGGTGAAGGTGATGGACAAGGTGAAGGTGATGGACAAGGTGAAGGTGATGGACCATGTGAAGGTGATGGACAAGGTGAAGGTGATGGACAAGGTGAAGGTGATGGACCATGTGAAGGTGGTCGGCAATGTGAAGGTGAAGGACAAGGTGAAGGTGATGGACAAGGTGAAGGTGATGGACCAGGTGAAGGTGATGGACCATGTGAAGGTGATGGACCATGTGAAGGTGATGGACAAGGTGAAGGTGATGGACCATGAGAAGGGGATGGGCCATGTGAAGGTGATGGGTCATGTGAAGGTGATGGACCATGTGAAGGCGAAGGACGAGGTGAAGGTGATGGAAGAGGTGAAGGTCATGGGTCATGTGAAGGTGATGGACAAGGTGAAGGTGATGGACCATGTGAAGGTGATGGGTCATGTGAAGGTGATGGACCATGTGAAGGTGAAGGACAAGGTGAAGGTGATGGAAGAGGTGAAGGTCATGGGTCATATGAAGGTGATGGACAAGGTGAAGGTGATGGACAAGGTGAAGGTGATGGACCATGTGGATGTTATAGACCATGTGAAGGTGATGGACCATGTGAAGGTGATGGGCCATGTGAAGGTGATGGGCAAGGTGAAGATAATGGACCATCTGAAGGTTCTAGACCATGTGAAGGTTATGGACTATGTGAAGGTGATGGACCATGTGAAGGTGATGGAGGAGGAGAAGGTGATGGACCATGTGAAGGTGATGGACCATGTGAAGCTGATGGACAAGGTGAAGGTGATGGACCATGTGAAGGTGATGGACAAGGTGAAGTTGATGGACCATGTGAAGGTGATGGACAATGTGAAGGTGATGGACAAGGTGAAGGTGATGGACAAGGTGAAGGTGATGGACCATGTGAAGTTGATGGACCATGTGACGGTGATGGACAAGGTGAAGGTGATGGACCATGTGAAGGGGATGGACAAGGTGAAGGTGATGGACCATGTGAAGGTGATGGATCATGTGCAGGTTATAGACCATGTGAAGGTGATGGATCATGTGGAGGTGATGGACCATGTGCAGGTTATAGACCATGTGAAGGTGATGGACCATGTGAAGGTGATGGGCCATGTAAAGGTGATGGACCATATGAAGATTATGGGCCATGTAAAGCTGATGGACCAAGTAAAGGTTATAGACCATGTGAAGGTGATGGACCATATGAAGATGATGGGCCATGTAAAGCTGATGGACCAAGTGAAGGTTATAGACCATGTGAAGGTGATGGACCATGTGAAGGTGATGGACCATGTTAAGGTGATGGACCATATGAAGATGATGGTCCATAGGAAGGTGATGGGCCATGTGAAGGTGATGGGTCATGTGAAGGTGATGGGTCATGTGAAGGTGATGGACCATGTGAAAGCGATGGACGAGGTGAAGGTCATCGAAGAGGTGAAGGTTATGGGCCATGTGAAGGTGAAGGGCCATGTGAAGGTGATGGACCATGTGAAGGTGATGGGCCAAATGAAGGTGATGGGCCAAGTGAAGGTTATGGACCATGTGAAGGTGATGGAGGAGGAGAAGGTGATGGAGCATGTGAAGGTAATGGGCCATGTGAATGTGATGGACCATGTGAAGGTGATGGACCATGTGAAGGTGATGGACAATTTGAAGGTGATGGGCCACGTGAAGGTAATGGACAAGGTGAATGTGATCGACCATGTGAAGGTGATGGACCAAGTGAAGCTGATGGACGAGGTGCAGGTGTTGGAAAAGTTGATGGACCATTTGAAGGTGATGGACAAGGTGAAGGTGATGAACCATTTGAAGGTGATGGACAAGGTGAAAGTGATGGACAAAGTGAAAGTGATGGACCATGTGAAGGTGATGGACAAGGGGAAGTTGATGGAACACGTGAAGATGATGGGGCATGTGAACGTGATGGACAAGGTGAAGGTAATGGACCATGTGAAGGTGATGGACAAGCTGAAGGTGATGGACCATGTGAAGGGGATGGACAAGGTGAAGGTGATGGACCCTGTGAAGGTGATGGACAAGGTGAAGGTGATGGACCATGTGAAGGTGATGGGCCATGTGAAGGTGATGGGTCATGTGAAGGTGATGGACCAAGTGAAGGCGAAGGACGAGGTGAAGGTGATGGAAGAGTTGATGGTCATGGGTCATGTGAAGGTGATGGACAAGGTGAAGGTGATGGACCATGTGAAGGTGATGGACAAGGTGAAGGTGATGGACCATGTCAAGGTGATGGACAAGGTGAAGGTGATGGACCATGTGAAGGTGATTGATCATGTGAAGGTGATGGATCATGTGAACGTGATGGATATTTGAAGGTGATGGACCATGTGAAGGTGATGGCCCATGTGAAGGTGATAGAACATGTGAAGGTGATGGACAAGGTGAAGGTGATGGACCATGTGAAGGTGATGGATCATGTGAAGGTGATGGACAAGGTGAAGGTGATGGGTCATGTGAAGGTGATGGACCACGTGAAGGTGACCGGCCATGTGAAGGTGATGGACAAGGTAAAGGTGATGGACCATATGCAGGTGATGGGCCATCTGAGGGTGATGGACTATGTGCAGGTTTTAGACCATGTGAAGGTCATCAGCCATGTGAAGGTGATGGACAAAGTGAAGGTGATGGACCATGTGAAGGTGATGGGCCATCTGAAGGTGATGGACTATGTGCAGGTTTTAGACCATGTGAAGGTGATGGACCATGTGCAGGTGATGGATCATGTGAAGGTGATGGACCATATGAAGATGATGGGCCATGTAAAGGTGATGGAACAAGTGAAGGTTATAGACCATGTGAAGGTGATGGACCATGCGAAGGTGATGGGCCATGTGAAGCTGATGGGTCATGTGAAGGTGTTAAACCATGTGAAGGCGATGGACGAGGTGAAGGTCATGGAAGAGGTGAAGGTCATGGTCCATTTGAAGGTGAAGGGCCATGTGAATGTGATGGGCCATGTGAAGGTGATGGGAGATATGAAGGTGATGGACCATGTGAAGTTCATGGGCCATGTGAAGGTGATGGACAAGGTGAAGGTGATGGACCATGTGAAGGTGATCGGCCATGTGAAGTTGATGGACCATGTGAAGGTGTTCGGCCGTGTAACGGTAATGGATCACGTGAAGGTGAAGGGCCAAGTGAAGGTGATGGACAAGGTGAAGATAAAGGACCATCTGAAGGTGATGGACCATGTGAAGCTGATGGACAAGGTGCTGGTGATAAACAAAGTGAAGGTGTTGGGCCATGTGAAGGTGATGGACCATGTGAAGGTGATGGACAAGGTGAAGGTGATGGACCATTTGAAGGTGATTGACCATGTAAAGGTGATGAACAAGGTGAAGGTGATGGACCATGTGAAGATGATGGACAAGGTGAAGGTGATGGACCATTTGAAGGTGATGGACCATGTAAAGGTGATGGACAAGGTGAAGGTGATGGACCATTTGAAGGTGATGGACCATGTAAAGGTGATGGACAAGGTGAAGGTGATGGACCATGTGAAGATGAAGGACAAGGTGAAGGTGATGGACAAAGTGAAGGTGATGGACCATGTGAAGGTGATGGATATGGTGAAGGTGATGGACAAGGTGAAGGTGATGGACCACGTGAAGTTGGTTGGCAATGTGAAGGTGATGGAGAAGGTGAAGGTGATGGAACATGTGAAGGTGATGGACCATGTGAAGGTGATGGACAAGGTGAAGGTGATGGACCATGTGAAGGGGATGGACAAGGTGAAGGTGATCGATCATGTGAAGGTGATGGGCCATGTGACAGTGATGGAACATGTTAAGGTGATGGACAAGGGGAAGGTGATGGACCACGTGAAGATAAAGGGATATGTGAAGGTGATGGACAATGTGAAGGGGATGGACAAGGTGAAGGTGATGGACAAGGTGAAGGTGATGGACAAGGTGAAGGTGATGGACCATGTGAAAGTGATGGACCAAGTGAAGGTGATGGGCCAAGTGTAGGTTATGGACCATGTGAAGGTGATGGACAAGGTGAATGTGATGGACCATGTGAAGGTGATGGACAAGGTGAAGGTGATGGACCATGTGAAGGTGATTTGCCATGTGAAGGTGATGGGTCATCTGAAGGTGATGGACCATGTGAAGGCGAAGGACGAGGTGAAGGTGATGGACCATGTGAAGGTGATGGACCATGTGGAGGTGATGGTCCATTTCAAGGTGATGGACAAGGTGAAGGTGATGTTCAAGGTGAAGGTGATGGACCATGTGAAGGTGATTGACCATGTGAAGGTGATGGATCATGTGAAGGTGAATGACAAGGTGAAGGTGATGGACATTTGAAGGTGATGGACCATGTGAAGGTGATGGACCATGTGAACGTGATGGACAAGGTGAAGGTGATGGACCATGTGAGGATGATGAACAAGGTGAATGTGATGGACAATGTGAAGGTGATGGACAAGGTGAAGGTGATGGACCATGAGAAGGTGATGGGCCATGTGAAGGTGATGGGTCATGTGAAGGTGATGGACCATGTGAAGGTGATGGACCATGTGGAGGTGATGGTCCATGTCAAGGGGATGGACAAGGTGAAGATGATGGAGCATGTGAATGTGATGGTCAAGGAGAAGGTGATGGACAAGGTGAATGTGATGGACCATGTGAAGGTGATGGACAAGGTGAAGGTGATGGACCATGTGAAGGTGATTTGCCATGTGAAGGTGATGGGTCATCTGAAGGTGATGGACCATGTGAAGGCGAAGGACGAGGTGAAGGTGATGGACCATGTGAAGGTGATGGACCATGTGGAGGTGATGGTCCATTTCAAGGTGATGGACAAGGTGAAGGTGATGTTCAAGGTGAAGATGATGGACCATGTGAAGGTGATTGACCATGTGAAGGTGATGGATCATGTGAAGGTGATGGACAAGGTGAAGGTGATGGACATTTGAAGGTGATGGACCATGTGAAGGTGATGGACCATGTGAACGTGATGGACAAGGTGAAGGTGATGGACCATGTGAGGATGATGAACAAGGTGAATGTGATGGACAATGTGAAGGTGATGGACAAGGTGAAGGTGATGGACCATGTGAAGGTGATGGGCCATGTGAAGGTGATGGGTCATGTGAAGGTGATGGACCATGTGAAGGTGATGGACCATGTGGAGGTGATGGTCCATGTCAAGGGGATGGACAAGGTGAAGATGATGGAGCATGTGAATGTGATGGTCAAGGTGAAGGTGATGGACCATGTGAAGGTTATTGATCATGTGAAGGTGATGGATCATGTGAAGGTGATGGACAAGGTGAAGGTGATGGAACATGTGAAGGTGATGGACCATGTGAAGGTGATGGATCATGTGAAGGTGATGGACAATTGAAGGTGATGGACCATGTGAAGGTGATGGACAATTTGAAGCTGATGGATCATGTGAAGGTGATGGACCATGTGAAGGTGATGGACCATTTGAGGATGATGGACCATGTGAAGGTGATGGACAAGGTGAAGGTGATGGACCATGTGAAGATGATGGACCATGTGAATGTGATGGAACATGTGGATGTTATAGACTATGTGAAGGTGATGGGCAAGGTGAAGGTGATGGTCCATGTGAAGGTGATGAACCATGTGAAGGTGATCGACCAGGTGAAGGTGATGGACAAAGTGAGGGTGATGGACCATGTGAAGGTGGTGGGCCGTGTGAAGGTGATGGACCATGTGAAGGTGATGGACTATGTGAAGGTGATGGGCCATGTGAAGGTGATGAGGCATGTGAAGGTGATGGACCATATGAAGATGATGGACCATATGAAGGTGATGGGCCATGTGAAGGTGATGAGGCATGTGAAGGTGATGGACCATATGAAGATGATGGACCATATGAAGGTGATGGGTCATGTGAAGGTGATGGACCATGTGAAGGCGATGGACGAGGTGAAGGTGATGGACCATGTCAAGGTGATGTAAAAGGTGAAGGTGATGGACCATGTGAAGGTGATGGTCAAGGTGAAGGTGATGGACCAAGTGAAGGTGATTGATCATGTGAAGGTGATGGATCATGTGAAGGTGATGGACCATGTGACGGTGATGGATCATGTGAAGGTGATGGACAAGGTGAAGGTGATGGATCATGTGAAGGCGATGGACAAGGTGAAGGTGATGGACCATGTGAAGGTGATGGACCATGTGAAGGTGATGGATCATGTGAAGGTGATGGATCATGTGGAGGTTATAGACCATGTGAAGGTGATCGGCCATGTGAAGGTGATGGACAAGGTGAAGGTGATGGACTGTGAAGGTGGTGGGCCATGTGAAGGTGATGGACTATGTGCAGGTCATAGACCATGTGAAGGTGATGGACCATGTGAAGGTGATGGACAACATTGAGGTTATAGACCATGTGATGGTGATGGACCATGTGAAGGTGATGGGCCATGTGAAGGTGATGGACCATGTGAAGGTGATGGGTCATGTGAAGCTGATGGACCATATGATGATGATGGGCCATGTAAAGGTGATGCACCAAGTGAAGGTTATAGACCATGTGAAGGTGATGGACAATGCGAAGGTGCTGGGCCATGTAAAGGTGATGGATCATCTGCAGTTGATGGACCATGTGATGATGATGGACCATTTGAAGGTGATGGACCATATGAAGATGATGGACCATATGAAGGTGATGCGTCATGTGAAGGTGATGGACCATGTGAAGGCGTTGGATGAGGTGAAGGTCATGGAAGAGGTGAAAGTCATGGGCCATGTGAAGGTGAAGGGCCATGTGAATGTGATGGGCCATGTGAAGTTGATGGGACAAGTGAAGCTTATAGTCCATGTGAAGGTGATGGGCAATATGAAGGTGATGCACCATGTGAACATGTGAGCTATGGGAAGGTGATGGGCCATATGAAGGTGTTCGGCCACATGAATGTGATTGACCATGTGAATGTGATGGACCATGTGAACGTGATGGGCTATGTGATGGTGATGGGCGATATGAAGTTGATGGACCATGTGAAGGTGATGGACGATGTGAAGTTCATGGGCCATGTGAATGTGATGGACAAGGTGAAGGTGATGGACCATGTGAAGGTGATGGACAAGGTGAAGGTGATGGACCATGTGAAGTTGATGGACAAGGTGAAGATAATGGACCATCTGAAGGTTCTAGATCATGCGCAGGTTATGGTGGAGGTGAAGGTGATGGACCATATGAAGGTAATGGGCCATGTGAAGGTGATGGAACATGTGAAGGTGATGGACCATTTGAAGGTGATGGGCCATGTGAAGGTGATGGGCCATGTGAAGCTGATGGACAAGGTGAAGGTGATGGACAACATGAAGGTGATGGACCATGTGAAAGTGATGGACAAGGTGAAGGTGATGGACAAGGTGAAGGTGATGGACCATGTGAAGGTGATGGACAAGGTGAAGGTGATGGACCATGTGAAGGTGATGGACCATGTGAAGGGGATGGACAAGGTGAATGTGATGGAACATGTGAAGGTGACGGACAAGGGGAAGGTGATGGACAAGGTGAAGGTGATGGGCCATGTGAAGGTGATGGGCCATCTGAAGGTGATGGGTCATGTGAAGGTGATGGACCACGTGAAGGCGAAGGACGAGGTGAAGGTGATGGAACATGTGAAGGTGATGGACCATTTGAAGGTGATGGACAAGGTGAAGGTGATGGACCATGTGAAGCTGATGGACAAGGTGAAGGTGATGGACAACGTGAAGGTGATGGACCATGTGAAAGTGATGGACAAGGTGAAGGTGATGGACAAGGTGAAGGTGATGGACCATGTGAAGGTGATGGACAAGGTGAAGGTGATGGACCATGTGAAGGGAATGGACCATGTGAAGGGGATGGACAAGGTGAATGTGATGGAACATGTGAAGGTGATGGACCATGTGAAGGTGATGGACAAGGTGAATGTGATGGACCATGTGAAGGTGATGGACAAGGTGAAGGTGATGGACCATGTGAAGGTGATTTGCCATGTGAAGGTGATGGGTCATCTGAAGGTGATGGACCATGTGAAGGCGAAGGACGAGGTGAAGGTGATGGACCATGTGAAGGTGATGGACCATGTGGAGGTGATGGTCCATTTCAAGGTGATGGACAAGGTGAAGGTGATGTTCAAGGTGAAGGTGATGGACCATGTGAAGGTGATTGACCATGTGAAGGTGATGGATCATGTGAAGGTGAATGACAAGGTGAAGGTGATGGACATTTGAAGGTGATGGACCATGTGAAGGTGATGGACCATGTGAACGTGATGGACAAGGTGAAGGTGATGGACCATGTGAGGATGATGAACAAGGTGAATGTGATGGACAATGTGAAGGTGATGGACAAGGTGAAGGTGATGGACCATGAGAAGGTGATGGGCCATGTGAAGGTGATGGGTCATGTGAAGGTGATGGACCATGTGAAGGTGATGGACCATGTGGAGGTGATGGTCCATGTCAAGGGGATGGACAAGGTGAAGATGATGGAGCATGTGAATGTGATGGTCAAGGAGAAGGTGATGGACAAGGTGAATGTGATGGACCATGTGAAGGTGATGGACAAGGTGAAGGTGATGGACCATGTGAAGGTGATTTGCCATGTGAAGGTGATGGGTCATCTGAAGGTGATGGACCATGTGAAGGCGAAGGACGAGGTGAAGGTGATGGACCATGTGAAGGTGATGGACCATGTGGAGGTGATGGTCCATTTCAAGGTGATGGACAAGGTGAAGGTGATGTTCAAGGTGAAGATGATGGACCATGTGAAGGTGATTGACCATGTGAAGGTGATGGATCATGTGAAGGTGATGGACAAGGTGAAGGTGATGGACATTTGAAGGTGATGGACCATGTGAAGGTGATGGACCATGTGAACGTGATGGACAAGGTGAAGGTGATGGACCATGTGAGGATGATGAACAAGGTGAATGTGATGGACAATGTGAAGGTGATGGACAAGGTGAAGGTGATGGACCATGTGAAGGTGATGGGCCATGTGAAGGTGATGGGTCATGTGAAGGTGATGGACCATGTGAAGGTGATGGACCATGTGGAGGTGATGGTCCATGTCAAGGGGATGGACAAGGTGAAGATGATGGAGCATGTGAATGTGATGGTCAAGGTGAAGGTGATGGACCATGTGAAGGTTATTGATCATGTGAAGGTGATGGATCATGTGAAGGTGATGGACAAGGTGAAGGTGATGGAACATGTGAAGGTGATGGACCATGTGAAGGTGATGGATCATGTGAAGGTGATGGACAATTGAAGGTGATGGACCATGTGAAGGTGATGGACAATTTGAAGCTGATGGATCATGTGAAGGTGATGGACCATGTGAAGGTGATGGACCATTTGAGGATGATGGACCATGTGAAGGTGATGGACAAGGTGAAGGTGATGGACCATGTGAAGATGATGGACCATGTGAATGTGATGGAACATGTGGATGTTATAGACTATGTGAAGGTGATGGACAAGGTGAAGGTGATGGTCCATGTGAAGGTGATGAACCATGTGAAGGTGATCGACCAGGTGAAGGTGATGGACAAAGTGAGGGTGATGGACCATGTGAAGGTGGTGGGCCGTGTGAAGGTGATGGACCATGTGAAGGTGATGGACTATGTGAAGGTGAGGGGCCATGTGAAGGTGATGAGGCATGTGAAGGTGATGGACCATATGAAGATGATGGACCATATGAAGGTGATGGGCCATGTGAAGGTGATGAGGCATGTGAAGGTGATGGACCATATGAAGATGATGGACCATATGAAGGTGATGGGTCATGTGAAGGTGATGGACCATGTGAAGGCGATGGACGAGGTGAAGGTGATGGACCATGTCAAGGTGATGTAAAAGGTGAAGGTGATGGACCATGTGAAGGTGATGGTCAAGGTGAAGGTGATGGACCAAGTGAAGGTGATTGATCATGTGAAGGTGATGGATCATGTGAAGGTGATGGACCATGTGACGGTGATGGATCATGTGAAGGTGATGGACAAGGTGAAGGTGATGGATCATGTGAAGGCGATGGACAAGGTGAAGGTGATGGACCATGTGAAGGTGATGGACCATGTGAAGGTGATGGATCATGTGAAGGTGATGGATCATGTGGAGGTTATAGACCATGTGAAGGTGATCGGCCATGTGAAGGTGATGGACAAGGTGAAGGTGATGGACTGTGAAGGTGGTGGGCCATGTGAAGGTGATGGACTATGTGCAGGTCATAGACCATGTGAAGGTGATGGACCATGTGAAGGTGATGGACAACGTTGAGGTTATAGACCATGTGATGGTGATGGACCATGTGAAGGTGATGGGCCATGTGAAGGTGATGGACCATGTGAAGGTGATGGGTCATGTGAAGCTGATGGACCATATGATGATGATGGGCCATGTAAAGGTGATGCACCAAGTGAAGGTTATAGACCATGTGAAGGTGATGGACAATGCGAAGGTGCTGGGCCATGTAAAGGTGATGGATCATCTGCAGTTGATGGACCATGTGATGATGATGGACCATTTGAAGGTGATGGACCATATGAAGATGATGGACCATATGAAGGTGATGCGTCATGTGAAGGTGATGGACCATGTGAAGGCGTTGGATGAGGTGAAGGTCATGGAAGAGGTGAAAGTCATGGGCCATGTGAAGGTGAAGGGCCATGTGAATGTGATGGGCCATGTGAAGTTGATGGGACAAGTGAAGCTTATAGTCCATGTGAAGGTGATGGGCAATATGAAGGTGATGCACCATGTGAACATGTGAGCTATGGGAAGGTGATGGGCCATATGAAGGTGTTCGGCCACATGAATGTGATTGACCATGTGAATGTGATGGACCATGTGAACGTGATGGGCTATGTGATGGTGATGGGCGATATGAAGTTGATGGACCATGTGAAGGTGATGGACGATGTGAAGTTCATGGGCCATGTGAATGTGATGGACAAGGTGAAGGTGATGGACCATGTGAAGGTGATGGACAAGGTGAAGGTGATGGACCATGTGAAGTTGATGGACAAGGTGAAGATAATGGACCATCTGAAGGTTCTAGATCATGCGCAGGTTATGGTGGAGGTGAAGGTGATGGACCATATGAAGGTAATGGGCCATGTGAAGGTGATGCAACATGTGAAGGTGATGGACCATTTGAAGGTGATGGGCCATGTGAAGGTGATGGGCCATGTGAAGCTGATGGACAAGGTGAAGGTGATGGACAACGTGAAGGTGATGGACCATGTGAAAGTGATGGACAAGGTGAAGGTGATGGACAAGGTGAAGGTGATGGACCATGTGAAGGTGATGGACAAGGTGAAGGTGATGGACCATGTGAAGGTGATGGACCATGTGAAGGGGATGGACAAGGTGAATGTGATGGAACATGTGAAGGTGACGGACAAGGGGAAGGTGATGGACAAGGTGAAGGTGATGGGCCATGTGAAGGTGATGGGCCATCTGAAGGTGATGGGTCATGTGAAGGTGATGGACCACGTGAAGGCGAAGGACGAGGTGAAGGTGATGGAACATGTGAAGGTGATGGACCATTTGAAGGTGATGGACAAGGTGAAGGTGATGGACCATGTGAAGCTGATGGACAAGGTGAAGGTGATGGATAACGTGAAGGTGATGGACCATGTGAAAGTGATGGACAAGGTGAAGGTGATGGACAAGGTGAAGGTGATGGACCATGTGAAGGTGATGGACAAGGTGAAGGTGATGGACCATGTGAAGGTGATGGACCATGTGAAGGGGATGGACAAGGTGAATGTGATGGAACATGTGAAGGTGACGGACAAGGGGAAGGTGATGGACAAGGTGAAGGTGATGAGCCATGTGAAGGTGATGGGCCATCTGAAGGTGATGGGTCATGTGAAGGTGATGGACCACGTGAAGGCGAAGGACGAGGTGAAGTTGATGGAAGAGGTAAAGGTCATGGGTCATGTGAAGGTGATGGACAAGGTGAAGGTGATGGACCATGTGAAGGTGATGGACCATGTGGAGGTGATGGTCCATGTCAAGGTGATGGTCAAGGTGATAGTGATGGACCATGTGAAGGTGATGGTCAAGGTGAAGGTGATGGACCATGTGAAGGTGATAGACAAGGTGAAGGGGATGGTCGATGTGAAGGTGATGGACCATGTGAAGGTGATGGACAAGGTGAAGGTAATGGACCATCTGAAGGTAATGGGCCATGTGAAGGTGATGGACCATGTGAAGGTGATGGACCATTTGAGGATGATGAACCATGTGAAGGTGATGGACCATGTGGAGGTGATGGTCCATGTCAAGGTGATGGTCAAGGTGATAGTGATGGACCATGTGAAGGTGATGGTCAAGGTGAAGGTGATGGACCATGTGAAGGTGATAGACAAGGTGAAGGGGATGGTCGATGTGAAGGTGATGGACCATGTGAAGGTGATGGACAAGGTGAAGATAATGGACCATCTGAAGGTAATGGGCCATGTGAAGGTGATGGAACATGTGAAGGTCATGGACCATTTGAGGATGATGAACCATGTGAAGGTGATGGACAAGGTGAAGGTGATGGACCATGTGAAGATGATGGACCATGTGAAGGTGATGGAACATGTGGACGTTATAGACTATGTGAAGGTGATGGACAAGGTGAAGGTGATGGTCCATGTGAAGGTGATGAACCATGTGAAGGTGATCGACAAGGTGAAGGTGATGGACAAAGTGAAGGTGATGGACCATGTGAAGGTGGTGGACCGTGTGAAGGTGATGGACCATGTGAAGGTGATGGACTATGTGAAGGTGATGGGCCATGTGAAGGTGATGAGGCATGTGAAGGTGATGGACCATATGAAGATGATGGACCATATGAAGGTGATGGGCCATGTGAAGGTGATGAGGCATGTGAAGGTGATGGACCATATGAAGATGATGGACCATATGAAGGTGATGGGTCATGTGAAGGTGATGGACCATGTGAAGGCGATGGACGAGGTGAAGGTCATGGGCCATGTGAAGGTGAAGTGCCATGTGAATGTGATGGACCATGTGAACGTGATGGGCTATGTGAAGGTGATGGGCGATATGAAGGTCATGGGCCATGCGAAGGTGATGGACAAGGTGAAGGTGATGGACCATGTGAAGGTGATGGAGGAGGTGAAGGTGATGGACCTTGTGAAGGTGATGGTCCATGTGACAGTGATGGAACATGTTAAGGTGATGGACAAGGGGAAGGTGATGGACAAGGTGAAGGTGATGGACAATGTGAAGGTGATGGACCATGTGAAGGTGATGGACAAGGTGAATTTAATGGACCATCTGAAGGTAATGGACCATGTGAAGGTGATGGACCATGTGAAGGTGATGGACCATTTGAGGATGATGGACCATGTGAAGGTGATGGACAAGGTGAAGGTGATGGACCATGTGAAGATGATGGACCATGTGAAGGTGATGGAACATGTGGATGTTATAGACTATGTGAAGGTGATGGACATGGTGAAGGTGATGGTCCATGTGAAGGTGATGAACCATGTGAAGGTGATCGACCAGGTGAAGGTGATGGACAAAGTGAAGGTGATGGACCATGTGAAGGTGGTGGGCTGTGTGAAGGTGATGGACCATGTGAAGGTGATGGACTATGTGAAGGTGATGGGCCATTTGAAGGTGATGAGGCATGTGAAGGTGATGGACCATATGAAGATGATGGACCATATGAAGGTGATGGGCCATGTGAAGGTGATGAGGCATGTGAAGGTGATGGACCATATGAAGATGATGGACCATATGAAGGTGATGGGTCATGTGAAGGTGATGGACCATGTGAAGGCGATGGACGAGGTGAAGGTCATGGGCCATGTGAAGGTGAAGGGCCATGTGAAAGTGATGGACCATGTGAACGTGATGGGCTATGTGAAGGTGATGGGCGATATGAAGGTCATGGGCCATGCGAAGGTGATGGACAAGGTGAAGGTGATGGACCATGTGAAGGTGATGGAGGAGGTGAAGCTGATGGACCTTGTGAAGGTGATGGTCCATGTGACAGTGATGGAACATGTTAAGGTGATGGACAAGGGGAAGGTGATGGACAAGGTGAAGGTGATGGACAATGTGAAGGTGATGGACAATGTGAAGGGGATGGACAAGGTGAAGGTGATGGACAATGTGAATGGGATGGACAAGGTGAAGGTGATGGACAATGTGAAGGGGATGGACAAGGTGAAGGTGATGGACAAGGTGAATGTGATGGACCATGTCAAGGTGATGTAAAAGGTGAAGGTGATGGACCATGTGAAGGTGATGGTCAAGGTGAAGGTGATGGACCAAGTGAAGGTGATTGATCATGTGAAGGTGATGGATCATGTGAAGGTGATGGACCATGTGACGGTGATGGATCATGTGAAGGTGATGGACAAGGTGAAGGTGATGGATCATGTGAAGGCGATGGACAAGGTGAAGGTGATGGACCATGTGAAGGTGGTGGACCATGTGAAGGTGATGGATCATGTGAAGGTGATGGATCATGTGGAGGTTATAGACCATGTGAAGGTGATCGGCCATGTGAAGGTGATGGACAAGGTGAAGGTGATGGACCATGTGAAGGTGGTGGGCCATGTGAAGGTGATGGACTATGTGCAGGTCATAGACCATGTGAAGGTGATGGACCATGTGAAGGTGATGGACAACGTTGAGGTTATAGACCATGTGATGGTGATGGACCATGTGAAGGTGATCGGCCATGTGAAGGTGATGGACCATGTGAAGGTGATGGACCATGAGAAGGTGATCGGCCATGTGAAGGTGATGGACAAGGTGAAGGTGATGAACCATGTGAAGGTGATGAACCATGTGAAGGTGATGGACCATGTGAAGGTGATGGGTCATGTGAAGCTGATGGACCATATGAAGATGATGGGCCATGTAAAGGTGATGCACCAAGTGAAGGTTATAGACCATGTGAAGGTGATGAGGCATGTGAAGGTAATGGACCATATGAAGATGATGGACCATATGAAGGTGATGGGCCATGTGAAGGTGATGAGGCATGTGAAGGTGATGGACCATATGAAGATGATGGACCATATGAAGGTGATGGGTCATGTGAAGGTGATGGACCATGTGAAGGCGATGGACGAGGTGAAGGTCATGGTCCATGTGAAGGTGAAGGGCCATGTGAAAGTGATGGACCATGTGAACGTGATGGGCTATGTGAAGGTGATGGGCGATATGAAGGTCATGGGCCATGCGAAGGTGATGGACAAGGTGAAGGTGATGGACCATGTGAAGGTGATAGTCCATGTGACAGTGATGGAACATGTTAAGGTGATGGACAAGGGGAAGGTGATGGACAAGGTGAAGTTGATGGACAATGTGAAGGTGATGGACAATGTGAAGGGGATGGACAAGGTGAAGGTGATGGACAATGTGAAGGGGATGGACAAGGTGAAGGTGATGGACAAGGTGAAGGTGATGGACCATGTGAAGGTGATGGACAAGGTGAAGGCGATGGACCAAGTGTAGGTTATGGACCATGTGAAGGTGATGGACAAGGAGAAGGTGATGGACCATCTGAAGCTAATGGGCCATGTGAAGGTGATGGACCATGTGAAGGTGATGGACCATTTGAAGTTGATGGGCCATGTGAAGGTGATGGACAAGGTGGAGGTGATGGACCATGTGAAGGTGATGGACCATGTGAAGGTGATTGACCATGTGAAGCTGATGGACAAGGTGCATGTGGTGCACAAGGTGAAAGTGATGGGCCATGTGAAGGTGATGGACCATGTGAAGATGATGGACAAGGTGAAGGTGATGGACAAGGTGAAGGTGATGGACCATGTGAAGGTAATGGTCAAGGTGAAGGTGATGGAACATGTGAAGTTGATGGACAAGCTGAAGTTAATGGACCATGTGAAGGTGATGGACAAGGTGAAGGTGATGGACCATGTGAAGATGACGGACAAGATGAAGGTGATGGACCATGTGAAGGTGGTCGGCAATGTGAAGGTGATGGACAAGGTGAAGGTGATGGACCATATGAAGTTGATGGACCATGTGAAGCTGATGGACAAGGTGAAGGTGATGGACAAGGTGAAGGTGATGGACCATGTGAAGGTGATGGTCAAGGTGAAGTTAATGGAACATGTGAAGGTGATGGACAAGGTGAAGTTAATGGACCATGTGAAGGTGATGGACAATGTGAAGGTGATGGACAAGGTGAAGGTGATGGACCATGTGAAGATGACGGACATGTTGAATGTGATGAACCATGTGAAGGTGGTCGGCAATGTGAAGGTGATGGATCATGTGAAGGTGATGGGCCATGTGACAGTGATGGAACATGTGAAAGTGATGGAAAAGGGAAAGGTGATGGACCACGTGAAGATCATCGGCCATGTGAAGGTGATGGGCAAGGTGAAGGTGATGGACCATGTGAAGGTGATGGACCATGTGAAGGTGATGGATCATGAGAAGGTGGTGGAAAAGGTGAAGGTGATGACCATGTGAAGATGATGGACCATGTGGAGGTTATAGACGATGTGAAGGAGATGGAACATGTGAAGGTGATCGGCCATGTGAAGGTGATGGACCATGTGAAGGTCATGCACCAGGTGAAGGTGTTGGACCATGTGAAGGTGATGGGCCATGTGAAGGTGATGGGCCATGTGAAGGTGATGGACTATGTGCAGGTTATAGACCATGTGAAGGTGATGGACCATGTGAAGGTGACGGACAACGTGAGGTTAGAGACCATGTGAAGGTGATGGACCATGTGAAGGTGATCGGCCATGTGAAGGTGATGGGCCATGTGAAGGTGATCGGCCATGTGAAGGTGATGTGTCATGTGAAGGCGATGGACCATGTGAAGGTGATCGGCCATGTAACGGTGAAAGACAAAGTGAAGGTTATAGACCCTGTGAAGGTGATGGACCATGCGAAGGTGATGGGCCATGTAAAGGTGATGGACCATGTGAAGGTGATGGACCATCTACAGTTGAAGGACCATGTGAAGATGATGGACAATGTTAAGGTGATGGACCATATGAAGATGATGGTCCATATGAAGGTGATGGGCCATGTGAAGGTGATGGGTCATGTGAAGGTGATGGACCATGTGATAGCGATGAACGAAGTGAAGGTCATGGAAGAGGTGAAGGTCATGGGCCATGAGAAGGTGAAGGGCCATGTGAAGGAGAAGGGCCATGTGAAGGTGATGGACTATGTGAAGTTGATGGGCGATATGAAGGTGATGGACAATGTGAAGTTCATGGGCCATGCAAGGTGATGGACAAGGTGAAGGTGATGGACCATGTGAAGGTGATCGGCCATGTGAAGTTGATGGAACATGTGAAGGTGTTCGGCCGTGTGAAGGTAATGGATCACGTGAAGGTGAAGGGCCAAGTGAAGGTGATGGACAAGGTGAAGATAATGGACCATCTGAAGGTGATGGACCATGTGAAGCTGATGGACGAGGTGCAGGTGATGGACAAGGTGAAGGTGTTGGGCCATGTGAAGGTGATGGACCATGTGAAGCTGATGGACAAGGTGAAGGTGATCGACAAGGTGAAGGTGATGGACCATTTGGAGGTGATGGACCATGTAAAGGTGATGGACAAGGTGAAGGTGATGGACCATGTGAAGATGATGGACAAGTTGAAGGTGATGGACAAGGTGAAGGTGATGGACCACGTGAAGTTGGTCGGCAATGTGAAGGTGATGGAGAAGGTGAAGGTGATGGACAATGTGAAGGGGATGGACAAGGTGAAGGTGATGGACCATGTGAAGGTTATGGACAATGTGAAGCTGATGGACAAGGTGAAGGTGATGGACAAGGTGAAGGTGATGGACCATGTGAAGGTGATGGACAAGGTGAAGGTGATGGACCAATGTGAAGATGACGGACAAGGTGAAGGTGATGGACCATGTGAAGGTGGTCGGCAATGTGAAGGTGATGGACAAGGTGAAGGTGATGGACCATATGAAGTTGATGGACCATGTGAAGCTGATGGACAAGGTGAAGGTGATGGACAAGGTGAAGGTGATGGACCATGTGAAGGTGATGGTCAAGGTGAAGTTAATGGACCATGTGAAGGTGATGGACAAGGTGAAGTGAATGGACCATGTGAAGGTGATGGACAAGGTGAAGGTGATGGACAAGGTGAAGGTGATGGACCATGTGAAGATGACGGACATGTTGAATATGATGGACAATGTGAAGGTGGTCGGCAATGTGAAGGTGATGGATCATGTGAAGGTGATGGACCATGTGACAGTGATGGAACATGTGAAAGTGATGGAAAAGGGAAAGGTGATGGACCACGTGAAGATCATCGGCCATGTGCAGGTGATGGGCAAGGTGAAGATGATCGATCATGTGAAGGTGATGGACAAGGTGAAGGTGATGGACCGTGTGAAGGTGATGGACCATGTGAAGGTGATGGATCATGAGAAGGTGATGGAAAAGGTGAAGGTGATGACCATGTGAAGATGTTGGACCAGTGGAGGTTATAGACGATGTGAAGGAGATGGACCATGTGAAGGTGATCGGCCATGTGAAGGTGATGGACCATGTGAAGGTCCTGCACCATGTGAAGGTGATGGACCATGTGAAGGTGATGGGCCATGTGAAGGTGATGGGCCATGTGAAGGTGATGGACTATGTGCAGGTTATAGACCATGTGAAGGTGATGGACCATGTGAAGGTGATGGACAATGTGGAGGTTATAGACCATGTGAAGGTGATGGACCATGTGAAGGTGATCGGCCATGTGAAGGTGATGGGCCATGTGAAGGTGATCGGCCATGTGAAGGTGATGTGTCATGTGAAGGTGATGGACCATGTGAAGGTGATCGGCCATGTAAAGGTGAAAGACAAAGTGAAGGTTATAGACCATGTGAAGGTGATGGACCATGCGAAGGTGATGGGCCAGGTAAAGGTGATGGACCATGTGAAGGTGATGGACCATCTACAGTTGAAGGACCATGTGAAGATGATGGACAATGTTAAGGTGATGGACCATATGAAGATGATGGTCCATATGAAGGTGATGGGCCATGTGAAGGTGATGGGTCATGTGAAGGTGATGGACCATGTGATAGCGATGGACGAGGTGAAGGTCATGGAGGAGGTGAAGGTCATGGGCCATGTGAAGGTGAAGGGCCATGTGAAGGTGAAGGGCCATGTGAAGGTGATGGACTATGTGAAGTTGATGGGCGATATGAAGGTGATGGACCATGTGAAGTTCATGGGCCATGCGAAGGTGATGGACAAGGTGAAGGTGATGGACCATGTGAAGGTGATCGGCCATGTGAAGTTGAAGGACCATGTGAAGGTGTTCGGCCGTGTGAAGGTAATGGATCACGTGAAGGTGAAGGGCCAAGTGAAGGTGATGGACAAGGTGAAGGTGATGGACCATGTGAAGGTTATGGTCAAGGTGAAGCTGATGGACCATGTGAAGGTGATGGACAAGGTGAAGATAATGGACCATCTGAAGGTGATGGACCATGTGAAGCTGATGGACAAGGTGCAGGTGATGGACAAGGTGAAGGTGTTGGGCCATTTGAAGGTGATGGACCATGTGAAGGTGATGGACAAGGTGAAGGTGATCGAAAAGGTGAAGGTGATGGACCATTTGGAGGTGATGGACCATGTAAAGGTGATGGACAAGGTGAAGGTGATGGACCATGTGAAGATGATGGACAAGGTGAAGGTGATGGACAAGGTGAAGGTGATGGACCACGCGAAGTTGGTCGGCAATGTGAAGGTGATGGAGAAGGTGAAGGTGATGGACAATTTGAAGGGGATGGACAAGGTGAAGGTGATGGACCATGTGAAGGTGATGGACCATGTGAGGCTGATGTACAAGGTGAAGGTGATGGACAATGTGAAGGTGATGGACAAGGTGAAGGTGATGGTTCATGTGAAGGTGATGGACCATGTGAGGATGATGTACAAGGTGAAGGTGATGGACAATGTGAAGGTGATGGACAAGGTGAAGGTGATGGACCATGTGAAGGTGAAGGACAAGGTGAAGGTGATGGAAGAGGTGAAGGTCGTGGGTCATGTGAAGGTGATGGACAAGGTGAAGGTGATGGACCATGTGAAGGTGATGGGCCATGTGAAGGTGATGGACAAGGTGAAGATAATGGACCATCTGAAGGTGATGGACCATGTGAAGCTGATGGACAAGGTGCAGGTGATGGACAATGTGAAGGTGTTGGGCCATGTGCAGGTGATGGACCATGTGAAGGTGATGGATCATGTGAAGGTGATGGACAATTGAAGGTGATGGACAATGTGAAGGCGATGGACCATTTGAAGCTGATGGACCATGTGAAGGTGATGGACCATGTGAAGGTGATGGACAATTTGAGGATGATGGACCATGCGAAGGTGCTGGACAATGTGAAGGTGATGGACCATGTGAAGATGATGGACCGTGTGAAGGTGATGGACCATGTGAAGGTGATCGGACAGGTGAAGGTGATGGACCATTTGAAGTTGATGGGCCATGTGAAGGTGATGGACAAGGTGGAGGTGATGGACCATGTGAAGGTGATGGACCATGTGAAGCTGATGGACAAGGTGCAAGTGATGCACAAGGTGAAAGTGATGGGCCATGTGAAGGTGATGGACCATGTGAAGATGATGGACAAGGTGAAGGTGATGGACAAGGTGAAGGTGATGGACCATGTGAAGGTGATGGTCACGGTGAAGGTGATGGACCATGTGAAGGTGATGGACAAGGTGAAGGTGATGGACAAGGTGAAGGTGATGGACAATGTGAAGATGACGGACAAGGTGAAGGTGATGGACCATGTGAAGGTGATGGACAAGGTGAAGGTGATGGACCATGTGAAGGTGATCGGCCATGTGAAGTTGAAGGACCATGTGAAGGTGTTCGGCCGTGTGAAGGTAATGGATCACGTGAAGGTGAAGGGCCAAGTGAAGGTGATGGACAAGGTGAAGGTGATGGACCATGTGAAGGTTATGGTCAAGGTGAAGCTGATGGACCATGTGAAGGTGATGGACAAGGTGAAGATAATGGACCATCTGAAGGTGATGGACCATGTGAAGCTGATGGACAAGGTGCAGGTGATGGACAAGGTGAAGGTGTTGGGCCATTTGAAGGTGATGGACCATGTGAAGGTGATGGACAAGGTGAAGGTGATCGAAAAGGTGAAGGTGATGGACCATTTGGAGGTGATGGACCATGTAAAGGTGATGGACAAGGTGAAGGTGATGGACCATGTGAAGATGATGGACAAGGTGAAGGTGATGGACAAGGTGAAGGTGATGGACCACGCGAAGTTGGTCGGCAATGTGAAGGTGATGGAGAAGGTGAAGGTGATGGACAATTTGAAGGGGATGGACAAGGTGAAGGTGATGGACCATGTGAAGGTGATGGACCATGTGAGGCTGATGTACAAGGTGAAGGTGATGGACAATGTGAAGGTGATGGACAAGGTGAAGGTGATGGTTCATGTGAAGGTGATGGACCATGTGAGGATGATGTACAAGGTGAAGGTGATGGACAATGTGAAGGTGATGGACAAGGTGAAGGTGATGGACCATGTGAAGGTGAAGGACAAGGTGAAGGTGATGGAAGAGGTGAAGGTCGTGGGTCATGTGAAGGTGATGGACAAGGTGAAGGTGATGGACCATGTGAAGGTGATGGGCCATGTGAAGGTGATGGACAAGGTGAAGATAATGGACCATCTGAAGGTGATGGACCATGTGAAGCTGATGGACAAGGTGCAGGTGATGGACAATGTGAAGGTGTTGGGCCATGTGCAGGTGATGGACCATGTGAAGGTGATGGATCATGTGAAGGTGATGGACAATTGAAGGTGATGGACAATGTGAAGGCGATGGACCATTTGAAGCTGATGGACCATGTGAAGGTGATGGACCATGTGAAGGTGATGGACAATTTGAGGATGATGGACCATGCGAAGGTGCTGGACAATGTGAAGGTGATGGACCATGTGAAGATGATGGACCGTGTGAAGGTGATGGACCATGTGAAGGTGATCGGACAGGTGAAGGTGATGGACCATTTGAAGTTGATGGGCCATGTGAAGGTGATGGACAAGGTGGAGGTGATGGACCATGTGAAGGTGATGGACCATGTGAAGCTGATGGACAAGGTGCAAGTGATGCACAAGGTGAAAGTGATGGGCCATGTGAAGGTGATGGACCATGTGAAGATGATGGACAAGGTGAAGGTGATGGACAAGGTGAAGGTGATGGACCATGTGAAGGTGATGGTCACGGTGAAGGTGATGGACCATGTGAAGGTGATGGACAAGGTGAAGGTGATGGACAAGGTGAAGGTGATGGACAATGTGAAGATGACGGACAAGGTGAAGGTGATGGACCATGTGAAGGTGATGGACAAGGTGAAGGTGATGGACCATGTGAAGGTGATGGACAAGGTGAAGGTGATGGACCATGTGAAGGTGATGCAAAATGTGAAGGTAATGGACCAGGTGAAGGTGATGGACAAGGTGAAGATGATGGACAAGGTGAAGGTGATGGACCATGTGAAGGTGATGGACCATGTGAAGGAGATGGACAAGGTGAATGTGATGGAACATGTGAAGGTGAGGGACAAGGGGAAGGTGATGGACAAGGTGAAGATGATGGGCCAAGTGAAGGTGATGGGCCATCTGAAGGTGATACATCATGTGAAGGTGATGGACCACGTGAAGGCGAAGGACGAGGTGAAGTTGATGGAAGAGGTGAAGGTCATGGGTCATGTGAAGGTGATGGACAAGGTCAAGGTGATGGTCCATGTCAAGGTGATTGTCAAGGTGATGGTGATGGACCATGTGAAGGTGATGGTCAAGGTGAAGGTGATGGACCATGTGAAGGTGATAGACAAGGTGAAGGTGATGGTCGATATGAAGGTGATGGACCATGTGAAGGTGATGGACAAGGTGAAGATAATGGACCATCTGAAGGTAATGGGCCATGTGAACGTGATGGAACATGTGAAGGTGATGGACCATTTGAAGTTGATGGGCCATGTGAAGGTGATGGACAAGGTGGAGGTGATGGACCATGTGAAGGTGATGGTCAAGGTGAAGGTGATGGACAAGGTGAAGGTGATGGAGCATGTGAAGGTGATGGACCATGTGAAGGGGATGGACAAGGTGAATGTGATGGAACATGTGAAGGTGACGGACAAGGGGAAGGTGACGGACAAGGTGAAGGTGATGGACCATGTAAAGCTGATGGACAAGGTGAAGGTGATGGACAAGGTGAAGGTGATGGACCATGTGAAGGTGATGGACAAGGTGAAGGTGATGGACCATGTGAAGGTGATGCAAAAGGTGAAGGTAATGGACCATGTGAAGGTGATGGACAAGGTGAAGGTGATGGACAATGTGAAGGTGATGGACCATGTGAAGGTGATGACAAGGTGAAGGTGATGGACAAGGTGAAGGTGATGGACCATGTGAAGGGGATGGACAAGGTGAATGTGATGAAACATGTGAAGGTGACGGACAAGGGGAAGGTGATGGACAAGGTGAAGGTGATGGGCCATGTGAAGGTGATGGGCCATCTGAAGGTGATGGGTCATGTGACGGTGATGGACCACGTGAAGGCGAAGGACGATGTGAAGCTGATGGAAGAGGTGAAGGTCATGGGTCATGTGAAGGTGATGGACCATGTGAAGGTGATGGACCATTTGGAGGTGATGGACCATGTGAAGGTGATGGTCAAGGTGAAGGTGATGGACCATGTGAAGGTGATAGACAAGGTGAAGGTGATGGACCATGTGAAGGTGATGGACAAGGTGAAGATAATGGACCATCTGAAGGTAATGTGCCATGTGAAGGTGATGGACCATTTGAAGTTGATGGGCCATGTGAAGGTGATGGACAAGGTGGAGGTGATGGACCATGTGAAGGTGATGGACCATGTGAAGCTGATGGACAAGGTGCAAGAGATGCACAAGTTGAAAGTGATGGGCCATGTGAAGGTGATAGACCATGTGAAGATGATGGTCAAGGTGAAGGTCATGGACAAGGTGAAGATGATGGAGCATGTGAAGGTGATGGTCAAGGTGAAAGTGATGGACAAGGTGAAGGTGTTGGGCCATTTGAAGGTGATGGACCATGTGAAGGTGATGGACAAGTTGAAGGTGATCACAAGGTGAAGGTGATGGACCATTTGGAGGTGATGGACCATGTAAAGGTGCTGGACAAGGTGAAGGTGATGGACAAGGTGAAGATGATGGACAAGGTGAAGGTGATGGACAAGGTGAAGGTGATGGACCACGTGAAGTTGGTCGGCAATGTGAAGGTGATGGAGAAGGTGAAGGTGATGGACAATTTGAAGGGGATGGACAAGGTGAAGGTGATGGACCATGTGAAGGTGATGGACCATGTGAGGCTGATGTACAAGGTGAAGGTGATGGACAATGTGAAGGTGATGGACAAGGTGAAGGTGATGGACCATGTGAAGGTGATGGACCATGTGAGGATGATGTACAAGGTGAAGGTGATGGACAATGTGAAGGTGATGGACAAGGTGAAGGTGATGGACCATGTGAAGGTGATGGGCCATGTGAAGGTGATGGGTCATGTGAAGGTGATGGACCATGTGAAGGCGAAGGACGAGGTGAAGGTGATGGAAGAGGTGAAGGTCATGGGTCATGTGAAGGTGATGGACAAGGTGAAGATGATGGACCATGTGAAGGTGATGGGCCATGTGAAGGTGATGGACAAGGTGAAGATAATGGATCATCTGAAGGTGATGGACCATGTGAAGCTGATGGACAAGGTGCAGGTGATGGACAATGTGAAGGTTTTGGGCCATGTGCAGGTGATGGACCATGTGAAGGTGATGGATCATGTGAAGGTGATGGACAATTGAAGGTGATGGACAATGTGAAGGCGATGGACCATTTGAAGCTGATGGACCATGTGAAGGTGATGGACCATGTGAAGGTGATGGACAATTTGAGGATGATGGACCATGCGAAGGTGCTGGACAATGTGAAGGTGATGGACCATGTGAAGATGATGGACCATGTGAAGGTGATGGACCATGTGAAGGTGATCGGACAGGTGAAGGTGATGGACCATTTGAAGTTGATGGGCCATGTGAAGGTGATGGACAAGGTGGAGGTGATGGACCATGTGAAGGTGATGGACCATGTGAAGCTGATGGACAAGGTGCAAGTGATGCACAAGGGGAAAGTGATGGGCCATGTGAAGGTGATGGACCATGTGAAGATGATGGACAAGGTGAAGGTGATGGACAAGGTGAAGGTGATGGACCATGTGAAGGTGATGGTCAAGGTGAAGGTGATGGACCATGTGAAGGTGATGGACAAGGTGAAGGTGATGGACAAGGTGAAGGTGATGGACAATGTGAAGATGACGGACAAGGTGAAGGTGATGGACCATGTGAAGGTGATACAAAAGGTGAAGGTGATGGACCATGTGAAGCTGATGGACAAGGTGAAGGTGATGGACAAGGTGAAGATGATGGACCATGTGAAGGTGATGGACAAGGTGAAGTTGATGGACCATGTGAAGGTGATGCAAAATGTGAAGGTAATGGACCAGGTGAAGGTGATGGACAAGGTGAAGGTGATGGACAAGGTGAAGGTGATGGACCATGTGAAGATGATGGACAAGGTGAAGGTGATGGACCATGTGAAGGTGATGGACCATGTGAAGGAGATGGACAAGGTGAAGATGATGGGCCAAGTGAAGGTGATGGGCCATCTGAAGGTGATACATCATGTGAAGGTGATGGACCACGTGAAGGCGAAGGACGAGGTGAAGTTGATGGAAGAGGTGAAGGTCATGGGTCATGTGAAGGTGATGGACAAGGTCAAGGTGATGGTCCATGTCAAGGTGATGGTCAAGGTGATGGTGATGGACCATGTGAAGGTGATGGTCAAGGTGAAGGTGATGGACCATGTGAAGGTGATAGACAAGGTGAAGGTGATGGTCGATATGAAGGTGATGGACCATGTGAAGGTGATGGACAAGGTGAAGATAATGGACCATCTGAAGGTAATGGGCCATGTGAACGTGATGGAACATGTGAAGGTGATGGACCATTTGAAGTTGATGGGCCATGTGAAGGTGATGGTCAAGGTGAAGGTGATGGACAAGGTGAAGGTGATGGAGCAAGTGAAGGTGATGGACCATGTGAAGGGGATGGACAAGGTGAATGTGATGGAACATGTGAAGGTGACGGACAAGGGGAAGGTGACGGACAAGGTGAAGGTGATGGACCATGTAAAGCTGATGGACAAGGTGAAGGTGATGGACAAGGTGAAGGTGATGGACCATGTGAAGGTTTTGGACAAGGTGAAGGTGATGGACCATGTGAAGGTGATGCAAAAGGTGAAGGTAATGGACCATGTGAAGGTGATGGACAAGGTGAAGGTGATGGACAATGTGAAGGTGATGGACCATGTGAAGGTGATGACAAGGTGAAGGTGATGGACAAGGTGAAGGTGATGGACCATGTGAAGGGGATGGACAAGGTGAATGTGATGAAACATGTGAAGGTGACGGACAAGGGGAAGGTGATGGACAAGGTGAAGGTGATGGGCCATGTGAAGGTGATGGGCCATCTGAAGGTGATGGGTCATGTGACGGTGATGGACCACGTGAAGGCGAAGGACGATGTGAAGCTGATGGAAGAGGTGAAGGTCATGGGTCATGTGAAGGTGATGGACAAGGTGAAGGTGATGGACCATGTGAAGGTGATGGACCATTTGGAGGTGATGGACCATGTGAAGGTGATGGTCAAGGTGAAGGTGATGGACCATGTGAAGGTGATAGACAAGGTGAAGGTGATGGTCGAGGTGAAGGTGATGGACCATGTGAAGGTGATGGACAAGGTGAAGGTGATGGACAATGTGAAGGTGATGGACCATGTGAAGGTGATGACAAGGTGAAGGTGATGGACAAGGTGAAGGTGATGGACCATGTGAAGGGGATGGACAAGGTGAATGTGATGAAACATGTGAAGGTGACGGACAAGGGGAAGGTGATGGACAAGGTGAAGGTGATGGGCCATGTGAAGGTGATGGGCCATCTGAAGGTGATGGGTCATGTGACGGTGATGGACCAAGTGAAGGCGAAGGACGATGTGAAGCTGATGGAAGAGGTGAAGGTCATGGGTCATGTGAAGGTGATGGACAAGGTGAAGGTGATGGACCATGTGAAGGTGATGGACCATTTGGAGGTGATGGACCATGTGAAGGTGATGGTCAAGGTGAAGGTGATGGACCATGTGAAGGTGATGGACAAGGTGATGGTGATGGTCGATGTGAAGGTGATGGACCATGTGAAGGTGATGGACAAGGTGAAGATAATGGACCATCTGAAGGTAATGTGCCATGTGAAGGTGATGGACCATTTGAAGTTGATGGGCCATGTGAAGGTGATGGACAAAGTGGAGGTGATGGACCATGTGAAGGTGATGGACCATGTGAAGCTGATGGACAAGGTGCAAGTGATGCACAAGTTGAAAGTGATGGGCCATGTGAAGGTGATGGACCATGTGAAGATGATGGTCAAGGTGAAGGTCATGGACAAGGTGAAGATGATGGACCATGTGAAGGTGATGGTCAAGGTGAAAGTGATGGACCATGTGAAGGTGATGGACAAGATGAAGGTGATGGACCATGTGAAGATGACGGACAAGGTGAAGGTGATGGACCATGTGAAGGTGATACAAAAGGTGAAGGTGATGGACCATGTGAAGCTGATGGACAAGGTGAAGGTGATGGACAAGGTGAAGGTGATGGACCATGTGAAGGTGATGGACAAGGTGAAGGTGATGGACCATGTGAAGGTGATGCAAAAGGTGAAGGTAATGGACCATGTGAAGGTGATGGACAAGGTGAAGGTGATGGACAAGGTGAAGGTGATGGACCATGTGAAGATGATGGACAAGGTGAAGGTGATGGACCATGTGAAGGTGATGGACCATGTGAAGGAGATGGACAAGGTGAATGTGATGGAACATGTGAAGGTGACGGACAAGGGGAAGGTGATGGACAAGGTGAAGGTGATGGGCCAAGTGAAGGAGATGGGCCATCTGAAGGTGATAGGTCATGTGAAGGTGATGGACCACGTGAAGGCGAAGGACGAGATGAAGTTGATGGAAGAGGTGAAGGTCATGGGTCATGTGAAGGTGATGGACAAGGTGAAGGTGCTGGACCATGTGAAGGTGATGGACAATGTGGAGGTGATGGTCCATGTCAAGGTGATGGTAAAGGTGATGGTGATGGACCATGTGAAGGTGATGGTCAAGGTGAAGGTGATGGACCATTTGAAGATGACGGACAAGGTGAAGGTGATGGACCATGTGAAGGTGGTCGGCAATGTGAAGGTGATGGACAAGGTGAAGGTGATGGACCATATGAAGTTGATGGACCATGTGTAGCTGATGGACAAGGTGAAGGTGATGGTCAAGGTGAAGGTGATGGACCATGTGAAGGTGATGGTCAAGTTTGAAGTTAATGGACCATGTGAAGGTGATGGACAAGGTGAAGTTAATGGACCATGTGAAGGTGATGGACAATGTGAAGGTGATGGACAAGGTGAAGGTGATGGACCATGTGAAGATGACGGACAAGTTTAATGTGATGGACCATGTGAATGTGGTCGGCAATGTGAAGGTGATGGATCATGTGAAGGAAATGGGCCATGTGACAGTGATGGAACATGTGAAAGTGATGGAAAAGGGAAAGGTGATGGACCACGTGAAGATCATCGGCCATGTGAAGGTGATGGGCAAGGTGAAGGTGATCGATCATGTGAAGGTGATGGACAAGGTGAAGGTGATGGACCATGTGAAGGTGATGGACCATGTGAAGGTGATGGATCATGAGAAGGTGATGGAAAAGGTGAATGTGATGACCATGTGAAGATGATGGACCATGTGGAGGTTATAGACGATGTGAAGGAGATGGACCATGTGAAGGTGATCGGCCATGTGAAGGTGATGGACCATGTGAAGGTCATGCACCATGTGAAGGAGATGGACCATGTGAAGGTGATGGACCTTGTGAAGGTGATGGGCCATGTGAAGGTGATGGACTATGTGCAGGTTATAGACCATGTGAAGGTGATAGACCATGTGAAGGTGACGGACAATGTGGAGTTTATAGACCATGTGAAGGTGATGGACCATGTGAAGGTGATCGGCCATGTGAAGGTGATGGGCCATGTGAAGGTGATCGGCCATGTGAAGGTGATGTGTCATGTGAAGGTGATGGACCATGTGAAGGTGATCGGCCATGTAAAGGTGAAAGACAAAGTGAAGGTTATAGACCATGTGAAGGTGATGGACCATGCGAAGGTGATGGGCCATGTAAAGGTGATGGACCATGTGAAGGTGATGGACCATCTGCAGTTGATGGACCATGTGAAGATGATGGACAATGTTAAGGTGATGGACCATATGAAGATGATGGTCCATATGTAGGTGATGGGCCATGTGAAGGTGATGGGTCATGTGAAGGTGATGGACCATGTGATAGCGATGGACGAGGTGAAGGTCATGGAAGAGGTGAAGGTCATGGGCCATGAGAAGGTGAATGGCCATGTGAAGGTGATGGACTATGTGAAGGTGATGGACTATGTGAAGTTGATGGGCGATATGAAGGTGATGCACCATGTGAAGGTGATCGGCCATGTGAAGTTGAAGGACCATGTGAAGGTGTTCGGCCGTGTGAAGGTAATGGATCACGTGAAGGTGAAGGGCCAAGTGAAGGTGATGGACAAGGTGAAGGTGATGGACCATGTGAAGGTTATGGTCAAGGTGAAGCTGATGGACCATGTGAAGGTGATGGACAAGGTGAAGATAATGGACCATCTGAAGGTGATGGACCATGTGAAGCTGATGGACAAGGTGCAGGTGATGGACAAGTTGAAGGTGTTGGACCATTTGAAGGTGATGAACCATGTGAAGGTGATGGACAAGGTGAAGGTGATCGAAAAGGTGAAGGTGATGGACCATATGAAGATGATGGACAAGGTGAAGGTGATGGACAAGGTGAAGGTGATGGAACATGTGAAGGTGATGGTCAAGGTGAAGGTGATGGACCATGTGAAGGTGATGGACAAGGTGAAGGTGATGGACAATGTGAAGATGACTGACAAGGTGAAGGTGATGGACCATGTGAAGGTGATACAAAAGGTGAAGGTGATGGACTATGTGAAGCTGATGGACAAGGTGAAGGTGATGGACAAGGTGAAGGTGATGGACCATGTGAAGGTGATGGACAAGGCGAAGGTGATGGACCATGTGAAGGTGATGCAAAAGGTGAAGTTAATGGACCATGTGAAGGTGATGGACAAGGTGAAGGTGATGGACAAGGTGAAGGTGATGGACCATGTGAAGGTGATGGACAAGGTGAAGGTGATGGACCATGTGAAGGTGATGTACCATGTGAAGGGGATGGACAAGGTGAATGTGATGGAACATGTGAAGGTGACGGACAAGGAGAAGGTGATGGACAAGGTGAAGGTGATGGGCCAAGTGAAGGTGATGGGCCATCTGAAGGTGATGGGTCATGTGAAGGTGATGGACCACTTGAAGGCGAAGGACGAGGTGAAGTTGATGGAACAGGTGAAGGTCATGGGTCATGTGAAGGTGATGGACAAGGTGAAGGTGATGGACCATGTGAAGGTGATGGACCATGTGGAGGTAATGGTCCATGTCAAGGTGATGGTCAAGGTGATGGTGATGGACCATGTGAAGGTGAAGGTCAAGGTGAAGGTGATGGACCATGTGAAGGTGATGGACCATTTGAAGTTGATGGGCCATGTGAAGGTAATGGACAAGGTGGAGGTGATGGACCATGTGAAGGTGATGGACCATGTCAAGCTGATGGACAAGGTGCATGTGATGCACAAGGTGAAAGTGATGGGCCATGTGAAGGTGATGGACCATGTGAAGATGATGGACAAGGTGAAGGTGATGGACAAGGTGAAGGTGATGTACCATGTGAAGGTGATGGTAAAGGTGAAGGTGATGGAACATGTGAAGTTGATGGACAAGCTGAAGTTAATGGACCATGTGAAGGTGATGGACAAGGTGAAGGTGATGGACCATGTGAAGATGACGGACAAGGTGAAGGTGATGGACCATGTGAAGGTTGTCGGCAATGTGAAGGTGATGGACAAGGTGAAGGTGATGGACCAAATGAAGTTGATGGACCATGTGAAGCTGATGGACAAGGTGAAGGTGATGGTCAAAGTGAAGGTGATGGACCATGTGAAGGTGATGGTCAAGGTGAAGTTAATGGACCATGTGAAGGTGATGGACGAGGTGAAGTTAATGGACCATGTGAAGGTGATGGACAATGTGAAGGTGATGGACAAGGTGAAGGTAATGGACCATGTGAAGATGACAGACAAGTTTAATGTGATGGACCATGTGAAGGTGGTCGGCAATGTGAAGGTGATGGATCATGTGAAGGTGATGGGCCATGTGACAGTGATGGAACATGTGAAAGTGATGGAAAAGGGACAGGTGATGGACCACGTGAAGATCATCGGCCATGTGAAGGTGATGGGCAAGGTGAAGGTGATCGATCATGTGAAGGTGATGGACAAGGTGAAGGTGATGGACCATGTGAAGTGATGGACCATGTGAAGGTGATGGATCATGAGAAGGTGATGGAAAAGGTGAAGGTGATGACCATGTCAAGATGATGGACCATGTGGAGGTTATAGACGATGTGAAGGAGATGGACCATGTGAAGGTGATCGGCCATGTGAAGGTGATGGACCATGTGAAGGTCATGCACCATGTGAAGGAGATGGACCATGTGAAGGTGATGGACCATGTGAAGGTGATGGGCCGCGTGAAGGTGATGGACTATGTGCAGGTTATAGACCATGTGAAGGTGATGGACCATGTGAAGGTGATGGACAATGTGGAGGTTATAGACCATGTGAAGGTGATGGACCATGTGAAGGTGATCGGCCATGTGAAGGTGATGGGCCATGTGAAGGTGATGGGCCATGTGAAGGTGATGTGTCATGTGAAGGTGATGGACCATGTGAAGGTGATCGGCCATGTAAAGGTGAAAGACAATGTGAAGGTTATAGACCATGTGAAGGTGATGGACCATGCGAAGGTGATGGGCCATGTAAAGGTGATGGACCATGTGAAGGTGATGGACCATCTGCAGTTGATGGACCATGTGAAGATGATGGACAATGTTAAGGTGATGGACCATATGAAGATGATGGTCCATATGAAGGTGATGGGCCATGTGAAGGTGATGGGTCATGTGAAGGTGATGGACCATGTGATAGCGATGGACGAGGTGAAGGTCATGGAAGAGGTGAAGGTGAAGGGCCATGAGAAGGTGAATGGCCATGTGAAGGTGATGGGCCATGTGAAGGTGATGGACTATGTGAAGATGATGGGCGATATGAACGTGATGGACCATGTGAAGGTGATCGGCCATGTGAAGTTGAAGGACCATGTGAAGGTGTTCGACCGTGTGAAGGTAATGGATCACGTGAAGGTGAAGGGCCAAGTGAAGGTGATGGACAAGGTGAAGGTGATGGACCATGCGAAGGTTATGGTCAAGGTGAAGCTGATGGACCATGTGAAGGTGATGGACAAGGTGAAGATAATGGACCATCTGAAGGTGATGGACCATGTGAAGCTGACGGACAAGTTGCAGGTGATGGACAAGGTGAAGGTGTTGGGCCATGTGAATCTGATGGACCATGTGAAGGTGATGGACAAGGTGAAGGTGATCGACAAGGTGAAGGTGATGGACCATTTGGAGGTGATGGACCATGTAAAGGTAATGGACAAGGTGAAGGTGATGGACCATGTGAAGATGATGGATAAGGTGAAGGTGATGGACAAGGTGAAGGTGATGGACCACGTGAAGTTGGTCGGCAATGTGAAGGTGATGGAGAAGGTGAAGGTGATGGAGAAGGTGAAGGTGATGGACAATGTGAAGGTGATGGACCATGTTAAGGTGATGGACCATGTGAGGATGATGTACAAGGTGAAGTTGATTGACAATGTGAAGGTGATGGAGAAGGTGAAGGTGATGGACCATGTGAAGGTAATGGATCATATGAAGGTGATGGACAATTGAAGGTGATGGACCATGTGAAGGTGATGGACCATTTGAAGCTGATGGATCATGCGAAGGTGATGGACTATGTGAAGGTGATCGACCATTTGAGGATGATGGACCATGTGAAGGTGATGGACAATGTGAAGATGATGGACCATGTGAAGGTGATGGACCATGTGAAGGTGATCGAACAGGTGAAGGTGATGGACTATGTGCAGGTCATAGACCATGTGAAGGTGATGGACCATGTGAAGGCGAAGGACGAGGTGAAGGTGATGGAAGAGGTGAAGGTCATGGGTCATGTGAAGGTGATGGACAAGGTGATGGTGATGGACCAGGTAAAGGTGATGGACCATGTGAAGGTGATGGGCCAGGTGAAGGTGATGGACAAGGTGAAGATAATGGACCATCTGAAGGTGATGGACCATGTGAAGCTGATGGGCAAGGTGCAGGTGATGGACAAGGTGAAGGTGTTGGGCCATGTGAAGGTGATGGACCATGTGAAGGTGATGGATCATATGAAGGTGATGGACAATTGAAGGTGATGGACCATGTGAAGGTGATGGACCATTTGAAGCTGAAGGATCATGTGATGGTGATGGACTATGTGAAGGTGATCGACCATTTGAGGATGATGGACCATGTGAAGGTGATGGACAATGTGAAGGTGATGGAACATGTGAAGATGATGGACCATGTGAAGGTGATGGACGATGTGAAGGTGATCGAACAGGTGAAGGTGATGGACTATGTGCAGGTCATAGAACATGTGAAGGTGATGGACCATGTGAAGGTGATGGACAACGTGGAGGTTATAGACCATGTGAAGGTGATGGACCATGTGAAGGTGATGGACCATGTGAAGGTGATCGGCCATGTGAAGGTGATGGACAAGGTGAAGGTGATGGGCCATGTGAAGGTGATGGACAAGGTGAAGGTGATGGGCCATGTGAAGGTGATGGACAATATGAAGATGATGGGCCATGTGAAGGTGATGGTCCATGTGACAGTGATGGAACATGTTAAGGTGATGGACAAGGGGAAGGGGATGGACAAGGTGAAGGTGATGGACAAGGTGAAGGGGATGGACAAGGTGAAGGTGACGGACAAGGTGAAAGTGATGGACCATGTGAAGGTGATGGACATGGTGAAGGTGATGGGCCAAGTGTAGGTTATGGACCATGTGAAGGTGATGGACAAGGTGAAGGTAATGGACCATGTCAAGGTGATGTACAAGGTGAAGGTGATGGACCATGTGAAGGTGATGGATCATGTGAAGGTGATGGACGATGTGACGGTGATGGATCATGTGAAGGTGATGGACCATGTGAAGCTGATGGATCATGTGAAGGTGATGGAGAAGGTGAATTTGATGGACCATGTGAAGGTGATGGATCATGTGAAGGTGATGGACAAGGTGAAGGTGATGGACCATGTGAAGGTGATGTACCATGTGAAGGTGATGGATCATGTGAAGGTGATGGACAAGGTGAAAGTGATGGACCATGTGAAGATGATGGATCATGTGAAGGTGATGGATCATGTGGAGGTGATGGACCATGTGAAGTTGATGGACCATGTAAAGGTGATCAGCCAAGTGAAGGTGATGGACAAGGTGAAGGTGATGGACCATGTGAAGGAGATGGACCATGTGAAGGTGATCGGCCATGTGAAGTTGATGGACAAATTGAAGGTGATGGACCATGTGAAGGTGGTGGGCCTTGTGAAGGTGATGGACTATGTGCATGTCATAGACCATGTGAAGGTGATGGACCATGTGAAGTTGATGGACAACGTGGAGGTTATAGACCATGTGAAGGTGATGGACCATGTGAAGGTGATCGGCCATGTGAAGGTGATGGACCATGTGAAGGTGATGGACCATGTGAAGGTGATGAACCATGTGAAGGTGATGGGCCATGTGAAGGTGATGGACCATGTGAAGGTGATGGACTATGTGAAGGTGATAGGCCATGTGAAGGTGATGGACCATCTGCAGTTGATGGACCATGTGATGATGATGGACCATTTGAAGGTGATCGACCATAAGAAGATGATGGACCATGTGAAGGTGATGCGTCATGTGAAGGTGATGGACCATGTGAAGGTGATGGACCATGTGAAGGCGTTGGACGAGGTGAAGGTCATGGAAAAGGTGAATGTCATGGGCCATGTGAAGGTGAAGGGCCATGTGAATGTGATGGGCCATGTGAAGGTGATGGGACAAGTGAAGCTTATAGTCCATGTGAAGGTGATGGGCCATATGAAGGTGACGCACCATGTGAACACGTGAGCTATGGGAAGGTGATGGGCCATATGAAGGTGTTCGGCCACATGAATGTGATTGACCATGTGAATGTGATGGACCATGTGAACGTGATGGGCTACGTGAAGGTGATGGGCGATATGAAGATGATGGACGATGTGAAGGTCATGGGCCATGTGAATGTGATGGACAAGGTGAAGGTGATGGACCATGTGAAGGTGATGGACACGGTGAAGGTGATGGACCATGTGAAGGTGATGGACACGGTGAAGGTGATGGACCATGTGAAGGTGATGGACAAGGTGAAGATAATGGACCATCTGAAAGTTCTAGACCATGAGAAGGTTATGGTGGAGGTGAAGGTGATGGTTTCATATGAAGGTAATGGGCCATGTGAAGGTGATGGAACATGTGAAGTTGATGGACCATTTGAAGGTAATGGGCCATGTGAAGGTGATGGAACATGTGAAGGTGATGGATCATTTGAAGGTGATCGGTCATGTGAAGGTGATGGACCATGTGAAGGTGATGGACATGGTGAAGGTGATGGGTCAAGTGTAGGTTATGGACCATGTGAAGGTGATGGACAAGGTGAAGGTGATGGACCATGTCAAGGTGATGTACAAGGTGAAGGTGATGGACAAGGTGAAGGTGATGGATCATGTGAAGGTGATGGACGATGTGACGGTGATGGATCATGTGAAGGTGATGGACCATGTGAAGCTGATGGATCATGTGAAGGTGATGGAGAAGGTGAATTTGATGGACCATGTGAAGGTGATGGATCATGTGAAGGTGATGGACAAGGTGAAGGTGATGGACCATGTGAAGGTGATGTACCATGTGAAGGTGATGGATCATGTGAAGGTGATGGACAAGGTGAAGGTGATGGACCATGTGAAGATGATGGATCATGTGAAGGTGATGGTTCATGTGGAGGTGATGGACCATGTGAAGTTGATGGACCATGTAAAGGTGATCAGCCAAGTGAAGGTGATGGACAAGGTGAAGGTGATGGACCATGTGAAGGAGATGGACCATGTGAAGGTGATCGGCCATGTGAAGTTGATGGACAAATTGAAGGTGATGGACCATGTGAAGGTGGAGGGCCATGTGAAGGTGATTGACTATGTGCATGTCATAGACCATGTGAAGGTGATGGACCATGTGAAGGTGATGGACGATGTGACGGTGATGGATCATGTGAAGGTGATGGACCATGTGAAGCTGATGGATCATGTGAAGGTGATGGAGAAGGTGAATTTGATGGACCATGTGAAGGTGATGGATCATGTGAAGGTGATGGACAAGGTGAAGGTGATGGACCATGTGAAGGTGATGTACCATGTGAAGGTGATGGATCATGTGAAGGTGATGGACAAGGTGAAGGTGATGGACCATGTGAAGATGATGGATCATGTGAAGGTGATGGTTCATGTGGAGGTGATGGACCATGTGAAGTTGATGGACCATGTAAAGGTGATCAGCCAAGTGAAGGTGATGGACAAGGTGAAGGTGATGGACCATGTGAAGGAGATGGACCATGTGAAGGTGATCGGCCATGTGAAGTTGATGGACAAATTGAAGGTGATGGACCATGTGAAGGTGGTGGGCCATGTGAAGGTGATTGACTATGTGCATGTCATAGACCATGTGAAGGTGATGGACCATGTGAAGTTGATGGACAACGTGGAGGTTATAGACCATGTGAAGGTGATGGACCATGTGAAGGTGATCGGCCATGTGAAGGTGATGGACCATGTGAAGGTGATGGACCATGTGAAGGTGATGAACCATGTGAAGGTGATGGACCATGTGAAGGTGATGGACCATGTGAAGGTGATGGACTATGTGAAGGTGATAGGCCATGTGAAGGTGATGGACCATCTGCAGTTGATGGACCATGTGATGATGATGGACCATTTGAAGGTGATGGACCATAAGAAGATGATGGACCATGTGAAGGTGATGCGTCATGTGAAGGTGATGGACCATGTGAAGGTGATGGACCATGTGAAGGCGTTGGACGAGGTGAAGGTCATGGAAGAGGTGAATGTCATGGGCCATGTGAAGGTGAAGGGCCATGTGAATGTGATGGGCCATGTGAAGGTGATGGGACAAGTGTAGCTTATAGTCCATGTGAAGGTGATGGGCCATATGAAGGTGACGCACCATGTGAACATGTGAGCTATGGGAAGGTGATGGGCCATATGAAGGTGTTCGGCCACATGAATGTGATTGACCATGTGAATGTGATGGACCATGTGAACGTGATGGGCTATGTGAAGGTGATGGGCGATATGAAGGTGATGGACGATGTGAAGGTCATGGGCCATGTGAATGTGATGGACAAGGTGAAGGTGATGGACCATGTGAAGGTGATGGACACGGTGAAGGTGATGGACCATGTGAAGGTGATGGACAAGGTGAAGATAATGGACCATCTGAAGGTTCTAGACCATGAGAAGGTTATGGTGGAGGTGAAGGTGATGGACCATATGAAGGTAATGGGCCATGTGAAGGTGATGGAACATGTGAAGGTGATGGACCATTTGAAGGTAATGGGCCATGTGAAGCTGATGGAACATGTGAAGGTGATGGACCATTTGAAGGTGATCGGTCATGTGAAAGTGATGGGCCATGTGAAGGTGATGGACATGGTGAAGGTGATGGGCCAAGTGTAGGTTATGGACCATGTGAAGGTGATGGACCATGTGAAGGTGATCGGCCATGTAAAGGTGAAAAACAAAGTGAAGGTTATAGACCATGTGAAGGTGATGGACCATGCGAAGGTGATGGGCCATGTAAAGGTGATGGACCATGTGAAGGTGATGGACCATCTGCAGTTGATGGACCATGTGAAGATGATGGACAATGTTAAGGTGATGGACCATTGAAGGTGATGGGCCATGTGAAGGTGATGTGTCATGTGAAGGTGATATACCATGTGATAGCGATTGACGAAGTGAATGTCATGGAAGAGGTGAAGGTCATGGGCCATGTGAAGGTGAAGGGCCATGTGAAGGTGATGGGCCATGTGAAGGTGAAGGGCCATGTGAAGGCGATGGGCCATGTGAATGTGATGGACCATGTGAACGTGATGGACAATGTGAAGGTGATGGGCGATATGAAGGTGATGGACCATGTGAAGGTGATCGGCCATGTGAAGTTGATGGACCATGTGAAAGTATTTGGCCGTGTGAAGGTAATGGATCACGTGAAGGTGAAGGGCCAAGTGAAGGTGATGGACGAGGTGAAGGTGATGGACCATGTGAAGGTGATGGACAAGGTGAAGATAATGGACCATCTGAAGGTGATGGACCATGTGAAGCTGATGGACAAGGTGCAGGTGATGGACAAGGTGAAGGTGTTGGGCCATGTGATGGTGATGGACCATGTGAAGGTGATGGACAAGGTGAAGGTGATCGACAAGGTGAAGGAGATGGACCATTTGGAGTTGATGGACCATGTAAAGGTGATGGACAAGGTGAAGGTGATGGACCATGTGAAGATGATGGACAAGGTGAAGGTGATGGACAAAGTGAAGGTGATGGACCATGTGAAGGTGATGGATATGGTGAAGGTGATGGACAAGGTGAAGGTGATGGACCACGTGAAGTTGGTCGGCAATGTGAAGGTGATGGAGAAGGTGAAGGTGATGGACAATGTGAAGGGGATGGACAAGGTGAAGGTGATGGACCATGTGAAGGTGATGGACCATGTGAGGATGATGTACAAGGTGAAGGTGATGGACAATGTGAAGGTGATGGACAAGGTGAAGGTGTTGGATCATGTGAAGGTGATGGACCATGTGAGGATGATGTACAAGGTGAAGGTGATGAACAATGTGAGGTTAATGGACAAGGTGAAGGTGATGGACCATGTGAAGGTGATGGGCCATGTGAAGGTGATGGGTCATGTGAAGGTGATGGACCATGTGAAGGCGAAGGACGAGGTGAAGGTGATGGAAGAGGTGATGGTCATGGGCCATGTGAAGGTGAAGGGCCATGTGAATGTGACGGACCATGTGAACGTGATGGACTATGTGAAGGTGATGGGCGATTTGAAGGTGATGGACCATGTGAAGTTCATGGGCCATGCGAAGCTGATGGACAAGGTGAAGGTGATGGACCATGTGAAGGTGATCGGCCATGTGAAGTTGATGGATCATGTGAAGGTGATGGATCATGTGAAGGTGATGGACAATTGAAGGTGATGGACCATGTGAAGGTGATGGACCATTTGAAGCTGATGGATCAAGTGAAGGTGATGGACCATGTGAAGGTGATGGACCATTTGAGGATGATGGAACATGTGAAGGTGATGGACAATGTGAAGGTGATGGACCATGTGAAGGTGATGGACCATGTGAAGGTGATCGGACAGGTGAAGGTGATGGACTATGTGCAGGTCATAGACCATGTGAAGGTGATGGACCATGTGAAGGTGATGGACAACGTGGAGGTTATAGACCATGTGAAGGTGATGGACCATGTGAAGGTGATGGATCATGTGAAGGTGATCGGCCATGTGAAGGTGATGGACAAGGTGAAGGTGATGGGCCATGTGAAGGTGATGGACCATATGAAGATGATGGGCCATGTGAAGGTGATGGTCCATGTGACAGTGATGGAACATGTTAAGGTGATGGACAAGGGGAAGGGGATGGACAAGGTGAAGGTGATGGACAATGTGAAGGTGATGGACAAGGTGAAGGTGACGGACAAGGTGAAGGTGATGGACCATGTGAATGTGATGGACATGGTGAAGGTGATGGGCCAAGTGTAGGTTATGGACCATGTGAAGGTGTTGGACAAGGTGAAGGTGATGGACCGTGTCAAGGTGATGTACAAGGTGAAGGTGATGGACCATGTGAAGGTGATGGATCATGTGAAGGTGATGGACCATGTGACGGTGATGGATCATGTGAAGGTGATGGACCATGTGAAGGTGATGGATCATGTGAAGGTGATGGGCAAGGTGAATTTGATGGACCATGTGAAGGTGCTGGATCATGTGAACGTGATGGACAAGGTGAAGGTGATGGACCATGTGAAGGTGATGGACCATGTGAAGGTGATGGATCATGGGAAGGTGATGGACAAGGTGAAGGTGATGGACCATGTGAAGATGATGGATCATGTGAAGGTGATGGATCATGTGGAAGTTATGGACCATGTGAAGGTGATCAGCCATGTGAAGGTGATGGACAAGGTGAAGGTGATGGACCATGTGAAGGTGATGGACCATGTGAAGGTGATCGGCCGTGTGAAGGTGATGGAGAAAGGGAAGGTGATGGACCATGTGAAGGTGGTGGGCCATGTGAAGGCGATGGACTATGTGCAGGTCATAGACCATGTGAAGGTGATGGACCATGTGAAGGTGATGGACAACGTGGAGGTTATAGACCATATGAAGGTGATGGACCATGTGAAGGTGATCGGCCATGTGAAGGTGATGGACCATGTGAAGGTGATGGACCATGTGAAGGTGATGAACCATGTGAAGTTGATGGGCCATGTGAAGGTGATGGACCATGTGAAGGTGATGGACCATGTGAAGGTGATGGACTATGTGAAGGTGATAGGCCATGTGAAGGTGATGGACCATCTGCAGTTGATGGACCATGTGATGATGATGGACCATTTGAAGGTGATGGACCATAAGACGATGATGGACCATGTGAAGGTGATGCGTCATGTGAAGGTGATGGACCATGTGAAGGTGATGGACCATGTGAAGGCGTTGGACGAGGTGAAGGTCATGGAAGAGGTGAATGTCATGGGCCATGCAAAGGTGAAGGGCCATGTGAATGTGATGGGCCATGTGAAGGTGATGGGACAAGTGAAGCTTATAGTCCATGTGAAGGTGATGGGCCATATGAAGGTGACGCACCATGTGAACATGTGAGCTATGGGAAGGTGATGGGCCATATGAAGGTGTTCGGCCATATGAATGTGATTGACCATGTGAATGTGGTGGACCATGTGAACGTGATGGGCTATGTGAAGGTGATGGGCGATATGAAGGTGATGGACGATGTGAAGGTCATGGGCCATGTGAATGTGATGGACAAGGTGAAGGTGATGGACCATGTGAAGGTGATGGACAAGTTGAAGGTGATGGACCATGTGAAGGTGATGGACAAGGTGAAGATAATGGACCATCTGAAGGTTCAAGACCATGCAAAGGTTATGGTGGAGGTGAAGGTGAAGGACCCTATGAAGGTAATGGGCCATGTGAAGGTGATGGAACATGTGAAGGTGATGGACCATTTGAAGGTGATGGGCCATGTGAAGGTGATGGGCCATGTGAAGGTGATGTGTCATGTGAAGGTGATGGACCATGTGAAGGTGCTTGGCCATGTAAAGGTGAAAGACAAAGTGAAGGTTATAGACCATGTGAAGGTGATGGACCATGCGAAGGTGATGGGCCATGTAAAGGTGATGGACCATGTGAAGGTGATGGACCATCTGCAGTTGTTGGACCATGTGAAGATGATGGACAATGTTAAGGTGATGGACCATATGAAGGTGATGGGCCATGTGAAGGTGATGGGTCATGTGAAGGTGATGGACCATGTGATAGTGATGGACGAGGTGAAGGTCATGGAAGAGGTGAAGGTCATGGGCCATGTGAAGGTGAAGGGCCATGTGAAGGTGATGGACAAGGTGAAGATAATGGACCATCTGAAGGTTCTAGACCATGAGAAGGTTATGGTGGAGGTGAAGGTGATGGATAATATGAAGGTAATGGGCCATGTGAAGGTGATGGAACATGTGAAGGTGATGGACCATTTGAAGGTGATCGGTCACGTGAAGGTGATGGGCCATGTGAAGGTGATGTGTCATGTGAAGGTGATGGACCATGTGAAGGTGATCGGCCATGTAAAGGTGAAAGACAAAGTGAAGGTTATAGACCGTGTGAAGGTGATGGACCATGCGAAGGTGATGGGCCATGTAAAGGTGATGGACCATGTGAAGGTGATGGACCATCTGGAGTTGATGGACCATGTGAAGATGATGGACAATGTTAAGGTGATGGACCATTGAAGGTGATGGGCCATGTGAAGGTGATGGGTCATGTGAAGGTGATGGACCATGTGATAGCGATTGACGAGGTGAATGTCATGGAAGAGGTGAAGGTCATGGGTCATGTGAAGGTGAAGGGCCATGTGAAGGTGATGAGCCATGTGAAGGTGAAGGGCCATGTGAAGGCGATGGGCCATGTGAATGTTATGGACCATGTGAACGTGGTGGACAATGTGAAGGTGATGGGCGATATGAAGGTGATGGACCATGTGAAGGTGATCGGCCATGTGAAGTTGATGGACCATGTGAAGGTATTTGGCCGTGTGAAGGTAATGGATCACGTGAAGGTGAAGGGCCAAGTGAAGGTGATGGACGAGGTGAAGGTGATGGACCATGTGAAGGTGATGGACAAGGTGAAGATAATGGACCATCTGAAGGTGATGGGCCATGTGAAGCTGATGGACAAGGTGCAGTTGATGTACAAGGTGAAGGTGTTGGGCCATGTGAAGGTGATGGACCATGTGAAGGTGATGGACAAGGTGAAGGTGATCGACAGGGTGAAGGTGATGGACCATTTGGAGTTGATGGACCATGTAAAGGTGATGGACAAGGTGAAGGTGATGGACCATGTGAAGATAATGGACAAGGTGAATGTGATGGACAAAGTGAAGGTGATGGACCATGTGAAGGTGATGGACTATGTGAAGGTGATAGGCCATGTGAAGGTGATGGACCATCTGCAGTTGATGGACCATGTGATGATGATGGACCATTTGAAGGTGATCGACCATAAGAAGATGATGGACCATGTGAAGGTGATGCGTCATGTGAAGGTGATGGACCATGTGAAGGTGATGGACCATGTGAAGGCGTTGGACGAGGTGAAGGTCATGGAAAAGGTGAATGTCATGGGCCATGTGAAGGTGAAGGGCCATGTGAATGTGATGGGCCATGTGAAGGTGATGGGACAAGTGAAGCTTATAGTCCATGTGAAGGTGATGGGCCATATGAAGGTGACGCACCATGTGAACATGTGAGCTATGGGAAGGTGATGGGCGATATGAAGGTGATGGACGATGTGAAGGTCATGGGCCATGTGAATGTGATGGACAAGGTGAAGGTGATGGACCATGTGAAGGTGATGGACACGGTGAAGGTGATGGACCATGTGAAGGTGATGGACACGGTGAAGGTGATGGACCATGTGAAGGTGATGGACAAGGTGAAGATAATGGACCATCTGAAAGTTCTAGACCATGAGAAGGTTATGGTGGAGGTGAAGGTGATGGTTTCATATGAAGGTAATGGGCCATGTGAAGGTGATGGAACATGTGAAGTTGATGGACCATTTGAAGGTAATGGGCCATGTGAAGGTGATGGAACATGTGAAGGTGATGGATCATTTGAAGGTGATCGGTCATGTGAAGGTGATGGACCATGTGAAGGTGATGGACATGGTGAAGGTGATGGGCCAAGTGTAGGTTATGGACCATGTGAAGGTGATGGACAAGGTGAAGGTGATGGACCATGTCAAGGTGATGTACAAGGTGAAGGTGATGGACAAGGTGAAGGTGATGGATCATGTGAAGGTGATGGACGATGTGACGGTGATGGATCATGTGAAGGTGATGGACCATGTGAAGCTGATGGATCATGTGAAGGTGATGGAGAAGGTGAATTTGATGGACCATGTGAAGGTGATGGATCATGTGAAGGTGATGGACAAGGTGAAGGTGATGGACCATGTGAAGGTGATGTACCATGTGAAGGTGATGGATCATGTGAAGGTGATGGACAAGGTGAAGGTGATGGACCATGTGAAGATGATGGATCATGTGAAGGTGATGGTTCATGTGGAGGTGATGGACCATGTGAAGTTGATGGACCATGTAAAGGTGATCAGCCAAGTGAAGGTGATGGACAAGGTGAAGGTGATGGACCATGTGAAGGAGATGGACCATGTGAAGGTGATCGGCCATGTGAAGTTGATGGACAAATTGAAGGTGATGGACCATGTGAAGGTGGTGGGCCATGTGAAGGTGATTGACTATGTGCATGTCATAGACCATGTGAAGGTGATGGACCATGTGAAGTTGATGGACAACGTGGAGGTTATAGACCATGTGAAGGTGATGGACCATGTGAAGGTGATCGGCCATGTGAAGGTGATGGACCATGTGAAGGTGATGGACCATGTGAAGGTGATGAACCATGTGAAGGTGATGGGCCATGTGAAGGTGATGGACCATGTGAAGGTGATGGACCATGTGAAGGTGATGGACTATGTGAAGGTGATAGGCCATGTGAAGGTGATGGACCATCTGCAGTTGATGGACCATGTGATGATGATGGACCATTTGAAGGTGATGGACCATAAGAAGATGATGGACCATGTGAAGGTGATGCGTCATGTGAAGGTGATGGACCATGTGAAGGTGATGGACCATGTGAAGGCGTTGGACGAGGTGAAGGTCATGGAAGAGGTGAATGTCATGGGCCATGTGAAGGTGAAGGGCCATGTGAATGTGATGGGCCATGTGAAGGTGATGGGACAAGTGTAGCTTATAGTCCATGTGAAGGTGATGGGCCATATGAAGGTGACGCACCATGTGAACATGTGAGCTATGGGAAGGTGATGGGCCATATGAAGGTGTTCGGCCACATGAATGTGATTGACCATGTGAATGTGATGGACCATGTGAACGTGATGGGCTATGTGAAGGTGATGGGCGATATGAAGGTGATGGACGATGTGAAGGTCATGGGCCATGTGAATGTGATGGACAAGGTGAAGGTGATGGACCATGTGAAGGTGATGGACAAGGTGAAGGTGATGGGCCATGTGAAGGTGATGTGTCATGTGAAGGTGATATACCATGTGATAGCGATTGACGAAGTGAATGTCATGGAAGAGGTGAAGGTCATGGGCCATGTGAAGGTGAAGGGCCATGTGAAGGTGATGGGCCATGTGAAGGTGAAGGGCCATGTGAAGGCGATGGGCCATGTGAATGTGATGGACCATGTGAACGTGATGGACAATGTGAAGGTGATGGGCGATATGAAGGTGATGGACCATGTGAAGGTGATCGGCCATGTGAAGTTGATGGACCATGTGAAAGTATTTGGCCGTGTGAAGGTAATGGATCACGTGAAGGTGAAGGGCCAAGTGAAGGTGATGGACGAGGTGAAGGTGATGGACCATGTGAAGGTGATGGACAAGGTGAAGATAATGGACCATCTGAAGGTGATGGACCATGTGAAGCTGATGGACAAGGTGCAGGTGATGGACAAGGTGAAGGTGTTGGGCCATGTGATGGTGATGGACCATGTGAAGGTGATGGACAAGGTGAAGGTGATCGACAAGGTGAAGGAGATGGACCATTTGGAGTTGATGGACCATGTAAAGGTGATGGACAAGGTGAAGGTGATGGACCATGTGAAGATGATGGACAAGGTGAAGGTGATGGACAAAGTGAAGGTGATGGACCATGTGAAGGTGATGGATATGGTGAAGGTGATGGACAAGGTGAAGGTGATGGACCACGTGAAGTTGGTCGGCAATGTGAAGGTGATGGAGAAGGTGAAGGTGATGGACAATGTGAAGGGGATGGACAAGGTGAAGGTGATGGACCATGTGAAGGTGATGGACCATGTGAGGATGATGTACAAGGTGAAGGTGATGGACAATGTGAAGGTGATGGACAAGGTGAAGGTGTTGGATCATGTGAAGGTGATGGACCATGTGAGGATGATGTACAAGGTGAAGGTGATGAACAATGTGAGGTTAATGGACAAGGTGAAGGTGATGGACCATGTGAAGGTGATGGGCCATGTGAAGGTGATGGGTCATGTGAAGGTGATGGACCATGTGAAGGCGAAGGACGAGGTGAAGGTGATGGAAGAGGTGATGGTCATGGGCCATGTGAAGGTGAAGGGCCATGTGAATGTGATGGACCATGTGAACGTGATGGACTATGTGAATGTGATGGGCGATTTGAAGGTGATGGACCATGTGAAGTTCATGGGCCATGCGAAGCTGATGGACAAGGTGAAGGTGATGGACCATGTGAAGGTGATCGGCCATGTGAAGTTGATGGATCATGTGAAGGTGATGGATCATGTGAAGGTGATGGACAATTGAAGGTGATGGACCATGTGAAGGTGATGGACCATTTGAAGCTGATGGATCAAGTGAAGGTGATGGACCATGTGAAGGTGATGGACCATTTGAGGATGATGGAACATGTGAAGGTGATGGACAATGTGAAGGTAATGGACCATGTGAAGGTGATGGACCATGTGAAGGTGATCGGACAGGTGAAGGTGATGGACTATGTGCAGGTCATAGACCATGTGAAGGTGATGGACCATGTGAAGGTGATGGACAACGTGGAGGTTATAGACCATGTGAAGGTGATGGACCATGTGAAGGTGATGGATCATGTGAAGGTGATCGGCCATGTGAAGGTGATGGACAAGGTGAAGGTGATGGGCCATGTGAAGGTGATGGACCATATGAAGATGATGGGCCATGTGAAGGTGATGGTCCATGTGACAGTGATGGAACATGTTAAGGTGATGGACAAGGGGAAGGGGATGGACAAGGTGAAGGTGATGGACAATGTGAAGGTGATGGACAAGGTGAAGGTGACGGACAAGGTGAAGGTGATGGACCATGTGAATGTGATGGACATGGTGAAGGTGATGGGCCAAGTGTAGGTTATGGACCATGTGAAGGTGTTGGACAAGGTGAAGGTGATGGACCGTGTCAAGGTGATGTACAAGGTGAAGGTGATGGACCATGTGAAGGTGATGGATCATGTGAAGGTGATGGACCATGTGACGGTGATGGATCATGTGAAGGTGATGGACCATGTGAAGGTGATGGATCATGTGAAGGTGATGGACAAGGTGAATTTGATGGACCATGTGAAGGTGCTGGATCATGTGAACGTGATGGACAAGGTGAAGGTGATGGACCATGTGAAGGTGATGGACCATGTGAAGGTGATGGATCATGGGAAGGTGATGGACAAGGTGAAGGTGATGGACCATGTGAAGATGATGGATCATGTGAAGGTGATGGATCATGTGGAAGTTATGGACCATGTGAAGGTGATCAGCCATGTGAAGGTGATGGACAAGGTGAAGGTGATGGACCATGTGAAGGTGATGGACCATGTGAAGGTGATCGGCCGTGTGAAGGTGATGGAGAAAGGGAAGGTGATGGACCATGTGAAGGTGGTGGGCCATGTGAAGGCGATGGACTATGTGCAGGTCATAGACCATGTGAAGGTGATGGACCATGTGAAGGTGATGGACAACGTGGAGGTTATAGACCATATGAAGGTGATGGACCATGTGAAGGTGATCGGCCATGTGAAGGTGATGGACCATGTGAAGGTGATGGACCATGTGAAGGTGATGAACCATGTGAAGTTGATGGGCCATGTGAAGGTGATGGACCATGTGAAGGTGATGGACCATGTGAAGGTGATGGACTATGTGAAGGTGATAGGCCATGTGAAGGTGATGGACCATCTGCAGTTGATGGACCATGTGATGATGATGGACCATTTGAAGGTGATGGACCATAAGACGATGATGGACCATGTGAAGGTGATGCGTCATGTGAAGGTGATGGACCATGTGAAGGTGATGGACCATGTGAAGGCGTTGGACGAGGTGAAGGTCATGGAAGAGGTGAATGTCATGGGCCATGCAAAGGTGAAGGGCCATGTGAATGTGATGGGCCATGTGAAGGTGATGGGACAAGTGAAGCTTATAGTCCATGTGAAGGTGATGGGCCATATGAAGGTGACGCACCATGTGAACATGTGAGCTATGGGAAGGTGATGGGCCATATGAAGGTGTTCGGCCATATGAATGTGATTGACCATGTGAATGTGGTGGACCATGTGAACGTGATGGGCTATGTGAAGGTGATGGGCGATATGAAGGTGATGGACGATGTGAAGGTCATGGGCCATGTGAATGTGATGGACAAGGTGAAGGTGATGGACCATGTGAAGGTGATGGACAAGGTGAAGGTGATGGACCATGTGAAGGTGATGGACAAGGTGAAGATAATGGACCATCTGAAGGTTCAAGACCATGCAAAGGTTATGGTGGAGGTGAAGGTGAAGGACCCTATGAAGGTAATGGGCCATGTGAAGGTGATGGAACATGTGAAGGTGATGGACCATTTGAAGGTGATGGGCCATGTGAAGGTGATGGGCCATGTGAAGGTGATGTGTCATGTGAAGGTGATGGACCATGTGAAGGTGCTTGGCCATGTAAAGGTGAAAGACAAAGTGAAGGTTATAGACCATGTGAAGGTGATGGACCATGCGAAGGTGATGGACCATGTAAAGGTGATGGACCATGTGAAGGTGATGGACCATCTGCAGTTGTTGGACCATGTGAAGATGATGGACAATGTTAAGGTGATGGACCATATGAAGGTGATGGGCCATGTGAAGGTGATGGGTCATGTGAAGGTGATGGACCATGTGATAGTGATGGACGAGGTGAAGGTCATGGAAGAGGTGAAGGTCATGGGCCATGTGAAGGTGAAGGGCCATGTGAAGGTGATGGACAAGGTGAAGATAATGGACCATCTGAAGGTTCTAGACCATGAGAAGGTTATGGTGGAGGTGAAGGTGATGGATAATATGAAGGTAATGGGCCATGTGAAGGTGATGGAACATGTGAAGGTGATGGACCATTTGAAGGTGATCGGTCACGTGAAGGTGATGGGCCATGTGAAGGTGATATGTCATGTGAAGGTGATGGACCATGTGAAGGTGATCGGCCATGTAAAGGTGAAAGACAAAGTGAAGGTTATAGACCGTGTGAAGGTGATGGACCATGCGAAGGTGATGGGCCATGTAAAGGTGATGGACCATGTGAAGGTGATGGACCATCTGGAGTTGATGGACCATGTGAAGATGATGGACAATGTTAAGGTGATGGACCATTGAAGGTGATGGGCCATGTGAAGGTGATGGGTCATGTGAAGGTGATGGACCATGTGATAGCGATTGACGAGGTGAATGTCATGGAAGAGGTGAAGGTCATGGGTCATGTGAAGGTGAAGGGCCATGTGAAGGTGATGAGCCATGTGAAGGTGAAGGGCCATGTGAAGGCGATGGGCCATGTGAATGTTATGGACCATGTGAACGTGGTGGACAATGTGAAGGTGATGGGCGATATGAAGGTGATGGACCATGTGAAGGTGATCGGCCATGTGAAGTTGATGGACCATGTGAAGGTATTTGGCCGTGTGAAGGTAATGGATCACGTGAAGGTGAAGGGCCAAGTGAAGGTGATGGACGAGGTGAAGGTGATGGACCATGTGAAGGTGATGGACAAGGTGAAGATAATGGACCATCTGAAGGTGATGGGCCATGTGAAGCTGATGGACAAGGTGCAGTTGATGTACAAGGTGAAGGTGTTGGGCCATGTGAAGGTGATATACCATGTGAAGGTGATGGACAAGGTGAAGGTGATCGACAGGGTGAAGGTGATGGACCATTTGGAGTTGATGGACCATGTAAAGGTGATGGACAAGGTGAAGGTGATGGACCATGTGAAGATGATGGACAAGGTGAATGTGATGGACAAAGTGAAGGTGATGGACCATGTGAAGGTGATCGGCCATGTGAAGTTGATGGACAAATTGAAAGGTGATGGACCATGTGAAGGTGGTGGGCCTTGTGAAGGTGATGGACTATGTGCATGTCATAGACCATGTGAAGGTGATGGACCATGTGAAGTTGATGGACAACGTGGAGGTTATAGACCATGTGAAGGTGATGGACCATGTGAAGGTGATCGGCCATGTGAAGGTGATGGACCATGTGAAGGTGATGGACCATGTGAAGGTGATGAACCATGTGAAGGTGATGGGCCATGTGAAGGTGATGGACCATGTGAAGGTGATGGACCATGTGAAGGTGATGGACTATGTGAAGGTGATAGGCCATGTGAAGGTGATGGACCATCTGCAGTTGATGGACCATGTGATGATGATGGACCATTTGAAGGTGATCGACCATAAGAAGATGATGGACCATGTGAAGGTGATGCGTCATGTGAAGGTGATGGACCATGTGAAGGTGATGGACCATGTGAAGGCGTTGGACGAGGTGAAGGTCATGGAAAAGGTGAATGTCATGGGCCATGTGAAGGTGAAGGGCCATGTGAATGTGATGGGCCATGTGAAGGTGATGGGACAAGTGAAGCTTATAGTCCATGTGAAGGTGATGGGCCATATGAAGGTGACGCACCATGTGAACATGTGAGCTATGGGAAGGTGATGGGCGATATGAAGGTGATGGACGATGTGAAGGTCATGGGCCATGTGAATGTGATGGACAAGGTGAAGGTGATGGACCATGTGAAGGTGATGGACACGGTGAAGGTGATGGACCATGTGAAGGTGATGGACACGGTGAAGGTGATGGACCATGTGAAGGTGATGGACAAGGTGAAGATAATGGACCATCTGAAAGTTCTAGACCATGAGAAGGTTATGGTGGAGGTGAAGGTGATGGTTTCATATGAAGGTAATGGGCCATGTGAAGGTGATGGAACATGTGAAGTTGATGGACCATTTGAAGGTAATGGGCCATGTGAAGGTGATGGAACATGTGAAGGTGATGGATCATTTGAAGGTGATCGGTCATGTGAAGGTGATGGACCATGTGAAGGTGATGGACATGGTGAAGGTGATGGGCCAAGTGTAGGTTATGGACCATGTGAAGGTGATGGACAAGGTGAAGGTGATGGACCATGTCAAGGTGATGTACAAGGTGAAGGTGATGGACAAGGTGAAGGTGATGGATCATGTGAAGGTGATGGACGATGTGACGGTGATGGATCATGTGAAGGTGATGGACCATGTGAAGCTGATGGATCATGTGAAGGTGATGGAGAAGGTGAATTTGATGGACCATGTGAAGGTGATGGATCATGTGAAGGTGATGGACAAGGTGAAGGTGATGGACCATGTGAAGGTGATGTACCATGTGAAGGTGATGGATCATGTGAAGGTGATGGACAAGGTGAAGGTGATGGACCATGTGAAGATGATGGATCATGTGAAGGTGATGGTTCATGTGGAGGTGATGGACCATGTGAAGTTGATGGACCATGTAAAGGTGATCAGCCAAGTGAAGGTGATGGACAAGGTGAAGGTGATGGACCATGTGAAGGAGATGGACCATGTGAAGGTGATCGGCCATGTGAAGTTGATGGACAAATTGAAGGTGATGGACCATGTGAAGGTGGTGGGCCATGTGAAGGTGATTGACTATGTGCATGTCATAGACCATGTGAAGGTGATGGACCATGTGAAGTTGATGGACAACGTGGAGGTTATAGACCATGTGAAGGTGATGGACCATGTGAAGGTGATCGGCCATGTGAAGGTGATGGACCATGTGAAGGTGATGGACCATGTGAAGGTGATGAACCATGTGAAGGTGATGGGCCATGTGAAGGTGATGGACCATGTGAAGGTGATGGACCATGTGAAGGTGATGGACTATGTGAAGGTGATAGGCCATGTGAAGGTGATGGACCATCTGCAGTTGATGGACCATGTGATGATGATGGACCATTTGAAGGTGATGGACCATAAGAAGATGATGGACCATGTGAAGGTGATGCGTCATGTGAAGGTGATGGACCATGTGAAGGTGATGGACCATGTGAAGGCGTTGGACGAGGTGAAGGTCATGGAAGAGGTGAATGTCATGGGCCATGTGAAGGTGAAGGGCCATGTGAATGTGATGGGCCATGTGAAGGTGATGGGACAAGTGTAGCTTATAGTCCATGTGAAGGTGATGGGCCATATGAAGGTGACGCACCATGTGAACATGTGAGCTATGGGAAGGTGATGGGCCATATGAAGGTGTTCGGCCACATGAATGTGATTGACCATGTGAATGTGATGGACCATGTGAACGTGATGGGCTATGTGAAGGTGATGGGCGATATGAAGGCGTTGGACGAGGTGAAGGTCATGGAAGAGGTGAATGTCATGGGCCATGTGAAGGTGAAGGGCCATGTGAATGTGATGGGCCATGTGAAGGTGATGGGACAAGTGTAGCTTATAGTCCATGTGAAGGTGATGGGCCATATGAAGGTGACGCACCATGTGAACATGTGAGCTATGGGAAGGTGATGGGCCATATGAAGGTGTTCGGCCACATGAATGTGATTGACCATGTGAATGTGATGGACCATGTGAACGTGATGGGCTATGTGAAGGTGATGGGCGATATGAAGGTGATGGACGATGTGAAGGTCATGGGCCATGTGAATGTGATGGACAAGGTGAAGGTGATGGACCATGTGAAGGTGATGGACAAGGTGAAGGTGATGGACCATGTGAAGGTGATGGACAAGGTGAAGATAATGGACCATCTGAAGGTTCTAGACCATGAGAAGGTTATGGTGGAGGTGAAGGTGATGGACCATATGAAGGTAATGGGCCATGTGAAGGTGATGGAACATGTGAAGGTGATGGACCATTTGAAGGTAATGGGCCATGTGAAGCTGATGGAACATGTGAAGGTGATGGACCAATTGAAGGTGATCGGTCATGTGAAAGTGATGCGACATGTGAAGGTGATGGACATGGTGAAGGTGATGGGCCAAGTGTAGGTTATGGACCATGTGAAGGTGATGGACCATGTGAAGGTGATCGGCCATGTAAAGGTGAAAGACAAAGAGAAGGTTATAGACCATGTGAAGGTGATGGACCATGCGAAGGTGATGGGCCATGTAAAGGTGATGGACCATGTGAAGGTGATGGACCATCTGCAGTTGATGGACCATGTGAAGATGATGGACAATGTTAAGGTGATGGACCATTGAAGGTGATGAGCCATGTGAAGGTGATGTGTCATGTGAAGGTGATATACCATGTGATAGCGATTGACGAAGTGAATGTCATGGAAGAGGTGAAGGTCATGGGCCATGTGAAGGTGAAGGGCCATGTGAAGGTGATGGGCCATGTGAAGGTGAAGGGCCATGTGAAGGCGATGGGCCATGTGAATGTGATGGACCATGTGAACGTGATGGACAATGTGAAGGTGATGGGCGATATGAAGGTGATGGACCATGTGAAGGTGATCGGCCATGTGAAGTTGATGGACCATGTGAAAGTATTTGGCCGTGTGAAGGTAATGGATCACGTGAAGGTGAAGGGCCAAGTGAAGGTGATGGACGAGGTGAAGGTGATGGACCATGTGAAGGTGATGGACAAGGTGAAGATAATGGACCATCTGAAGGTGATGGACCATGTGAAGCTGATGGACAAGGTGCAGGTGATGGACAAGGTGAAGGTGTTGGGCCATGTGATGGTGATGGACCATGTGAAGGTGATGGACAAGGTGAAGGTGATCGACAAGGTGAAGGAGATGGACCATTTGGAGTTGATGGACCATGTAAAGGTGATGGACAAGGTGAAGGTGATGGACCATGTGAAGATGATGGACAAGGTGAAGGTGATGGACAAAGTGAAGGTGATGGACCATGTGAAGGTGATGGATATGGTGAAGGTGATGGACAAGGTGAAGGTGATGGACCACGTGAAGTTGGTCGGCAATGTGAAGGTGATGGAGAAGGTGAAGGTGATGGACAATGTGAAGGGGATGGACAAGGTGAAGGTGATGGACCATGTGAAGGTGATGGACCATGTGAGGATGATGTACAAGGTGAAGGTGATGGACAATGTGAAGGTGATGGACAAGGTGAAGGTGTTGGATCATGTGAAGGTGATGGACCATGTGAGGATGATGTACAAGGTGAAGGTGATGAACAATGTGAGGTTAATGGACAAGGTGAAGATGATGGACCATGTGAAGGTGATGGGCCATGTGAAGGTGATGGGTCATGTGAAGGTGATGGACCATGTGAAGGCGAAGGACGAGGTGAAGGTGATGGAAGAGGTGAAGGTCATGGGCCATGTGAAGGTGAAGGGCAATGTGAATGTGATGGACCATGTGAACGTGATGGACTATGTGAAGGTGATGGGCGATTTGAAGGTGATGGACCATGTGAAGTTCATGGGCCATGCGAAGCTGATGGACAAGGTGAAGGTGATGGACCATGTGAAGGTGATCGGCCATGTGAAGTTGATGGATCATGTGAAGGTGATGGATCATGTGAAGGTGATGGACAATTGAAGGTGATGGACCATGTGAAGGTGATGGACCATTTGAAGCTGATGGATCAAGTGAAGGTGATGGACCATGTGAAGGTGATGGACCATTTGAGGATGATGGAACATGTGAAGGTGATGGACAATGTGAAGGTGATGGACCATGTGAAGGTGATGGACCATGTGAAGGTGATGTACCATGTGAAGGTGATCGGACAGGTGAAGGTGATGGACTATGTGCAGCTCATAGACCATGTGAAGGTGATGGACCATGTGAAGGTGATGGACAACGTGGAGGTTATAGACCATGTGAAGGTGATGGACCATGTGAAGGTGATGGATCATGTGAAAGTGATCGGCCATGTGAAGGTGATGGACAAGGTGAAGGTGATGGGCCATGTGAAGGTGATGGACCATATGAAGATGATGGGCCATGTGAAGGTGATGGTCCATGTGACAGTGATGGAACATGTTAAGGTGATGGACAAGGGGAAGGGGATGGACAAGGTGAAGGTGATGGACAATGTGAAGGTGATGGACAAGGTGAAGGTGACGGACAAGGTGAAGGTGATGGACCATGTGAATGTAATGGACATGGTGAAGGTGATGGGCCAAGTGTAGGTTATGGACCATGTGAAGGTGTTGGACAAGGTGAAGGTGATGGACCGTGTCAAGGTGATGTACAAGGTGAAGGTGATGGACCATGTGAAGGTGATGGATCATGTGAAGGTGATGGACGATGTGACGGTGATGGATCATGTGAAGGTGATGGACCATGTGAAGGTGATGGATCATGTGAAGGTGATGGACAAGGCGAATTTGATGGACCATGTGAAGGTGCTGGATCATGTGAACGTGATGGACAAGGTGAAGGTGATGGACCATGTGAAGATGATGGACCATGTGAAGGTGATGGATCATGGGAAGGTGATGGACAAGGTGAAGGTGATGGACCATGTGAAGATGATGGATCATGTGAAGGTGATGGATCATGTGGAAGTTATGGACCATGTGAAGGTGATCAGCCATGTGAAGGTGATGGACAAGGTGAAGGTGATGGACCATGTGAAGGTGATGGACCATGTGAAGGTGATCGGCCGTGTGAAGGTGATGGAGAAAGGGAAGGTGATGGACCATGTGAAGGTGGTGGGCCATGTGAAGGCGATGGACTATGTGCAGGTCATAGACCATGTGAAGGTGATGGACCATGTGAAGGTGATGGACAACGTGGAGGTTATAGACCATATGAAGGTGATGGACCATGTGAAGGTGATGGACCATGTGAAGGTGATGGATCATGTGAAGGTGATGGACCAAGTGAAGGTGATGAACCATGTGAAGTTGATGGGCCATGTGAAGGTGATGGACCATGTGAAGGTGATGGACCATGTGAAGGTGATGGACTATGTGAAGGTGATAGGCCATGTGAAGGTGATGGACCATCTGCAGTTGATGGACCATGTGATGATGATGGACCATTTGAAGGTGATGGACCATAAGACGATGATGGACCATGTGAAGGTGATGAGTCATGTGAAGGTGATGGACCATGTGAAGGTGATGGACCATGTGAAGGCGTTGGACGAGGTGAAGGTCATGGAAGAGGTGAATGTCATGGGCCATGCAAAGGTGAAGGGCCATGTGAATGTGATGGGCCATGTGAAGGTGATGGGACAAGTGAAGCTTATAGTCCATGTGAAGGTGATGGGCCATATGAAGGTGACGCACCATGTGAACATGTGAGCTATGGGAAGGTGATGGGCCATATGAAGGTGTTCGGCCACATGAATGTGATTGACCATGTGAATGTGGTGGACCATGTGAAGGTGATGGGCTATGTGAAGGTGATGGGCGATATGAAGGTGATGGACGATGTGAAGGTCATGGGCCATGTGAATGTGATGGACAAGGTGAAGGTGATGGACCATGTGAAGGTGATGGACAAGGTGAAGGTGATGGACCATGTGAAGGTGATGGACAAGGTGAAGATAATGGACCATCTGAAGGTTCAAGACCATGCAAAGGTTATGGTGGAGGTGAAGGTGAAGGACCATATGAAGGTAATGGGCCATGTGAAGGTGATGGAACATGTGAAGGTGATGGACCATTTGAAGGTGATGGGCCATGTGAAGGTGATGGGCCATGTGAAGGTGATGTGTCATGTGAAGGTGATGGACCATGTGAAGGTGCTTGGCCATGTAAAGGTGAAAGACAAAGTGAAGGTTATAGACCATGTGAAGGTGATGGACCATGCGAAGGTGATGGGCCATGTAAAGGTGATGGACCATGTGAAGGTGATGGACCATCTGCAGTTGTTGGACCATGTGAAGATGATGGACAATGTTAAGGTGATGGACCATATGAAGGTGATGGGCCATGTGAAGGTGATGGGTCATGTGAAGGTGATGGACCATGTGATAGTGATGGACGAGGTGAAGGTCATGGAAGAGGTGAAGGTCATGGGCCATGTGAAGGTGAAGGGCCATGTGAAGGTGATGGACAAGGTGAAGATAATGGACCATCTGAAGGTTCTAGACCATGAGAAGGTTATGGTGGAGGTGAAGGTGATGGATAATATGAAGGTAATGGGCCATGTGAAGGTGATGGAACATGTGAAGGTGATGGACCATTTGAAGGTGATCGGTCACGTGAAGGTGATGGGCCATGTGAAGGTGATGTGTCATGTGAAGGTGATGGACCATGTGAAGGTGATCGGCCATGTAAAGGTGAAAGACAAAGTGAAGGTTATAGACCGTGTGAAGGTGATGGACCATGCGAAGGTGATGGGCCATGTAAAGGTGATGGACCATGTGAAGGTGATGGACCATCTGGAGTTGATGGACCATGTGAAGATGATGGACAATGTTAAGGTGATGGACCATTGAAGGTGATGGGCCATGTGAAGGTGATGGGTCATGTGAAGGTGATGGACCATGTGATAGCGATTGACGAGGTGAATGTCATGGAAGAGGTGAAGGTCATGGGTCATGTGAAGGTGAAGGGCCATGTGAAGGTGATGAGCCATGTGAAGGTGAAGGGCCATGTGAAGGCGATGGGCCATGTGAATGTTATGGACCATGTGAACGTGGTGGACAATGTGAAGGTGATGGGCGATATGAAGGTGATGGACCATGTGAAGGTGATCGGCCATGTGAAGTTGATGGACCATGTGAAGGTATTTGGCCGTGTGAAGGTAATGGATCACGTGAAGGTGAAGGGCCAAGTGAAGGTGATGGACGAGGTGAAGGTGATGGACCATGTGAAGGTGATGGACAAGGTGAAGATAATGGACCATCTGAAGGTGATGGGCCATGTGAAGCTGATGGACAAGGTGCAGTTGATGTACAAGGTGAAGGTGTTGGGCCATGTGAAGGTGATGGACCATGTGAAGGTGATGGACAAGGTGAAGGTGATCGACAGGGTGAAGGTGATGGACCATTTGGAGTTGATGGACCATGTAAAGGTGATGGACAAGGTGAAGGTGATGGACCATGTGAAGATGATGGACAAGGTGAATGTGATGGACAAAGTGAAGGTGATGGACCATGTGAAGGTGATGGATATGGTGAAGGTGATGGACAAGGTGAAGGTGATGGACCACGTGAAGTTGTTCGGCAATGTGAAGGTGATGGAGAAGGTGAAGGTGATGGACAATGTGAAGGGGATGGACAAGGTGATGGTGATGGACCATTTGAAGGTGATGGACCATGTGAGGATGATGTACAAGGTGAAGGTGATGGACAATGTGAGGGAGATGGACAAGGTGAAGGTGATGGACCATGTGAAGGTGATGGGCCATGTGAAGGTGATGGGTCATGTGAAGGTGATGGACCATGTGAAGGCGAAGGACGAGGTGAAGGTGATGGAAGAGGTGAAGGTCATGGGCCATGTGAAGGTGAAGGGCCATGTGATTGTGATGGACCATGTGAACGTGATGGACTATGTGAAGGTGATGGGCGATATGAAGGTGATGGGCCATGTGAACGTGATGGACTATGTGAAGGTGATGGACAAGGTGAAGGTGTTGGGCCATGTGAAGGTGATGGACCATTTGAAGGTGATCGGCCATGTGAAGGTGATGGGCCATGTGCAGGTGATGGACCATGTGAAGGTGATGAGCCATGTGAAGGTGATGGGCCATGTGAAGGTGATGGACCATGTGCAGGTGATGGACCATGTGAAGGTGATGGACTATGTGAAGGTGATGGACCATGTGAAGGTGATGAACCATGTGAAGGTGATGGGCCTTGTGAAGGTGATGGACCATGTGAAGGTGATCGGCCGTGTGAAGGTGATGGAGAAAGGGAAGGTGATGGACCATGTGAAGGTGGTGGGCCATGTGAAGGCGATGGACTATGTGCAGGTCATAGACCATGTGAAGGTGATGGACCATGTGAAGGTGATGGACAACGTGGAGGTTATAGACCATATGAAGGTGATGGACCATGTGAAGGTGATCGGCCATGTGAAGGTGATGGACCATGTAAAGGTGATGGACCATGTGAAGGTGATGAACCATGTGAAGTTGATGGGCCATGTGAAGGTGATGGACCATGTGAAGGTGATGGACCATGTGAAGGTGATGGACTATGTGAAGGTGATAGGCCATGTGATGGTGATGGACCATGTGAAGGTGATGGACCATGTGAAGGCGTTGGACGAGGTGAAGGTCATGGAAGAGGTGAATGTCATGGGCCATGCAAAGGTGAAGGGCCATGTGAATGTGATGGGCCATGTGAAGGTGATGGGACAAGTGAAGCTTATAGTCCATGTGAAGGTGATGGGCCATATGAAGGTGACGCACCATGTGAACATGTGAGCTATGGGAAGGTGATGGGCCATATGAAGGTGTTCGGCCACATGAATGTGATTGACCATGTGAATGTGGTGGACCATGTGAAGGTGATGGGCTATGTGAAGGTGATGGGCGATATGAAGGTGATGGACGATGTGAAGGTCATGGGCCATGTGAATGTGATGGACAAGGTGAAGGTGATGGACCATGTGAAGGTGATGGACAAGGTGAAGGTGATGGACCATGTGAAGGTGATGGACAAGGTGAAGATAATGGACCATCTGAAGGTTCAAGACCATGCAAAGGTTATGGTGGAGGTGAAGGTGAAGGACCATGTGAAGGTAATGGGTCATGTGAAGGTGATGGAACATGTGAAGGTGATGGACCATTTGAAGGTGATGGGCCATGTGAAGGTGATGGGCCATGTGAAGGTGATGTGTCATGTGAAGGTGATGGACCATGTGAAGGTGCTTGGCCATGTAAAGGTGAAAGACAAAGTGAAGGTTATAGACCATGTGAAGGTGATGGACCATGCGAAGGTGATGGGCCATGTAAAGGTGATGGACCATGTGAAGGTGATGGACCATCTGCAGTTGTTGGACCATGTGAAGATGATGGACAATGTTAAGGTGATGGACCATATGAAGGTGATGGGCCATGTGAAGGTGATGGGTCATGTGAAGGTGATGGACCATGTGATAGCGATGGACGAGGTGAAGGTCATGGAAGAGGTGAAGGTCATGGGCCATGTGAAGGTGAAGGGCCATGTGAAGGTGATGGACAAGGTGAAGATAATGGACCATCTGAAGGTTCTAGACCATGAGAAGGTTATGGTGGAGGTGAAGGTGATGGATAATATGAAGGTAATGGGCCATGTGAAGGTGATGGAACATGTGAAGGTGATGGACCATTTGAAGGTGAACGGTCACGTGAAGGTGATGGGCCATGTGAATGTGATGTGTCATGTGAAGGTGATGGACCATGTGAAGGTGATCGGCCATGTAAAGGTGAAAGACAAAGTGAAGGTTATAGACCGTGTGAAGGTGATGGACCATGCGAAGGTGATGGGCCATGTAAAGGTGATGGACCATGTGAAGGTGATGGACCATCTGGAGTTGATGGACCATGTGAAGATGATGGACAATGTTAAGGTGATGGACCATTGAAGGTGATGGGCCATGTGAAGGTGATGGGTCATGTGAAGGTGATGGACCATGTGATAGCGATTGACGAGGTGAATGTCATGGAAGAGGTGAAGGTCATGGGTCATGTGAAGGTGAAGGGCCATGTGAAGGTGATGAGCCATGTGAAGGTGAAGGGCCATGTGAAGGCGATGGGCCATGTGAATGTTATGGACCATGTGAACGTGGTGGACAATGTGAAGGTGATGGGCGATATGAAGGTGATGGACCATGTGAAGGTGATCGGCCATGTGAAGTTGATGGACCATGTGAAGGTATTTGGCCGTGTGAAGGTAATGGATCACGTGAAGGTGAAGGGCCAAGTGAAGGTGATGGACGAGGTGAAGGTGATGGACCATGTGAAGGTGATGGACAAGGTGAAGATAATGGACCATCTGAAGGTGATGGGCCATGTGAAGCTGATGGACAAGGTGCAGTTGATGTACAAGGTGAAGGTGTTGGGCCATGTGAAGGTGATGGACCATGTGAAGGTGATGGACAAGGTGAAGGTGATCGACAAGGTGAAGGTGATGGATCATTTGGAGTTGATGGACCATGTAAAGGTGATGGACAAGGTGAAGGTGATGGACCATGTGAAGATGATGGACAAGGTGAATGTGATGGACAAAGTGAAGGTGATGGACCATGTGAAGGTGATGGATATGGTGAAGGTGATGGACAAGGTGAAGGTGATGGACCACGTGAAGTTGTTCGGCAATGTGAAGGTGATGGAGAAGGTGAAGGTGATGGACAATGTGAAGGGGATGGACAAGGTGAAGGTGATGGACCATTTGAAGGTGATGGACCATGTGAGGATGATGTACAAGGTGAAGGTGATGGACAATGTGAGGGAGATGGACAAGGTGAAGGTGATGGACCATGTGAAGGTGATGGGCCATGTGAAGGTGATGGGTCATGTGAAGGTGATGGACCATGTGAAGGCGAAGGACGAGGTGAAGGTGATGGAAGAGGTGAAGGTCATGGGCCATGTGAAGGTGAAGGGCCATGTGATTGTGATGGACCATGTGAACGTGATGGACTATGTGAAGGTGATGGGCGATATGAAGGTGATGGGCCATGTGAACGTGATGGACTATGTGAAGGTGATGGACAAGGTGAATTTGTTGGGCCATGTGAAGGTGATGGACCATTTGAAGGTGATCGGCCATGTGAAGGTGATGGGCCATGTGAAGGTGATGTGTCATGTGAAGGTGATGGACCTTGTGAAGGTGATCGGCCATGTAAAGGTGAAAGACAAAGTGAAGTTTATAGACCATGTGAAGGTGATGGACCATGCGAAGGTGATGGGCCATGTAAAGGTGATGGACCATGTGAAGGTGATGGACCATCTGCAGTTGATGGACCATGTGAAGATGATGGACAATGTTAAGGTGATGGACCATTGAAGGAGATGGGCCATGTGAAGGTGATGGGTCATGTGAAGGTGATGGACCATGTGATAGCGATTGACGAGGTGAATGTCATGGAAGAGGTGAAGGTCATGGGCCATGTGAAGGTGAAGGGCCATGTGAAGGTGATGGGCCATGTGAAGGTGAAGGGCCATGTGAAGGCGATGGGCCATGTGAATGTGATGTACCATGTGAACGTGATGGACAATGTGAAGGTGATGGGTGATATGAAGGTGATAGACCATGTGAAGGTGATCGGCCATGTGAAGTTGATGGACCATGTGAAGGTGTTTGGCCGTGTGAAGGTAATGGATCACGTGAAGGTGAAGGGCCAAGTGAAGGTGATGGACGAGGTGAAGGTGATGGACCATGTGAAGGTGATGGACAAGGTGAAGATAATGGACCATCTGAAGGTGATGGACCATGTGAAGCTGATGGACAAGGTGCAGGTGATGGACAAGGTGAAGGTGTTGGGCCATGTGATGGTGATGGACCATGTGAAGGTGATGGACAAGGTGAAGGTGATCGACAAGGTGAAGGTGATGGACCATGTAAAGGTGATGGACAAGGTGAAGGTGATGGACCATGTGAAGATGATGGACAAGGTGAAGGTGATGGACAAAGTGAAGGTGATGGACCATGTGAAGGTGATGGATATGGTGAAGGTGATGGACAAGGTGAAGGTGATGGACCACGTGAAGTTGGTCGGCAATGTGAAGGTGATGGAGAAGGTGAAGGTGATGGACAATGTGAAGGGGAAGGACCAGGTGAAGGTGATGGACCATGTGAAGGTGATGGACCATGTGAGGATGATGTACAAGGTGAAGGTGATGGACAATGTGAAGGTGATGGACAAGGTGAAGGTGATGGACAATGTGAGGTTAATGGACAAGGTGAAGGTGATGGACCATGTGAAGGTGATGGGCCATGTGAAGGTGATGGGTCATGTGAAGGTGATGGACCATGTGAAGGCGAAGGACGAGGTGGAGGTAATGGAAGAGGTGAAGGTCATGGGCCATGTGAATGTGAAGGGCCATGTGAATGTGATGGGCCATGTGAACGTGATGCACTATGTGAAGTTGATGGGCGATATGAAGGTGATGGACCATGTCAAGTTCATGGGCCATGCGAAGCTGATGGACAAGGTGAAGGTGATGGACCATGTGAAGGTGATCGGCCATGTGAAGTTGATGGACCATGTGAAGGTGATGGATCATGTGAAGGTGATGGACAATTGAAGGTGATGGACCATGTGAAGGTGATGGACCTTTTGAATCTGATGGATCAAGTGAAGGTGATGGACCATGTGAAGGTGATGGACCATTTGAGGATGATGGAACATGTGAAGGTGATGGGCCATGTGAAGGTGATAGACCATGTGAAGATGATGGACCATGTGAAGGTGATGGACCATGTGAAGGTGATCGGACAGGTGAAGGTGATGGACTATGTGCAGGTCATAGACCATGTGAAGGTGATGGACCATGTGAAGGTGATGGACAACGTGGAGGTTATAGACCATGTGAAGGTGATGGACAATGTGAAGGTGATGGACCATGTGAAGGTGATCGGCCCTGTGAAGGTAATGGACAAGGTGAAGGTGATGGGCCATGTGAACGTGATGGACCATATGAAGATGATGGGCCATGTGAAGGTGATGGTCCATGTGACAGTGATGGAACATGTTAAGGTGATGGACAAGGGGAAGGGGATGGACAAGGTGAAGGTGATGGACAATGTGAAGGGGATGGACAAGGTGAAGGTGACGGACAAGGTGAAGGTGATGGACCATGTGAATGTGATGGACATGGTGAAGGTGATGGGCCAAGTGTAGGTTATGGACCATGTGAAGGTGTTGGACCATGTGACGGTGATGGATCATGTGAAGGTGATGGACCAAGTGAAGGTGATGGATCATGTGAAGGTGATGGACAAGGTGAATTTGATGGACCATGTGAAGGTGCTGGTTCATGTGAAGGTGATGGACAAGGTGAAGGTGATGGACCATGTGAAGGTGATGGACCATGTGAAGGTGATGGATCATGTGAAGGTGATGGACAAGGTGAAGGTGATGGACAATGTGAAGATGATGGATCATGTGAAGGTGATGGATCATGTGGAGGTTATGGACCATGTGAAGGTGATCAGCCATGTGAAGGTGAAAGACAAGGTGAAGGTGATGGACAATGTGAAGGTGATGGACCATGTGAAGGTGATCGGCCATGTGAAGGTGATGGACAAAGTGAAGGTGATGGACCATGTGAAGGTGGTGGGCCATGTGAAGGTGATGGACTATGTGCAGGTCATAGACCATGTGAAGGTGATGGACCATGTGAAGGAGATGGACAACGTGGAGGTTATAGACCATATGAAGGTGATGGACCATGTGAAGGTGATCAGCCATGTGAAGGTGATGGACCATGTGAAGGTGATGGACCATGTGAAGGTGATGAACCATGTGAAGGTGATGGGCCATGTGAAGGTGATGGACCATGTGCAGGTGATGGACCATGTGAAGGTGATGGACTATGTGAAGGTGATGGACCATGTGAAGGTGATGAACCATGTGAAGGTGATGGACCATGTGAAGGTGATGGACCATGTGAAGGTGATGGACCATGTGAAGGTGATGGACTATGTGAAGGTGATAGGCCATGTGAAGGTGATGGACCATCTGCAGTTGATGGACCATGTGATGATGATGGACCATTTGAAGGTGATGGACCATCAGACGATGATGGACCATGTGAAGGTGATGCATCATGTGAAGGTGATGGACCATGTGAAGGTGATGGACCATGTGAAGGCGTTGGACGAGGTGAAGGTCATGGAAGAGGTGAATGTCATGGGCCATGCGAATGTGAAGGGCCATGTGAATGTGATGGGCCATGTGAAGGTGATGGGACAAGTGAAGCTTATAGTCCATGTGAAGGTGATGGGCCATATGAAGGTGACGCACCATGTGAACATGTGAGCTATGGGAAGGTGATGGGCCATATGAAGGTGTTCGGCCACATGAATGTGATTGACCATGTGAATGTGATGGACCATGTGAACGTGATGGGGTATGTGAAGGTGATGGGCGATATGAAGGTGATGGACGATGTGAAGGTCATGGGCCATGTGAATGTGATGGACAAGGTGAAGGTGATGGACCATGTGAAGGTGATGGACAAGGTGAAGGTGATGGACCATGTGAAGGTGATGGACAAGGTGAAGATAATGGACCATCTGAAGGTTCAAGACCAAGCAAAGGTTATGGTGGAGGTGAAGGTGATGGAACATATGAAGGTAATGGGCCATGTGAAGGTGATGGAACATGTGAAGGTGATGGACCATTTGAAGGTGATGGGCCATATGAAGGTGATGGGCCATGTGAAGGTGATGTGTCATGTGAAGGTGATGGACCATGTGAAGGTGATCGGCCATGTAAAGGTGAAAGACGAAGTGAAGGTTATAGACAATGTGAAGGTGATGGACCATGCGAAGGTGATGGGCCATGTAAAGGTGATGGACCATGTGAAGGTGATGGACCATCTGCAGTTGATGGACCATGTGAAGATGATGGACAATGTTAAGGTGATGGACCATATGAAGGTGATGGGCCATGTGAAGGTGATGGGTCATGTGAAGGTGATGGACCATGTGATAGCGATGGACAAGGTGAAGGTCATGGAAGAGGTGAAGGTCATGGGCCATGTGAAGGTGAAGGGCCATGTGAAGGTGATGGGCCATGTGAAGGTGAAGGGCCATGTGAAGGCGATGGGCCATGTGAATGTGATGGACCATGTGAACGTGATGGACTATGTGAAGGTGATGGGCGATATGAAGGTGATGGACCATGTGAAGTTCATGGGCCATGTGAAGTTGATGGACCATGTGAAGGTGTTCGGCCGTGTGAAGGTAATGGATCACGTGAAGGTGAAGGGACAAGTGAAGGTGATGGACAAGGTGAAGGTGAAGGACCATGTTAAGGTGATGGACAAGGTGAAGATAATGGACCATCGGAAGGCGATGGTCCATGTGAAGCTGATGGACAAGGTGCAGCTGATGGACAAGGTGAAGGTGTTGGGCCATGTGAAGGTGATGGACCATGTGAAGGTGATGGACAAGGTGAAGGTGATACTCAAAGGTGAAGGTGATGGACCATTTGGAGGTGATGGACCATGTAAAGGTGATGGACAAGGTTAAGGTGATGGACCATGTGAAGATGATGGACAAGGTGAAGGTGATGGACAAAGTGAAGGTGATGGACCATGTGAAGGTGATGGATATGGTGAAGGTGATGGACAAGGTGAAGGTGATGGACCACCTGAAGTTGGTCGGCAATGTGAAGGTGATGGAGAAGGTGAAGGTGATGGACAATGTGAAGGGGATGGACAAGGTGAAGGTGATGGACCATGTGAAGGTGATGGACCATGTGAGGATGATGTACAAGGTGAAGGTGATGGACAATTTGAAGGTGATGGACAAGGTGAAGATGATGGATCTTGTGAAGGTGATGGACCATGTGAGGATTATGTACAAGGTGAAGGTGATGCACAATGTGAGGGTGATGGACAAGGTGAAGGTGATGGACCATGTGAAGGTGATGGGCCATGTGAAGGTGATGGGTCATGTGAAGGTGATGGACCATGTGAAGGCGAAGGAGGAGGTGAAGGTGATGGAAGAGGTGAAGGTCATGGGCCATGTGAAGGTGAAGGGCCATGTGATTGTGATGGACCATGTGAACGTGATGGACTATGTGAAGGTGATGGGCGATATGAAGGTGATGGACCATGTGAAAGTGATGGACTATGTGAAGGCGATGGATAACGTGAAGGTGATGGACCATGTGAAGGTGATCGGCCATGTGAAGTTGATGGACCATGTGAAGGTGTTCGGCCGCGTGAAGGTAATGGATCACGTGAGGGTGAAGGGCCAAGTGAAGGTGATGGACAAGGTGAAGGTGATGGACCATGTGAAGGTTATGGACAAGGTGAAGATAATGGACCATCTGAAGGTGATGGACCATGTGAAGCTGATGGACAAGGTGCAGGTGATGGACAAGGTGAAGGTGTTGGGCCATGTGAAGGTGATGGACAAGGTGAAGATAATGGACCATCTGAAGGTGATGGACCATGTGAAGCTGATGGACAAGGTGCAGGTGATGGACAAGGTGAAGGTGTTGTGCCATGTGAAGGTGATGGACCATGTGAAGGTGATGGACAGGGTGAAGGTGATCGACAAGGTGAAGGTGATGGAGCATGTGAAGATGATGGACAAGGTGAAGGTGACGGACAAAGTGAAGGTGATGGACCATGTGAAGGTGATGGATATGGTGAAGGTGATGGACAAGGTGAAGGTGATGGACCACGTGAAGTTGGTCGGCAATGTGAAGGTGATGGAGAAGGTGAAGGTGATGGCCAATGTGAAGTGGATGGACAAGGTGAAGGTGATGGACCATGTGAAGGTGATGGGCGATATGAAGGTGATGGGCCATGTGAACGTGATGGACTATGTGAAGGTGATGGACAAGGTGAAGGTGTTGGGCCATGTGAAGGTGATGGACCATTTGAAGGTGATCGGCCATGTGAAGGTGATGGGCCATGTGAAGGTGATGAACCATGTGAAGGTGATGAACCATGTGAAGGTGATGGGCCATGTGAAGGTGATGGACCATGTGCAGGTGATGGACCATGTGAAGGTGATGGACTATGTGAAGGTGATGGACCATGTGAAGGTGATGAACCATGTGAAGGTGATGGGCCATGTGAAGGTGATGGACCATGTGAAGGTGATCGGCCGTGTGAAGGTGATGGAGAAAGGGAAGGTGATGGACCATGTGAAGGTGGTGGGCCATGTGAAGGCGATGGACTATGTGCAGGTCATAGACCATGTGAAGGTGATGGACCATGTGAAGGTGATGGACAACGTGGAGGTTATAGACCATATGAAGGTGATGGACCATGTGAAGGTGATCGGCCATGTGAAGGTGATGGACCATGTGAAGGTGATGGACCATGTGAAGGTGATGAACCATGTGAAGTTGATGGGCCATGTGAAGGTGATGGACCATGTGGAGGTGATGGACCATGTGAAGGTGATGGACTATGTGAAGGTGATAGGCCATGTGAAGGTGATGGACCATCTGCAGTTGATGGACCATGTGATGATGATGGACCATTTGAAGGTGATGGACCATAAGACGATGATGGACCATGTGAAGGTGATGCGTCATGTGAAGGTGATGGACCATGTGAAGGTGATGGACCATGTGAAGGCGTTGGACGAGGTGAAGGTCATGGAAGAGGTGAATGTCATGGGCCATGCAAAGGTGAAGGGCCATGTGAATGTGATGGGCCATGTGAAGGTGATGGGACAAGTGAAGCTTATAGTCCATGTGAAGGAGATGGGCCATATGAAGGTGACGCACCATGTGAACATGTGAGCTATGGGAAGGTGATGGGCCATATGAAGGTGTTCGGCCACATGAATGTGATTGACCATGTGAATGTGGTGGACCATGTGAACGTGATGGGCTATGTGAAGGTGATGGGCGATATGAAGGTGATGGACGATGTGAAGGTCATGGGCCATGTGAATGTGATGGACAAGGTGAAGGTGATGGACCATGTGAAGGTGATGGACAAGGTGAAGGTGATGGACCATGTGAAGGTGATGGACAAGGTGAAGATAATGGACCATCTGAAGGTTCAAGACCATGCAAAGGTTATGGTGGAGGTGAAGGTGAAGGACCATGTGAAGGTAATGGGTCATGTGAAGGTGATGGAACATGTGAAGGTGATGGACCATTTGAAGGTGATGGGCCATGTGAAGGTGAAGGGCCATGTGAAGGTGATGGACAAGGTGAAGATAATGGACCATCTGAAGGTTCTAGACCATGAGAAGGTTATGGTGGAGGTGAAGGTGATGGATAATATGAAGGTAATGGGCCATGTGAAGGTGATGGAACATGTGAAGGTGATGGACCATTTGAAGGTGATCGGTCACGTGAAGGTGATGGGCCATGTGAAGGTGATGTGTCATGTGAAGGTGATGGACCATGTGAAGGTGATCGGCCATGTAAAGGTGAAAGACAAAGTGAAGGTTATAGACCGTGTGAAGGTGATGGACCATGCGAAGGTGATGGGCCATGTAAAGGTGATGGACCATGTGAAGCTGATGGACCATCTGGAGTTGATGGACCATGTGAAGATGATGGACAATGTTAAGGTGATGGACCATTGAAGGTGATGGGCCATGTGAAGGTGATGGGTCATGTGAAGGTGATGGACCATGTGATAGCGATTGACGAGGTGAATGTCATGGAAGAGGTGAAGGTCATGGGTCATGTGAAGGTGAAGGGCCATGTGAAGGTGATGAGCCATGTGAAGGTGAAGGGCCATGTGAAGGCGATGGGCCATGTGAATGTTATGGACCATGTGAACGTGGTGGACAATGTGAAGGTGATGGGCGATATGAAGGTGATGGACCATGTGAAGGTGATCGGCCATGTGAAGTTGATGGACCATGTGAAGGTATTTGGCCGTGTGAAGGTAATGGATCACGTGAAGGTGAAGGGCCAAGTGAAGGTGATGGACGAGGTGAAGGTGATGGACCATGTGAAGGTGATGGACAAGGTGAAGATAATGGATCATCTGAAGGTGATGGGCCATGTGAAGCTGATGGACAAGGTGCAGTTGATGTACAAGGTGAAGGTGTTGGGCCATGTGAAGGTGATGGACCATGTGAAGGTGATGGACAAGGTGAAGGTGATCGACAAGGTGAAGGTGATGGACCATTTGGAGTTGATGGACCATGTAAAGGTGATGGACAAGGTGAAGGTGATGGACCATGTGAAGATGATGGACAAGGTGAATGTGATGGACAAAGTGAAGGTGATGGACCATGTGAAGGTGATGGATATGGTGAAGGTGATGGACAAGGTGAAGGTGATGGACCACGTGAAGTTGTTCGGCAATGTGAAGGTGATGGAGAAGGTGAAGGTGATGGACAATGTGAAGGGGATGGACAAGGTGAAGGTGATGGACCATTTGAAGGTGATGGACCATGTGAGGATGATGTACAAGGTGAAGGTGATGGACAATGTGAGGGAGATGGACAAGGTGAAGGTGATGGACCATGTGAAGGTGATGGGCCATGTGAAGGTGATGGGTCATGTGAAGGTGATGGACCATGTGAAGGCGAAGGACGAGGTGAAGGTGATGGAAGAGGTGAAGGTCATGGGCCATGTGAAGGTGAAGGGCCATGTGATTGTGATGGCCCATGTGAACGTGATGGACTATGTGAAGGTGATGGGCGATATGAAGGTGATGGGCCATGTGAACGTGATGGACTATGTGAAGGTGATGGACAAGGTGAAGGTGTTGGGCCATGTGAAGGTGATGGACCATTTGAAGGTGATCGGCCATGTGAAGGTGATGGGCCATGTGAAGGTGATGTGTCATGTGAAGGTGATGGACCTTGTGAAGGTGATCGGCCATGTAAAGGTGAAAGACAAAGTGAAGGTTATAGACCATGTGAAGGTGATGGACCATGCGAAGGTGATGGGCCATGTAAAGGTGATGGACCATGTGAAGGTGATGGACCAGCTGCAGTTGATGGACCATGTGAAGATGATGGACAATGTTAAGGTGATGGACCATTGAAGGAGATGGGCCATGTGAAGGTGATGGGTCATGTGAAGGTGATGGACCATGTGATAGCGATTGACGAGGTGAATGTCATGGAAGAGGTGAAGGTCATGGGCCATGTGAAGGTGAAGGGCCATGTGAAGGTGATGGGCCATCTGAAGGTGAAGGGCCATGTGAAGGCGATGGGCCATGTGAATGTGATGTACCATGTGAACGTGATGGACAATGTGAAGGTGATGGGTGATATGAAGGTGATAGACCATGTGAAGGTGATCGGCCATGTGAAGTTGATGGACCATGTGAAGGTGTTTGGCCGTATGAAGGTAATGGATCACGTGAAGGTGAAGGGCCAAGTGAAGGTGATGGACGAGGTGAAGGTGATGGACCATGTGAAGGTGATGGACAAGGTGAAGATAATGGACCATCTGAAGGTGATGGACCATGTGAAGCTGATGGACAAGGTGCAGGTGATGGACAAGGTGAAGGTGTTGGGCCATGTGATGGTGATGGACCATGTGAAGGTGATGGACAAGGTGAAGGTGATCGACAAGGTGAAGGTGATGGACCATGTAAAGCTGATGGACAAGGTGAAGGTGATGGACCATGTGAAGATGATGGACAAGGTGAAGGTGATGGACAAAGTGAAGGTGATGGACCATGTGAAGGTGATGGATATGGTGAAGGTGATGGACAAGGTGAAGGTGATGGACCACGTGAAGTTGGTCGGCAATGTGAAGGTGATGGAGAAGGTGAAGGTGATGGACAATGTGAAGGGGAAGGACCAGGTGAAGGTGATGGACCATGTGAAGGTGATGGACCATGTGAGGATGATGTACAAGGTGAAGGTGATGGACAATGTGAAGGTGATGGACAAGGTGAAGGTGATGGACAATGTGAGGTTAATGGACAAGGTGAAGGTGATGGACAATGTGAGGTTAATGGACAAGGTGAAGGTGATGGACCATGTGAAGGTGATGGGCCATGTGAAGGTGATGGGTCATGTGAAGGTGATGGACCATGTGAAGGCGAAGGACGAGGTGGAGGTAATGGAAGAGGTGAAGGTCATGGGCCATGTGAATGTGAAGGGCCATGTGAATGTGATGGGCCATGTGAACGTGATGGACTATGTGAAGTTGATAGGCGATATGACGGTGATGGACCATGTCAAGTTCATGGGCCATGCGAAGCTGATGGACAAGGTGAAGGTGATGGACCATGTGAAGGTGATCGGAAATGTGAAGTTGATGGACCATGTGAAGGTGATGGATCATGTGAAGGTGATGGACAATTGAAGGTGATGGACCATGTGAAGGTGATGGACCTTTTGAATCTGATGGATCAAGTGAAGGTGATGGACCATGTGAAGGTGATGGACCATTTGAGGATGATGGAACATGTGAAGGTGATGGACCATGTGAAGGTGATAGACCATGTGAAGATGATGGACCATGTGAAGGTGATGGACCATGTGAAGGTGATCGGACAGGTGAAGGTGATGGACTATGTGCAGGTCATAGACCATGTGAAGGTGATGGACCATGTGAAGGTGATGGACAACGTGGAGGTTATAGACCATGTGAAGGTGATGGACAATGTGAAGGTGATGGACCATGTGAAGGTGATCGGCCCTGTGAAGGTGATGGACAAGGTGAAGGTGATGGGCCATGTGAAGGTGATGGACCATATGAAGATGATGGGCCATGTGAAGGTGATGGTCCATGTGACAGTGATGGAACATGTTAAGGTGATGGACAAGGGGAAGGGGATGGACAAGGTGAAGGTGATGGACAATGTGAAGGGGATGGACAAGGTGAAGGTGACGGACAAGGTGAAGGTGATGGAGCATGTGAATGTGATGGACATGGTGAAGGTGATGGGCCAAGTGTAGGTTATGGACCATGTGAAGGTGTTGGACCATGTGACGGTGATGGATCATGTGAAGGTGATGGACCAAGTGAAGGTGATGGATCATGTGAAGGTGATGGACAAGGTGAATTTGATGGACCATGTGAAGGTGCTGGATCATGTGAAGGTGATGGACAAGGTGAAGGTGATGGACCATGTGAAGGTGATGGACCATGTGAAGGTGATGGATCATGTGAAGGTGATGGACAAGGTGAAGGTGATGGACAATGTGAAGATGATGGATCATGTGAAGGTGATGGATCATGTGGAGGTTATGGACCATGTGAAGGTGATCAGCCATGTGAAGGTGAAAGACAAGGTGAAGGTGATGGACCATGTGAAGGTGATGGACCATGTGAAGGTGATCGGCCATGTGAAGGTGATGGACAAAGTGAAGGTGATGGACCATGTGAAGGTGGTGGGCCATGTGAAGGTGATGGACTATGTGCAGGTCATAGACCATGTGAAGGTGATGGACCATGTGAAGGAGATGGAAAACGTGGGGGTTATAGACCATATGAAGGTGATGGACCATGTGAAGGTGATCAGCCATGTGAAGGTGATGGACCATGTGAAGGTGATGGACCATGTGAAGGTGATGAAACATGTGAAGGTGATGGGCCATGTGAAGGTGATGGACCATGTGCAGGTGATGGACCATGTGAAGGTGATGGACTATGTGAAGGTGATGGACCATGTGAAGGTGATGAACCATGTGAAGGTGATGGGCCATACGAAGGTGATGGACCATGTGAAGGTGATGGACCATGTGAAGGTGATGGACTATGTGAAGGTGATAGGCCATGTGAAGGTGATGGACCATCTGCAGTTGATGGACCATGTGATGATGATGGACCATTTGAAGGTGATGGACCATCAGACGAAGATGGACCATGTGAAGGTGATGCATCATGTGAAGGTGATGGACCATGTGAAGGTGATGGACCATGTGAAGGCGTTGGACGAGGTGAAGGTCATGGAAGAGGTGAATGTCATGGGCCATGCGAATGTGAAGGGCCATGTGAATGTGATGGGCCATGTGAAGGTGATGGGACAAGTGAAGCTTATAGTCCATGTGAAGGTGATGGGCCATATGAAGGTGACGCACCATGTGAACATGTGCGCTATGGGAAGGTGATGGGCCATATGAAGGTGTTCGGCCACATGAATGTGATTGACCATGTGAATGTGATGGACCATGTGAACGTGATGGGGTATGTGAAGGTGATGGGCGATATGAAGGTGATGGACGATGTGAAGGTCATGGGCCATGTGAATGTGATGGACAAGGTGAAGGTGATGGACCATGTGAAGGTGATGGACAAGGTGAAGGTGATGGACCATGTGAAGGTGATGGACAAGGTGAAGATAATGGACCATCTGAAGGTTCAAGACCAAGCAAAGGTTATGGTGGAGGTGAAGGTGATGGACCATATGAAGGTAATGGGCCATGTGAAGGTGATGGAACATGTGAAGGTGATGGACCATTTGAAGGTGATGGGCCATATGAAGGTGATGGGCCATGTGAAGGTGATGTGTCATGTGAAGGTGATGGACCATGTGAAGGTGATCGGCCATGTAAAGGTGAAAGACGAAGTGAAGGTTATAGACAATGTGAAGGTGATGGACCATGCGAAGGTGATGGGCCATGTAAAGGTGATGGACCATGTGAAGGTGATGGACCATCTGCAGTTGATGGACCATGTGAAGATGATGGACAATGTTAAGGTGATGGACCATATGAAGGTGATGGGCCATGTGAAGGTGATGGGTCATGTGAAGGTGATGGACCATGTGATAGCGATGGACAAGGTGAAGGTCATGGAAGAGGTGAAGGTCATGGACCATGTGAACGTGATGGACTATGTGAAGGTGATGGGCGATATGAAGGTGATGGACCATGTGAAGTTCATGGGCCATGCGAAGGTGATGGACAAGGTGAAGGTGATGGACCATGTGAAGGTGATCGGCCATGTGAAGTTGATGGACCATGTGAAGGTGTTCGGCCGTGTGAAGGTAATGGATCACGTGAAGGTGAAGGGACAAGTGAAGGTGATGGACAAGGTGAAGGTGAAGGACCATGTTAAGGTGATGGACAAGGTGAAGATAATGGACCATCTGAAGGCGATGGTCCATGTGAAGCTGATGGACAAGGTGCAGCTGATGGACAAGGTGAAGGTGTTGGGCCATGTGAAGGTGATGGACCATGTGAAGGTGATGGACAAGGTGAAGGTGATACTCAAAGGTGAAGGTGATGGACCATTTGGAGGTGATGGACCATGTAAAGGTGATGGACAAGGTTAAGGTGATGGACCATGTGAAGATGATGGACAAGGTGAAGGTGATGGACAAAGAGAAGGTGATGGACCATGTGAAGGTGATGGATATGGTGAAGGTGATGGACAAGGTGAAGGTGATGGACCACCTGAAGTTGGTCGGCAATGTGAAGGTGATGGAGAAGGTGAAGGTGATGGACAATGTGAAGGGGATGGACAAGGTGAAGGTGATGGACCATGTGAAGGTGATGGACCATGTGAGGATGATGTACAAGGTGAAGGTGATGGACAATGTGAAGGTGATGGACAAGGTGAAGATGATGGATCTTGTGAAGGTGATGGACCATGTGAGGATGATGTACAAGGTGAAGGTGATGGACAATGTGAGGGTGATGGACAAGGTGAAGGTGATGGACCATGTGAAGGTGATGGGCCATGTGAAGGTGATGGGTCATGTGAAGGTGATGGACCATGTGAAGGCGAAGGAGGAGGTGAAGGTGATGGAAGAGGTGAAGGTCATGGGCCATGTGAAGGTGAAGGGCCATGTGATTGTGATGGACCATGTGAACGTGATGGACTATGTGAAGGTGATGGGCGATATGAAGGTGATGGACCATGTGAAAGTGATGGACTATGTGAAGGCGATGGATAACGTGAAGGTGATGGACCATGTGAAGGTGATCGGCCATGTGAAGTTGATGGACCATGTGAAGGTGTTCGGCCGCGTGAAGGTAATGGATCACGTGAGGGTGAAGGGCCAAGTGAAGGTGATGGACAAGGTGAAGGTGATGGACCATGTGTAGGTGATGGACAAGGTGAAGGTGATGGACAAGGTGCAGGTGATGGACAAGGTGAAGGTGTTGGGCCATGTGAAGGTGATGGACAAGGTGAAGATAATGGACCATCTGAAGGTGATGGACCATGTGAAGCTGATGGACAAGGTGCAGGTGATGGACAAGGTGAAGGTGTTGTGCTTTGTGAAGGTGATGGACCATGTGAAGGTGATGGACAGGGTGAAGGTGATCGACAAGGTGAAGGTGATGGACCATGTGAAGATGATGGACAAGGTGAAGGTGACGGACAAAGTGAAGGTGATGGACCATGTGAAGGTGATGGATATGGTGAAGGTGATGGACAAGGTGAAGGTGATGGACCACGTGAAGTTGGTCGGCAATGTGATGGTGATGGAGAAGGTGAAGGTGATGGCCAATGTGAAGTGGATGGACAAGGTGAAGGTGATGGACCATGTGAAGGTGATGGACCATGTGAGGATGATGTACAAGGTGAAGGTGATGGACAATGTGAAGGTGATGGACAAGGTGAAGGTGATGGACCATGTGAAAGTGATGGACCATGTGAGGATGATGTACAAGGTGAAGGTGATGGACAATGTGAAGGTGATGGACAAGGTGAAGGTGTTGGGCCATGTGAAGGTGATGGACAAGGTGAAGATAATGGACCATCTGAAGGTGATGGACCATGTGAAGCTGATGGACAAGGTGCAGGTGATGGACAAGGTGAAGGTGTTGTGCCATGTGAAGGTGATGGACCATGTGAAGGTGATGGACAGGGTGAAGGTGATCGACAAGGTGAAGGTGATGGACCATGTGAAGATGATGGACAAGGTGAAGGTGACGGACAAAGTGAAGGTGATGGACCATGTGAAGGTGATGGATATGGTGAAGGTGATGGACAAGGTGAAGGTGATGGACCACGTGAAGTTGGTCGGCAATGTGAAGGTGATGGAGAAGGTGAAGGTGATGGCCAATGTGAAGTGGATGGACAAGGTGAAGGTGATGGACCATGTGAAGGTGATGGACCATGTGAGGATGATGTACAAGGTGAAGGTGATGGACAATGTGAAGGTGATGGACAAGGTGAAGGTGATGGACCATGTGAAAGTGATGGACCATGTGAGGATGATGTACAAGGTGAAGGTGATGGACAATGTGAAGGTGATGGACAAGGTGAAGGTGATGGACCATGTGAAGGTGATGGGCCATGTGAAGGTGATGAACCATGTGAAGGTGATGGGCCATCTGAAGGTGATGGACCATGTGAAGGTGATGGACCATGTGAAGGTGATGGACTATGTGAAGGTGATAGGCCATGTGAAGGTGATGGACCATCTGCAGTTGATCGACAATGTGATGATGATGGACCATTTGAAGGTGATGGACCATCAGACGATGATGGACCATGTGAAGGTGATGCATCATGTGAAGGTGATGGACCATGTGAAGGTGATGGACCATGTGAAGGCGTTGGACGAGGTGAAGGTCATGGAAGAGGTGAATGTCATGGGCCATGCGAATGTGAAGGGCCATGTGAATGTGATGGGCCATGTGAAGGTGATGGGACAAGTGAAGCTTATAGTCCATGTGAAGGTGATGGGCCATATGAAGGTGACGCACCATGTGAATAGGTGAGCTATGGGAAGGTGATGGGCCATATGAAGGTGTTCGGCCACATGAATGTGATTGACCATGTGAATGTGATGGACCATGTGAACGTGATGGGGTATGTGAAGGTGATGGGCGATATGAAGGTGATGGACGATGTGAAGGTCATGGGCCATGTGAATATGATGGACAAGGTGAAGGTGATGGACCATGTGAAGGTGATGGACAAGGTGAAGGTGATGGACCATGTGAAGGTGATGGACAAGGTGAAGATAATGGACCATCTGAAGGTTCTAGACCATGCAAAGGTTATGGTGGAGGTGAAGGTGATGGACCATATGAAGGTAATGGGCCATGTGAAGGTGGTGGAACATGTGAAGGTGATGGACCATTTGAAGGTGATGGGCCATGTGAAGGTGATGGGCCATGTGAAGGTGATGTGTCATGTGAAGGTGATGGACGATGTGAAGGTGATCGGCCATGTAAAGGTGAAAGACAAAGTGAAGGTTATAGACCATGTGAAGGTGATGGACCATGCGAAGGTGATGGACCATGTAAAGGTGATGGACCATGTGAAGGTGATGGACCATCTGCAGTTGATGGACCATGTGAAAATGATGGACAATGTTAAGGTGATGGACCATATGAAGGTGATGGGCCATGTGAAGGTGATGGGTCATGTGAAGGTGATGGACCATGTGATAGCGATGGATGAGGTGAAGGTCATGGAAGAGGTGAAGGTCATGGGCCATGTGAAGGTGAAGGGCCATGTGAAGGTGATGGGCCATGTGAAGGTGAAGGGCCATGTGAAGGCGATGGGCCATGTGAATGTGATGGACCATGTGAACGTGATGGACTATGTGAAGGTGATGGGCGATATGAAGGTGATGGACCATGTGAAGTTCATGGGCAATGCGAAGGTGTTGGACAAGGTGAAGGTGATGGACCATGTGAAGGTGATCGGCCATGTGAAGTTGATGGACCATGTGAAGGTGTTTGGCCTGTGAAGGTAATGGATCACGTGAAGGTGAAGGGCCAAGTGAAGGTGATGGACAAGGTGAAGGTGATGGACCATGTGAGGATGATGTACAAGGTGAAGGTGATGGACAATGTGAAGGTGATGGACAAGGTGAAGGTCATGGACCATGTGAAGGTGATGGGCCATGTGAAGGTGATGGGTCATATGAAGGTGATGGACCATGTGAACGTGATGGACTATGTGAAGGTGATGGACAAGGTGAAGGTGATCGGCCATGTAAAGGTGAAAGACGAAGTGAAGGTTATAGACAATGTGAAGGTGATGGACCATGCGAAGGTGATGGGCCATGTAAAGGTGATGGACCATGTGAAGGTGATGGACCATCTGCAGTTGATGGACCATGTGAAGATGATGGACAATGTTAAGGTGATGGACCATATGAAGGTGATGGGCCATGTGAAGGTGATGGGTAATGTGAAGGTGATGGACCATGTGATAGCGATGGACGAGGTGAAGGTCATGGAAGAGGTGAAGGTCATGGGCCATGTGAAGGTGAAGGGCCATGTGAAGGTGATGGACCATGTGAGGATGATGTACAAGGTGAAGGTGATTGACAATGTGAAGGTGATGGACAAGGTGAAGATGATGGATCTTGTGAAGGTGATGGACCATGTGAGGATGATGTACAAGGTGAAGGTGATGGACAATGTGAGGGTGATGGACAAGGTGAAGGTGATGGACCATGTGAAGGTGATGGGCCATGTGAAGGTGATGGGTCATGTGAAGGTGATGGACCATGTGAAGGCGAAGGAGGAGGTGAAGGTGATTGAAGAGGTGAAGGTCATGGGCCATGTGAAGGTGAAGGGCCATGTGATTATGATGGACCATGTGAACGTGATGGGCTATGTGAAGGTGATGGGCGATATGAAGGTGATGGACCATGTGAAAGTGATGGACTATGTGAAGGCGATGGATAACGTGAAGGTGATGGACCATGTGAAGGTGATCGGCCATGTGAAGTTGATGGACCATGTGAAGGTGTTCGGCCGCGTGAAGGTAATGGATCACGTGAGGGTGAAGGGCCAAGTGAAGGTGATGGACAAGGTGAAGGTGATGGACCATGTGAAGGTTATGGACAAGGTGAAGATAATGGACCATCTGAAGGTGATGGACCATGTGAAGCTGATGGACAAGGTGCAGGTGATGGACAAGGTGAAGGTGTTGGGCCATGTGAAGGTGATGGACAAGGTGAAGATAATGGACCATCTGAAGGTGATGGACCATGTGAAGCTGATGGACAAGTTGCAGGTGATGGACAAGGTGAAGGTGTTGTGCCATGTGAAGCTGATGGACCATGTGAAGGTGATGGACAGGGTGAAGGTGATCGACAAGGTGAAGGTGATGGAGCATGTGAAGATGATGGACAAGGTGAAGGTGACGGACAAAGTGAAGGTGATGGACCATGTGAAGGTGATGGATATGGTGAAGGTGATGGACAAGGTGAAGGTGATGGACCACGTGAAGTTGGTCGGCAATGTGAAGGTGATGGAGAAGGTGAAGGTGATGGCCAATGTGAAGTGGATGGACAAGGTGAAGGTGATGGACCATGTGAAGGTGATGGACCATGTGAGGATGATGTACAAGGTCAAAGTGATGGACAATGTGAAGGTGATGGACAAGGTGAAGGTGATGGACCATGTGAAAGTGATGGACCATGTGAGGATGATGTACAAGGTGAAGGTGATGGACAATGTGAAGGTGATGGACAAGGTGAAGGTGATGGACCATGTGAAGGTGATGGGCCATGTGAAGGTGATGGGTCATATGAAGGTGATGGACCATGTGAAGGCGAAGGACGAGGTGAAGGTGATGGAAGAGGTGAAGGTCATGGGTCATGTGAAGGTGATGGACAAGGTGAAGGTGATGGACCATGTGAAGGTGATTGGCCATGTGAAGGTGATGGACAAAGTGAAGGTGATGGACCATGTGAAGGTGGTGGGCCATGTGAAGGTGATGGACTATGTGCTGGTCATAGACCATGTGAAGGTGATGGACCATGTGAAGGTGATGGACAACGTGGAGGTTATAGACCATATGAAGGTGATGGACCATGTGAAGGTGATCGGCCATTAGAAGGTGATGGACCATGTGAAGCTGATGGACCATGTGAAGGTGATGAACCATGTGAAGGTGATGGGCCATGTGAAGGTGATGGACCATGTGAAGGTGATGGACCATGTGAAGGTGATGGACTATGTGAAGGTGATGGGCCATGTGAAGGTGATGGACCATCTGCAGTTGATGGACCATGTGATGATGATGGACCATTTGAAGGTGATGGACCATAAGACGATGATGGACCATGTGAAGGTGATGCATCATGTGAAGGTGATGGACCAAGTGAAGGTGATGGACCATGTGAAGGCGTTGGACGAGGTGAAGGTCATGGAAGAGGTGAATGTCATGGGCCATGCGAATGTGAAGGGCCATGTGAATGTGATGGGCCATGTGAAGGTGATGGGACAAGTGAAGCTTATAGTCCATGTGAAGGAGATGGGCCATATGAAGGTGACGCACCATGTGAACATGTGAGCTATGGGAAGGTGATGGGCCATATGAAGGTGTTCGGCCACATGAATGTGATTGACCATGTGAATGTGATGGACCATGTGAACGTGATGGGCTATGTGAAGGTGATGGGCGATATGAAGGTGATGGACGATGTGAAGGTCATGGGCCATGTGAATATGATGGACAAGGTGAAGGTGATGGACCATGTGAAGGTGATGGACAAGGTGAAGGTGATGGACCATGTGAAGGTGATGGACAAGGTGAAGATAATGGACCATCTGAAGGTTCTAGACCATGCAAAGGTTATGGTGGAGGTGAAGGTGATGGACCATATGAAGGTAATGGGCCATGTGAAGGTGATGGAACATGTGAAGGTGATGGACCATTGGAAGGTGATGGGCCATGTGAAGGTGATGGGCCATGTGAAGGTGATGTGTCATGTGAAGGTGATGGACCATGTGAAGGTGATCGGCCATGTAAAGGTGAAAGACAAAGTGAAGGTTATAGACCATGTGAAGGTGATGGACCATGCGAAGGTGATGGACCATGTAAAGGTGATGGACCATGTGAAGGTGATGGACCATCTGCAGTTGATGGACCATGTGAAAATGATGGACAATGTTAAGGTGATGGACCATATGAAGGTGATGGGCCATGTGAAGGTGATGGGTCATGTGAAGGTGATGGACCATGTGATAGCGATGGACGAGGTGAAGGTCATGGAAGAGGTGAAGGTCATGGGCCATGTGAAGGTGAAGGGCCATGTGAAGGTGATGGGCCATGTGAAGGTGAAGGGCCATGTGAAGGCGATGGGCCATGTGAATGTGATGGACCATGTGAACGTGATGGACTATGTGAAGGTGATGGGCGATATGAAGGTGATGGACCATGTGAAGTTCATGGGCAATGCGAAGGTGTTGGACAAGGTGAAGGTGATGGACCATGTGAAGGTGATCGGCCATGTGAAGTTGATGGACCATGTGAAGGTGTTTGGCCTGTGAAGGTAATGGATCACGTGAAGGTGAAGGGCCAAGTGAAGGTGATGGACAAGGTGAAGGTGATGGACCATGTGAAGGTGATGGACAAGGTGAAGATAATGGACCATCTGAAGGCGATGGTCCATGTGAAGCTGATGGAAAAGGTGCAGGTGATCGACAAGGTGAAGGTTATGGACCATTTGGAGGTGATGGACCATGTAAAGGTGATAGACAAGGTGAAGGTGATGGACCATTTGAAGATGATGGACAAGGTGAAGGTGATGGACAAAGTGAAGGTGATGGTCCATGTGAAGGTGATGGATATGGTGAAGGTGATGGACAAGGTGAAGGTGATGGACCACGTGAAGTTGGTCGGCAATGTGAAGGTGATGGAGAAGGTGAAGGTGATGGACAATGTGAAGGGGATGGACAAGGTGAAGGTGATGGACCATGTGAAGGTGATGGACCATGTGAGGATGATGTACAAGGTGAAGGTGATGGACAATGTGAAGGTGATGGACAAGGTGAAGGTGATGGACCATGTGAAGGTGATGGACCATGTGAGGATGATGTACAAGGTGAAGGTGATGGACAATGTGAGGGTGATGAACAAGGTGAAGGTGATGGACCATGTGAAGGTTTTGGGCCATGTGAAGGTGATGGGTCATGTGAAGGTGATGGACAATGTGAAGGCGAAGGACGAGGTGAAGGTGATGGAAGAGGTGAAGGTCATGGGTCATGTGAAGGTGAAGGGCCATGTGATTGTGATGGACCATGTGAACGTGATGGACTATGTGAAGGTGATGGGCGATATGAAGGTGATGGACCATGTGAACGTGATGGACTATGTGAAGGTGATGGACAAGGTGAAGGTGATGGACCATGTGAAGGTGTTCGGCCATGTGAAGTTGATGGACCATGTGAAAGTGTTGGGCCGTGTGAAGGTAATTGATCACGTGAGGGTGAAGGGCCAAGTGAAGGTGATGGACAAGGTGAAGGTGATGGACCATGTGAAGGTTATGGACAAGGTGAAGATAATGGACCATCTGAAGGTGATGGACCATGTGAAGCTGATGGACAAGGTGCAGGTGATGGACAAGGTGAAGGTGTTGGGCCATGTGAAGGTGATGGACAAGGTGAAGATAATGGACCATCTGAAGGTGATGGACCATGTGAAGCTGATGGACAAGGTGCAGGTGATGGAAAAGGTGAAGGTGTTGTGCCATGTGAAGGTGATGGACCATGTGAAGGTGATGGACAGGGTGAAGGTGATCGACAAGGTGAATGTGATGGACCATTTGGAGTTGATGGACCATGTAAAGGTGATGGACAAGGTGAAGTTGATGGAGCATTTGAAGATGATGGACAAGGTGAAGGTGATGGACAAAGTGAAGGTGATGGACCATGTGAAGGTGATGGATATGGTGAAGGTGATGGACAAGGTGAAGGTGATGGACCACGTGAAGCTTGTCGGCAATGTGAAGGTGATGGAGAAGGTGAAGGTGATGGCCAATGTGAAGTGGATGGACAAGGTGAAGGTGATGGACAATGTGAGGGTGATGGACCATGTGAGGATGATGTACAAGGTGAAGGTGATGGACAATGTGGAGGTGATGGACAAGGTGAAGGTGATGGACCATGTGAAGGTGATCGGCCATGTAAAGGTGAAAGACAAAGTGAAGGTTATAGACCATGTGAAGGAGATGGACCATGCGAAGGTGATAGGCCATGTAAAGGTGATGGACCATGTGAAGGTGATGGACCTTCTGCAGTTGATGGACCATGTGAAGATGATGGACAATGATAAGGTGATGGACCATATGAAGGTGATGGGCCATGTGAAGGTGAAGGGTCATGTGAAGGTGATGGACCATGTGTTAGCGATGGACGAGGTGAAGGTGATGGAAGAGGTGAAGGTCATGGGCCATGTGAAGTTGAAGGGCCATGTGAAGGTGATGGGCCATGTGAAGGTGAAGGGCCATGTGAAGGCGATGGGCCATGTGAATGTGATGGACCATGTGAACGTGATGGACTATGTGAAGGTGATGGGCAATATGAAGGTGATGGACCATGTGAAGTTCATGGGCCATGCGAAGGTGATGGACCATGTGAAGGTGATGGACAAGGTGAAGGTGATCGACAAGGTGAAGGTGATGGACCATTTGGAGGTGATGGACCATGTAAAGGTGATGGACAAGGTGAAGGTGACGGACCATTTGAAGATGATGGACAAGGTGAAGGTGATGGACAAAGTGAAGGTGATGGACCATGTGAAGGTGATGGATATGGTGAAGGTGATGGACAAGGTGAAGGTGATGGACCACGTGAAGTTGGTCGGCAATGTGAAGGTGATGGAGAAGGTGAAGGTGATGGAGAATGTGAAGGGGATGGACAAGGTGAAGGTGATGGACCATGTGAAGGTGATGGACCATGTGAGGATGATGTACAATGTGAAGGCGATGGACAATGTGAAGGTGATGGACAAGGTGAAGGTGATGGACCATGTGAAGGTGATGGACCATGTGAGGATGATGTACAAGGTGAAGGTGATGGACAATGTGAGGGTGATGGACAAGGTGAAGGTGATGGACCATGTGAAGGTGATCGGCCATGTGAAGTTGATGGACCATGTGAAGGTGATGGATCATGTGAAGGTGATGGACAATTGAAGGTGATGGACCATGTGAAGGTGATGGACCAGTTGAAGCTGATGGATCAAGTGAAGGTGATGGACCATGTGAAGTTGATGGACAAGGTGAATTTGATGGACCATGTGAAGGTGCTGGATCATGTGAAGGTGATGGACAAGGTGAAGGTGATGGACCATGTGAAGGTGATGGACCATGTGAAGGTGACGGATCATGTGAAGGTGATGGACAAGGTGAAGGTGATGGACAATGTGAAGATGATGGATCATGTGAAGGTGATGGATCATGTGGAGGTTGTGGACCATGTGAGGGTGATCAGCCATGTGAAGGTGAAAGACAAGGTGAAGGTGATGGACCATGTGAATGTGATGGACCATGTGAAGGTGATTGGCCATGTGAAGGTGATCGGCCATGTGAAGGTGATGGACCATGTGAAGGTGATGGACCATGTGAAGGTGATGAACCATGTGAAGGTGATATGCCATGTGAAGGTGATGGACCATGTGAAGGTGATGGACCATGTGAAGGTGATGGACTATGTGAAGGTGATAGGCCATGTGAAGGTGATGGACCATCTGCAGTTGATGGACCATGTGATGATGATGGACCATTTGAAGGTGATGGACCATAAGACGATGATGGACCATGTGAAGGTGATGCATCATGTGAAGGTGATGGACCATGTGAAGGTGATGGACCATGTGAAGGCGTTGGACGAGGTGAAGGTCATGGAAGAGGTGAATGACATGGGCCATGCGAATGTGAAGGGCCATGTGAATGTGATGGGCCATGTGAAGGTGATGGGACAAGTGAAGCTTATAGTCCATGTGAAGGTGATGGGCCATATGAAGGTGACGCACCATGTGAACATGTGAGCTATGGGAAGGTGATGGGCCATATGAAGGTGTTCGGCCACATGAATGTGATTGACCATGTGAATGTGATGGAACATGTGAACGTGATGGGGTATGTGAAGGTGATGGGCGATATGAAGGTGATGGACGATGTGAAGGTCATGGGCCATGTGAATGTGATGGACAATGTGAAGGTGATGGACCATGTGAAGGTGATGGACAAGGTGAAGGTGATGGACCATGTGAAGATGATGGACAAGGTGAAGATAATGGACCATCTGAAGGTTCAAGACCATGCAAAGGTTATGGTGGAGGTGAAGGTGATGGACCATATGAAGGTAATGGGCCATGTGAAGGTGATGGAACATGTGAAGGTGATGGACCATTTGAAGGTGATGGGCCATGTGAAGGTGATGGGCCATGTGAAGGTGATGTGTCATGTGAAGGTGATGGACCATGTGAAGGTGATCGACCATGTAAAGGTGAAAGACAAAGTGAAGGTTATAGACCATGTGAAGGTGATAGACCATGCGAAGGTGATGGGCCATGTAAAGGTGATGGGCCATGTGAAGGTGATGGACCATCTGCAGTTGATGGACCATGTGAAGATGAGGGACAATGTTAAGGTGATGGACCATATGAAGGTGATGGGCCATGTGAAGGTGATGGGTCATGTGAAGGTGATGGACCATGTGATAGCGATGGACGAGGTGAAGGTCATGGAAGAGGTGAAGGTCATGGGCCATGTGAAGGTGAAGGGCCCTGTGAAGGTGATGGGCCATGTGAAGGTGAAGGGCCATGTGAAGGCGATGGGCCATGTGAATGTGATGGACCATGTGAACGTGATGGACTATGTGAAGGTGATGGGCGATATGAAGGTGATGGACCATGTGAAGTTCATGGGCCATGCGAAGGTGATGGACAAGGTGAAGGTGATGGACCATGTGAAGGTGATCGGCCATGTGAAGTTGATGGACCATGTGAAGGTGTTCGGCCGTGTGAAGGTAATGGATCACGTGAAGGTGAAGGGACAAGTGAAGGTGATGGACAAGGTGAAGGTGATGGACCATGTGAAGGTGATGGACAAGGTGAAGATAATGGACCATCTGAAGGCGATGGTCCATGTGAAGCTGATGGACAAGGTGCAGCTGATGGACAAGGTGAAGGTGTTGGGCCATGTGAAGGTGATAGACCATGTGAAGGTGATGGACAAGGTGAAGGTGATCGACAAGGTGAAGGTGATGGACCATTTGGAGGTGATGGACCATGTAAAGGTGATGGACAAGGTGAAGGTGACGGACCATTTGAAGATGATGGACAAGGTGAAGGTGATGGACAAAGTGAAGGTGATGGACCATGTGAAGGTGATGGACCACGTGAAGTTGGTCGGCAATGTGAAGGTGATGTAGAAGGTGAAGGTGATGGACAATGTGAAGGGGATGGACAAGGTGAAGGTGATGGACCATGTGAAGGTGATGGACCAGGTGAGGATGATGTAGAAGGTGAAGGTGATGGACAATGTGAAGGTGATGGACAAGGTGAAGGTGATGGACCATGTGAAGGTGATGGGCCATGTGAAGGTGATGGGTCATGTGAAGGTGATGGACCATGTGAAGGCGAAGGACGAGGTGAAGGTGATGGAAGAGGTGAAGGTCATGGGCCATGTTAAGGTGAAGGGCCATGTGATTGTGATGGACCATGTGAACGTGATGGACTATGTGAAGGTGATGGGCGATATGAAGGTGATGGACCATGTGAACGTGATGGACTATGTGAAGGCGATGGATAAGGTGAAGGTGATGGACCATGTGAAGGTGATCGGCCATGTGAAGTTGATGGACCATGTGAAGTTGTTCGGCCGTGTGAAGGTAATGGATCACGTGAGGGTGAAGGGCCAAGTGAAGGTGATGGACAAGGTGAAGGTGATGGACCATGTGAAGCTTATGGACAAGGTGAAGATAATGGACCATCTGAAGGTGATGGACCATGTGAAGCTGATGGACAAGGTGCAGGTGATGGACAAGGTGAAGGTGTTGGGCCATGTGAAGGTGATGGACAAGGTGAAGATAATGGACCATCTGAAGGTGATGGACCATGTGAAGCTGATGGACAAGGTGCAGGTGATGGACAAGGTGAAGGTGTTGTGCCATGTGAAGGTGATGGACCATGTGAAGGTGATGGACAGGGTGAAGGTGATCGACAAGGTGAAGGTGATGGACCATGTGAGGATGATGTATAGGTGAAGGTGATGGACAATGTGAGGGTGATGGACAAGGTGAAGGTGATGGACCATGTGAAGGTGATGGGCCATGTGAAGGTGATGGGTCATGTGAAGGTGATGGACCATGTGAAGGCGAAGGACGAGGTGAAGGTGATGGAAGAGGTGAAGGTCATGGGCCATGTGAAGGTGAAGGGCCATGTGATTGTGATGGACCATGTGAACGTGATGGACTATGTGAAGGTGATGGGCGATATGAAGGTGATGGACCATATGAACGTGATGGACTATGTGAAGGCGATGGATAAGGTGAAGGTGATGGACCATGTGAAGGTGATCGGCCATGTGAAGCTGATGGACCATGTGAAGGTGTTCGGCTGTGTGAAGGTAATGGATCACGTGAGGGTGAAGGGCCAAGTGAAGGTGATGGACAAGGTGAAGGTGATGGACCATGTGAAGGTTATGGACAAGGTGAAGATAATGGACCATCTGAAGGTGATGGACCATGTGAAGCTGATGGACAAGGTGCAGGTGATGGACAAGGTGAAGGTGTTGGGAAATGTGAAGGTGATGGACAAGGTGAAGATAATGGACCATCTGAAGGTGATGGACCATGTGAAGCTGATGGACAAGGTGCAGGTGATGGACAAGGTGAAGGTGTTGGGCCATGTGAAGGTGATGGACCATGTGAAGGTGATGGATCATGTGCAGGTGATGGACCATTTGAAGCTTATGGATCATGTGAAGGTGATGGACCATGTGAAGGTGATGGACCATTTGAGGATGATGGACCATGTGAAGGTGATGGACAATGTGAAGGTGATGGACCATGTGAAGATGATGGACCATGTGAAGGTGATGGACAAGGTGAAGATAATGGACCATCTGAAGGTGATGGACCATGTGAAGCTGATGGACAAGGTGCAGATGATGGACAAGGTGAAGGTGTTGGGCCATGTGAAGGAGATGGACCATGTGAAGGTGATGGACAAGGTGAAGGTGATCGACAAGGTGAAGGTGATGGACCATTTGGAGGTGATGGAACATGTAAAGGTGATGGACAAGGTGAAGGTTATGGACCATGTGAAGATGACGCACAAGGTGAAGGTGATGGACAAAGTGAAGGTGATGGACCATGTGAAGGTGATGGATATGGTGAAGGTGATGGACAAGGTGAAGGTGATGGGCCACGTGAAGTTGGTCGGCAATGTGAAGGTGATGGAGAAGGTGAAGGTGATGGAAAATGTGAAGGGGATGGACAAGGTGAAGGTGATGGACCATGTGAAGGTTATGGACAAGGTGCAGGTGATGGACAAGGTGAAGGTGTTGTGCCATGTGAAGGTGATGGACCATGTGAAGGTGATGGACAGGGTGAAGGTGATCGACAAGGTGAAGGTGATGGACCATTTGGAGGTGATGGACAAGGTGAAGGTGATGGACAAGGTGAAGGTGATGGACCGTGTGAAATGATGGACAAGGTGAAGGTGATGGACAAAGTGAAGGTGATGGACCATGTGAAGGTGATGGATATGGTGAAGGTGATGGACAAGGTGAAGGTGATGGACCACGTGAAGTTGGTCGGCAATGTGAAGGTGATGGAGAAGGTGAAGGTGATGGACAATGTGAAGGGGATGGACAAGGTGAAGGTGATGGACCATGTGAAGGTTATGGACAAGGTGCAGGTGATGGACAAGGTGAAGGTGTAGGGCCATGTGAAGGTGATGGACAAGGTGAAGATTTGGACCATCGGAAGGTGATGGACCATGTGAAGCTGATGGACAAGGTGCAGGTGATGGACAAGGTGAAGGTGTTGTGCCATTTGAAGGTGATGGACCATGTGAAGGTGATGGACAGGGTGAAGGTGATCGACAAGGTGAAGGTGATGGACCATTTGGAGTTGATGGACCATGTAAAGGTGATGGACAAGGTGAAGTTGATGGAGCATTTGAAGATGATGGACAAGGTGAAGGTGATGGACAAAGTGAAGGTGATGGACCATGTGAAGGTGATGGATATGGTGAAGGTGATGGAAAAGGTGAAGGTGATGGACCACGTGAAGCTGGTCGGCAATGTGAAGGTGATGGAGAAGGTGAAGGTGATGGCCAATGTGAAGTGGATGGACACGGTGAAGGTGATGGACAATGTGAGGGTGATGGACCATGTGAGGATGATGTACAAGGTGAAGGTGATGGACAATGTGGAGGTGATGGACAAGGTGAAGGTGATGGACCATGTGAAGATGATCGGCCATGTAAAGGTGAAAGACAAAGTGAAGGTTATAGACCATGTGAAGGAGATGGACCATGCGAAGGTGATGGGCCATGTAAAGGTGATGGACCATGTGAAGGTGATGGACCATCTGCAGTTGATGGACCATGTGAAGATGATGGACAATGTTAAGGTGATGGACCATATGAAGGTGATGGGCCATGTGAAGGTGATGGGTCATGTGAAGGTGATGGACCATGTGTTAGCGATGGACGAGGTGAAGGTCATGGAAGAGGTGAAGGTCATGGGCCATGTGAAGTTGAAGGGCCATGTGAAGGTGATGGGCCATGTGAAGGTGAAGGGCCATGTGAAGGCGATGGGCCATGTGAATGTGATGGACCATGTGAACGTGATGGACTATGTGAAGGTGATGGGCGATATGAAGGTGATGGACCATGTGAAGTTCATGGGCCATACGAAGGTGATGGACCATGTGAAGGTGATGGACAAGGTGAAGGTGATCGACAAGGTGAAGGTGATGGACCATTTGGAGGTGATGGACCATGTAAAGGTGATGGACAAGGTGAAGGTGACGGACCATTTGAAGATGATGGACAAAGTGAAGGTGATGGACCATGTGAAGTTGATGGATATGGTGAAGGTGATGGACAAGGTGAAGGTGATGGACCACGTGAAGTTGGTCGGCAATGTGAAGGTGATGGAGAAGGTGAAGGTGATGGACAATGTGAAGGGGATGGACAAGGTGAAGGTGATGGACCATGTGAAGGTGATGGACCATGTGAGGATGATGTACAATGTGAAGGCGATGGACAATGTGAAGGTGATGGACAAGGTGAAGGTGATGGACCATGTGAAGGTGATGGACCAGGTGAGGATGATGTACAAGGTGAAGGTGATGGACAATGTGAGGGTGATGGACAAGGTGAAGGTGATGGACCATGTGAAGGTGATGGGCCATGTGAAGGTGATGGGTCATGTGAAGGTGATGGACCATGTGAAGGCGAAGGAGGAGGTGAAGGTGATGGAAGAGGTGAAGGTCATGGGCCATGTGAAGGTGAAGGGCCATGTGATTGTGATGGACCATGTGAACGTGATGGACTATGTGAAGGTGATGGGCGATATGAAGGTGATGGACCATGTGAACGTGATGGACTATGTGAAGGTAATGGACAAGGTGAAGGTGTTGGGCCATGTGAAGGTGATGGACCATTTGAAGGTGATCGGCCATGTGAAGGTGATGGCCCATGTGAAGGTGATGTGTCATGTGAAGGTGATGGACCTTGTGAAGGTGATCGGCCATGTAAAGGTGAAAGACAAAGTGAATGTTATAGACCATGTGAAGGTGATGGACCATGTGAAGGTGATGGACCATCTGCAGTTGATTGACCATGTGAAGATGATGGACAATGTTAAGGTGATGGACCATTGAAGGAGATGGGCCATGTGAAGGTGATGGGTCATGTGAAGGTGATGGACCATGTGATAGCGATTGATGAGGTGAATGTCATGGAAGAGGTGAAGGTCATGGGCCATGTGAAGGTGAAGGGCCATGTGAAGGTGATGGGCCATGTGAAGGTGAAGGGCCATTTGAAGGCGATGGGCCATGTGAATGTGATGGACCATGTGAACGTGATGGACAATGTGAAGGTGATGGGCGATATGAAGGTGATGGACCATGTGAAGGTGATCGGCCATGTGAAGTTGATGGACCATGTGAAGGTGTTTGGCCGTGTGAAGGTAATGGATCACGTGAAGGTGAAGGGCCAAGTGAAGGTGATGGACGAGGTGAAGGTGATGGACCATGTGAAGGTGATGGACAAGGTGAAGATAATGGACCATCTGAAGGTGATGGACCATGTGAAGCTGATGGACAAGGTGCAGGTGATGGACAAGGTGAAGGTGTTGGGCCATGTGAAGGTGATGGACCATGTGAAGGTGATGGACAAGGTGAAGGTGATCGACAAGGTGAAGGTGATGGACCATGTAAAGGTGATGGACAAGGTGAAGGTGATGGACCATGTGAAGATGATGGACAAGGTGAAGGTGATGGACAAAGTGAAGGTGATGGACCATGTGAAGGTGATGGATATGGTGAAGGTGATGGACAAGGTGAAGGTGATGGACCACGTGAAGTTGGTCGGCAATGTGAAGGTGATGGAGAAGGTGAAGGTGATGGACAATGTGAAGGGGATGGACAAGGTGAAGGTGATGGACCATGTGAAGGTGATGGACAATGTGAGGATGATGTACAAGGTGAAGGTGATGGACAATGTGAAGGTGATGGACAAGGTGAAGGTGATGGACCATGTGAAGGTGATGGACAAGGTGAAGATTTGGACCATCGGAAGGTGATGGACCATGTGAAGCTGATGGACAAGGTGCAGGTGATGGACAAGTTGAAGGTGTTGTGCCATTTGAAGGTGATGGACCATGTGAAGGTGATGGACAAGGTGAAGGTGATCGACAAGGTGAAGGTGATGGACCATTTGGAGTTGATGGACCATGTAAAGGTGATGGACAAGGTGAAGTTGATGGAGCATTTGAAGATGATGGACAAGGTGAAGGTGATGGACAAAGTGAAGGTGATGGACCATGTGAAGGTGATGGATATGGTGAAGGTGATGGAAAAGGTGAAGGTGATGGACCACGTGAAGCTGGTCGGCAATGTGAAGGTGATGGAGAAGGTGAAGGTGATGGCCAATGTGAAGTGGATGGACAAGGTGAAGGTGATGGACAATGTGAGGGTGATGGACCATGTGAGGATGATGTACAAGGTGAAGGTGATGGACAATGTGGAGGTGATGGACAAGGTGAAGGTGATGGACCATGTGAAGATGATCGGCCATGTAAAGGTGAAAGACAAAGTGAAGGTTATTGACCATGTGAAGGAGATGGACCATGCGAAGGTGATGGGCCATGTAAAGGTGATGGACCATGTGAAGGTGATGGACCATCTGCAGTTGATGGACCATGTGAAGATGATGGACAATGTTAAGGTGATGGACCATATGAAGGTGATGGGCCATGTGAAGGTGATGGGTCATGTGAAGGTGATGGACCATGTGTTAGCGATTGATGAGGTGAAGGTCATGGAAGAGGTGAAGGTCATGGGCCATGTGAAGTTGAAGGGCCATGTGAAGGTGATGGGCCATGTGAAGGTGAAGGGCCATGTGAAGGCGATGGGCCATGTGAATGTGATGGACCATGTGAACGTGATGGACTATGTGAAGGTGATGGGCGATATGAAGGTGATGGACCATGTGAAGTTCATGGGCCATACGAAGGTGATGGACCATGTGAAGGTGATGGACAAGGTGAAGGTGATCGACAAGGTGAAGGTGATGGACCATTTGGAGGTGATGGACCATGTAAAGGTGATGGACAAGGTGAAGGTGACGGACCATTTGAAGATGATGGACAAAGTGAAGGTGATGGACCATGTGAAGTTGATGGATATGGTGAAGGTGATGGACAAGTTGAATGTGATGGTCCACGTGAAGTTGGTCGGCAATGTGAAGGTGATGGAGAAGGTGAAGGTGATGGACAATGTGAAGGGGATGGACAAGGTGAAGGTGATGGACCATGTGAAGGTGATGGACCATGTGAGGATGATGTACAATGTGAAGGCGATGGACAATGTGAAGGTGATGGACAAGGTGAAGGTGATGGACCATGTGAAGGTGATGGACCAGGTGAGGATGATGTACAAGGTGAAGGTGATGGACAATGTGAGGGTGATGGACAAGGTGAAGGTGATGGACCATGTGAAGGTGATGGGCCATGTGAAGGTGATGGGTCATGTGAAGGTGATGGACCATGTGAAGGCGAAGGAGGAGGTGAAGGTGATGGAAGAGGTGAAGGTCATGGGCCATGTGAAGGTGAAGGGCCATGTGATTGTGATGGACCATGTGAACGTGATGGACTATGTGAAGGTGATGGGCGATATGAAGGTGATGGACCATGTGAACGTGATGGACTATGTGAAGGTAATGGACAAGGTGAAGGTGTTGGGCCATGTGAAGGTGATGGACCATTTGAAGGTGATCGGCCATGTGAAGGTGATGGCCCATGTGAAGGTGATGTGTCATGTGAAGGTGATGGACCTTGTGAAGGTGATCGGCCATGTAAAGGTGAAAGACAAAGTGAATGTTATAGACCATGTGAAGGTGATGGACCATGTGAAGGTGATGGACCATCTGCAGTTGATTGACCATGTGAAGATGATGGACAATGTTAAGGTGATGGACCATTGAAGGAGATGGGCCATGTGAAGGTGATGGGTCATGTGAAGGTGATGGACCATGTGATAGCGATTGATGAGGTGAATGTCATGGAAGAGGTGAAGGTCATGGGCCATGTGAAGGTGAAGGGCCATGTGAAGGTGATGGGCCATGTGAAGGTGAAGGGCCATTTGAAGGCGATGGGCCATGTGAATGTGATGGACCATGTGAACGTGATGGACAATGTGAAGGTGATGGGCGATATGAAGGTGATGGACCATGTGAAGGTGATCGGCCATGTGAAGTTGATGGACCATGTGAAGGTGTTTGGCCGTGTGAAGGTAATGGATCACGTGAAGGTGAAGGCCCAAGTGAAGGTGATGGACGAGGTGAAGGTGATGGACCATGTGAAGGTGATGGACAAGGTGAAGATAATGGACCATCTGAAGGTGATGGACCATGTGAAGCTGATGGACAAGGTGCAGGTGATGGACAAGGTGAAGGTGTTGGGCCATGTGAAGGTGATGGACCATGTGAAGGTGATGGACAAGGTGAAGGTGATCGACAAGGTGAAGGTGATGGACCATGTAAAGGTGATGGACAAGGTGAAGGTGATGGACCATGTGAAGATGATGGACAAGGTGAAGGTGATGGACAAAGTGAAGGTGATGGACCATGTGAAGGTGATGGATATGGTGAAGGTGATGGACAAGGTGAAGGTGATGGACCACGTGAAGTTGGTCGGCAATGTGAAGGTGATGGAGAAGGTGAAGGTGATGGACAATGTGAAGGGGATGGACAAGGTGAAGGTGATGGACCATGTGAAGGTGACGGACAATGTGAGGATGATGTACAAGGTGAAGGTGATGGACAATGTGAAGGTGATGGACAAGGTGAAGGTGATGGACCATGTGAAGGTGATGGACCATGTGAAGATGATCGGCCATGTAAAGGTGAAAGACAAAGTGAAGGTTATAGACCATGTGAAGGAGATGGACCATGCGAAGGTGATGGGCCATGTAAAGGTGATGGACCATGTGAAGGTGATGGACCATCTGCAGTTGATGGACCATGTGAAGATGATGGACAATGTTAAGGTGATGGACCATATGAAGGTGATGGGCCATGTGAAGGTGATGGGAAATGTGAAGGTGATGGACCATGTGTTAGCGATGGACGAGGTGAAGGTCATGGAAGAGGTGAAGGTCATGGGCCATGTGAAGTTGAAGGGCCATGTGAAGGTGATGGGCCATGTGAAGGTGAAGGGCCATGTGAAGGCGATGGGCCATGTGAATGTGATGGACCATGTGAACGTGATGGACTATGTGAAGGTGATGGGCGATATGAAGGTGATGGACCATGTGAAGTTCATGGGCCATACGAAGGTGATGGACCATGTGAAGGTGATGGACAAGGTGAAGGTGATCGACAAGGTGAAGGTGATGGACCATTTGGAGGTGATGGACCATGTAAAGGTGATGGACAAGGTGAAGGTGACGGACCATTTGAAGATGATGGACAAAGTGAAGGTGATGGACCATGTGAAGGTGATGGATATGGTGAAGGTGATGGACAAGGTGAAGGTGATGGACCACGTGAAGTTGGTCGGCAATGTGAAGGTGATGGAGAAGGTGAAGGTGATGGACAATGTGAAGGGGATGGACAAGGTGAAGGTGATGGACCATGTGAAGGTGATGGACCATGTGAGGATGATGTACAATGTGAAGGCGATGGACAATGTGAAGGTGATGGACAAGGTGAAGGTGATGGACCATGTGAAGGTGATGGACCAGGTGAGGATGATGTACAAGGTGAAGGTGATGGACAATGTGAGGGTGATGGACAAGGTGAAGGTGATGGACCATGTGAAGGTGATGGGCCATGTGAAGGTGATGGGTCATGTGAAGGTGATGGACCATGTGAAGGCGAAGGAGGAGGTGAAGGTGATGGAAGAGGTGAAGGTCATGGGCCATGTGAAGGTGAAGGGCCATGTGATTGTGATGGACCATGTGAACGTGATGGACTATGTGAAGGTGATGGGCGATATGAAGGTGATGGACCATGTGAACGTGATGGACTATGTGAAGGTAATGGACAAGGTGAAGGTGTTGGGCCATGTGAAGGTGATGGACCATTTGAAGGTGATCGGCCATGTGAAGGTGATGGCCCATGTGAAGGTGATGTGTCATGTGAAGGTGATGGACCTTGTGAAGGTGATCGGCCATGTAAAGGTGAAAGACAAAGTGAATGTTATAGACCATGTGAAGGTGATGGACCATGTGAAGGTGATGGACCATCTGCAGTTGATTGACCATGTGAAGATGATGGACAATGTTAAGGTGATGGACCATTGAAGGAGATGGGCCATGTGAAGGTGATGGGTCATGTGAAGGTGATGGACCATGTGATAGCGATTGATGAGGTGAATGTCATGGAAGAGGTGAAGGTCATGGGCCATGGGAAGGTGAAGGGCCATGTGAAGGTGATGGGCCATGTGAAGGTGAAGGGCCATTTGAAGGCGATGGGCCATGTGAATGTGATGGACCATGTGAACGTGATGGACAATGTGAAGGTGATGGGCGATATGAAGGTGATGGACCATGTGAAGGTGATCGGCCATGTGAAGTTGATGGACCATGTGAAGGTGTTTGGCCGTGTGAAGGTAATGGATCACGTGAAGGTGAAGGCCCAAGTGAAGGTGATGGACGAGGTGAAGGTGATGGACCATGTGAAGGTGATGGACAAGGTGAAGATAATGGACCATCTGAAGGTGATGGACCATGTGAAGCTGATGGACAAGGTGCAGGTGATGGACAAGGTGAAGGTGTTGGGCCATGTGAAGGTGATGGACCATGTGAAGGTGATGGACAAGGTGAAGGTGATCGACAAGGTGAAGGTGATGGACCATGTAAAGGTGATGGACAAGGTGAAGGTGATGGACCATGTGAAGATGATGGACAAGGTGAAGGTGATGGACAAAGTGAAGGTGATGGACCATGTGAAGGTGATGGATATGGTGAAGGTGATGGACAAGGTGAAGGTGATGGACCACGTGAAGTTGGTCGGCAATGTGAAGGTGATGGAGAAGGTGAAGGTGATGGACAATGTGAAGGGGATGGACAAGGTGAAGGTGATGGACCATGTGAAGGTGATGGACAATGTGAGGATGATGTACAAGGTGAAGGTGATGGACAATGTGAAGGTGATGGACAAGGTGAAGGTGATGGACCATGTGAAGGTGATGGACCATGTGAGGATGATTTACAAGGTGAAGGTGATGGACAATGTGAGGTTAATGGACAAGGTGAAGGTGATGGACCATGTGAAGGTGATGGGCCATGTGAAGGTGATGGGTCATGTGAAGGTGATGGACCATGTGAAGGCGAAGGACGAGGTGAAGGTGATGGAAGAGGTGAAGGTCATGGGCCATGTGAAGGTGAAGGGCCATGTGAATGTGATGGGCCATGTGAACGTGATGGAATATGTGAAGTTGATGGGCGATATGAAGTTGATGGACCATGTCAAGTTCATGGGCCATGCGAAGCTGATGGACACGGTGAAGGTGATGGACCATGTGAAGGTGATCGGCCATGTGAAGTTGATGGACCATGTGAAGGTGATGGATCATGTGAAGGTGATGGACAATTGAAGGTGATGGACCATGTGAAGGTGATGGACCAGTTGAAGCTGATGGATCAAGTGAAGGTGATGGACCATGTGAAGGTGATGGACAAGGTGAATTTGATGGACCATGTGAAGGTGCTGGATCATGTGAAGGTGATGGACAAGGTGAAGGTGATGGACCATGTGAAGGTGATGGACCATGTGAAGATGATGGATCATGTGAAGGTGATGGATCATGTGGAGGTTATGGACCATGTGAAGGTGATCAGCCATGTGAAGGTGAAAGACAAGGTGAAGGTGATGGACCATGTGAATGTGATGGACCATGTGAAGGTGATTGGCCATGTGAAGGTGATGGACAAAGTGAAGGTGATGGACCATGTGAAGGTGGTGGGCCATGTGAAGGTGATGGACTATGTGAAGGTCATAGACCATGTGAAGGTGATGGACCATGTGAAGGTGATGGACAACGTGGAGGTTATAGACCATATGAAGGTGATGGACCATGTGAAGGTGATCGGCCATGTGAAGGTGATGGACCATGTGAAGGTGATGGACCATGTGAAGGTGATGACCCATGTGAAGGTGATGGACCATGTGAAGGTGATGGACCATGTGAAGGTGATGGACTATGTGAAGGTGATAGGCCATGTGAAGGTGATGGACCATCTGCAGTTGATGGACCATGTGATGATGATGGACCATGTGAAGGTGATGGACCATGTGAAGGCGTTGGACGAGGTGAAGGTCATGGAAGAGGTGAATGACATGGGCCATGCGAATGTGAAGGGCCATGTGAATGTGATGGGCCATGTGAAGGTGATGGGACAAGTGAAGCTAATAGTCCATGTCAAGGTGATGGGCCATATGAAGGTGACGCACCATGTGAACATGTGAGCTATGGGAAGGTGATGGGCCATATGAAGGTGTTCGGCCACATGAATGTGATTGACCATGTGAATGTGATGCACCATGTGAAAGTGATGGGGTATGTGAAGGTGATGGGCGATATGAAGGTGATGGACGATGTGAAGGTCATGGGCCATGTGAATGTGATGGACAAGGTGAAGGTGATGGACCATGTGAAGGTGATGGACAAGGTGAAGGTGATGGACCATGTGAAGATGATGGACAAGGTGAAGATAATGGACCATCTGAAGGTTCAAGACCATGCAAAGGTTATGGTGGAGGTGAAGGTGATGGACCATATGAAGGTAATGGGCCATGTGAAGGTGATGGAACATGTGAAGGTGATGGACCATTTGAAGGTGATGGGCCATGTGAAGGTGATGGGCCATGTGAAGGTGATGTGTCATGTGAAGGTGATGAACCATGTGAAGGTGATCGACCATGTAAAGGTGAAAGACAAAGTGAAGGTTATAGACCATGTGAAGGTGATGGACCATGCGAAGGTGATGGGAAATGTAAAGGTGATGGGCCATGTGAAGGTGATGGACCATCTGCAGTTGATGGACCATGTGAAGATGATGGACAATGTTAAGGTGATGGACCATATGAAGGTGATGGGCCATGTGAAGGTGATGGGTCATGTGAAGGTGATGGACCATGTGATAGCGATGGACGAGGTGAAGGTCATGGAAGAGGTGAAGGTCATGGGCCATGTGAAGGTGAAGGGCCCTGTGAAGGTGATGGGCCATGTGAAGGTGAAGGGCCATGTGAAGGCGATGGGCCATGTGAATGTCATGGACCATGTGAACGTGATGGACTATGTGAAGGTGATGGCGATATGAAGGTGATGGACCATGTGAAGTTCATGGGCCATGCGAAGGTGATGGACAAGGTGAAGGTGATGGACCATGTGAAGGTGATCGGCCATGTGAAGTTGATGGACCATGTGAAGGTGTTCGGCCGTGTGAAGGTAATGGATCACGTGAAGGTGAAGGGACAAGTGAAGGTGATGGACAAGGTGAAGGTGATGGACCATGTGAAGGTGATGGACAAGGTGAAGATAATGGACCATCTGAAGGCGATGGTCCATGTGAAGCTGATGGACAAGGTGCAGCTGATGGACAAGGTGAAGGTGTTGGGCCATGTGAAGGTGATAGACCATGTGAAGGTGATGGACAAGGTGAAGGTGATCGACAAGGTGAAGGTGATGGACCATTTGGAGGTGATGGACCATGTAAAGGTGATGGACAAGGTGAAGGTGACGGACCATTTGAAGATGATGGACAAGGTGAAGGTGATGGACAAAGTGAAGGTGATGGACCATGTGAAGGTGATGGATATGGTGAAGGTGATGGACAAGGTGAAGGTGATGGACCACGTGAAGTTGGTCGGCAATGTGAATTTGATGGAGAAGGTGAAGGTGATGGACAATGTGAAGGGGATGGACAAGGTGAAGGTGATGGACCATGTGAAGGTGATGGACCAGGTGAGGATGATTTACAAGGTGAAGGTGATGGACAATGTGAAGGTGATGGACCAGGTGAAGGTGATGGACCATGTGAAGGTGATGGGCCATGTGAAGGTGATGGGTCATGTGAAGGTGATGGACCATGTGAAGGCGAAGGACGAGGTGAAGGTGATGGAAGAGGTGAAGGTCATGGGCCATGTGAAGATGAAGGGCCATGTGATTGTGGTGGACCATGTGAACGTGATGGACTATGTGAAGGTGATGGGCGATATGAAGGTGATGGACCATGTGAACGTGATGGACTATGTGAAGGCGATGGATAAGGTGAAGGTGATGGACCATGTGAAGGAGATCGGCCATGTGAAGTTGATGGACCATGTGAAGTTGTTCGGCCGTGTGAAGGTAATGGATCACTTGAGGGTGAAGGGCCAAGTGAAGGTGATGGACAAGGTGAAGGTGATGGACCATGTGAAGGTTATGGACAAGGTGAAGATAATGAACCATCTGAAGGTGATGGACCATGTGAAGCTGATGGACAAGGTGCAGGTGATGGACAAGGTGAAGGTGTTGGGCCATGTGAAGGTGATGGACAAGGTGAAGATAATGGACCATCTGAAGGTGATGGACCATGTGAAGCTGATGGACAAGGTGCAGGTGATGGACAAGGTGAAGGTGTTGTGCCATGTGAAGGTGATGGACCATGTGAAGGTGATGGACAGGGTGAAGGTGATCGGCAAGGTGAAGGTGATGGACCATGTGAGGATGATGTATAGGTGAAGGTGATGGACAATGTGAGGGTGATGGACAAAGTGAAGGTGATGGACCATGTGAAGGTGATGGGCCATGTGAAGGGGATGGGTCATGTGAAGGTGATGGACCATGTGAAGGCGAAGGACGAGGTGAAGGTGATGGAAGAGGTGAAGGTCATAGGCCATGTGAAGGTGAAGGGCCATGTGATTGTGATGGACCATGTGAACGTGATGGACTATGTGAAGGTGATGGGCGATATGAAGGTGATCGACCATGTGAACGTGATGGACTATGTGAAGGCGATGGATAAGGTGAAGGTGATGGACCATGTGAAGGTGATCGGCCATGTGAAGCTGATGGACCATGTGAAGGTGTTCGGCCGTGTGAAGGTAATGGATCACGTGAGGGTGAAGGGCCAAGTGAAGGTGATGGACAAGGTGAAGGTGATGGACCATGTGAAGGTTATGGACAAGGTGAAGATAATGGACCATCTGAAGGTGATGGACCATGTGAAGCTGATGGACAAGGTGCAGGTGATGGACAAGGTGAAGGTGTTGGGAAATGTGAAGGTGATGGACAAGGTGAAGATAATGGACCATCTGAAGGTGATGGACCATGTGAAGCTGATGGACAAGGTGCAGGTGATGGACAAGGTGAAGGTGTGGTGCCATGTGAAGGTGATGGACCATGTGAAGGTGATGGACAGGGTGAAGGTGATCGACAAGGTGAAGGTGATGGACCATGTGAAGATGATGGACAAGGTGAAGGTGACGTACAAAGTGAAGGTGATGGACCATGTGAAGGTGATGGATATGGTGAAGGTGATGGACAAGGTGAAGGTGATGGACCACGTGGAGTTGGTCAGCAATGTGAAGGTGATGGAGAAGGTGAAGGTGATGGCCAATGTGAAGTGGATGGACAAGGTGAAGGTGATGGACCATGTGAAGGTGATGGACCATGTGAGGATGATGTAACAGGTGAAGGTGATGGACAATGTGAAGGTGATGGACAAGGTGAAGGTGATGGACCATGTGAAGGTGATGGACCATGTGAGGATGATGTACAAAGTGAAGGTGATGGACAATGTGAAGGTGATGGACAAGGTGAAGGAGATGGACCATGTGAAGGTGATGGGCCATGTGAAGGTGATGGGTCATATGAAGGTGATGGACCATGTGAAGGCAAAGGACGAGGTGAAGGTGATGGAAGAGGTGAAGGTCATGGGTCATGTGAAGGTGATGGACAAGGTGAAGGTGATGGACCATGTGAAGGTGATCGGCAATGTGAAGGTGATGGACAAAGTGAAGGTGATGGACCATGTGAAGGTGGTGGGCCATGTGAAGGTGATGGACTATGTGCAGGTCATAGACCATGTGAAGGTGATGGACCATGTGAAGGTGATGGACAACGTGGAGGTTATAGACCATATGAAGGTGATGGACCATGTGAAGGTGATCGGCCATGTGAAGGTGATGGACCATGTGAAGGTGATGGACCATGTGAAGGTGATGAACCATGTGAAGGTGATGGGCCATGTGAAGGTGATGGACCATGTGAAGGTGATGGACCATGTGAAGGTGATGGACTATGTGAAGGTGATGGACCATGTGAAGGTGATGGACAAGGTGAAGATAATGGACCATCTGAAGGTTCAAGACCATGCAAAGGTTATGGTGGAGGCGAAGGTGATGGACCATATGAAGGTAATGGGCCATGTGAAGGTGATGGAACATGTGAAGGTGATGGACCATTTGAAGGTGATGGGCCATGTGAAGGTGATGGGCCATGTGAAGGTGATGTGTCATGTGAAGGTGATGGACCATGTGAAGGTGATCGGACATGTAAAGGTGAAAGACAATGTGAAGGTTATAGACCATGTGAAGGTGATGGACCATGCGAAGGTGATGGGCCATGTAAAGGTGATGGACCATGTGAAGGTGATGGACCATCTGCAGTTGATGGACCATGTGAAAATGATGGACAATGTTAAGGTGATGGACCATATGAAGGTGATGGGCCATGTGAAGGTGATGGGTCATGTGAAGGTGATGGACCATGTGATAGCGATGGACGAGGTGAAGGTCATGGAAGAGGTGAAGGTCATGGGCCATGTGAAGGTGAAGGGCCATGTGAAGGTGATGGGCCATGTGAAGGTGAAGGGCCATGTGAAGGCGATGGGCCATGTGAATATGATGGACCATGTGAACGTGATGGACTATGTGAAGGTGATGGGCGATATGAAGGTGATGGACCATGTGAAGTTCATGGGCCATGCGAAGGTGATGGACAAGGTGAAGGTGATGGACCATGTGAAGGTGATCGGCCATGTGTATTTGATGGACCATGTGAAGGTGTTCGGCCGTGTGAAGGTAATGGATCACGTGAAGGTGAAGGGACAAGTGAAGGTGATGGACAAGGTGACGGTGATGGACCATGTGAAGGTGATGGACAAGGTGAAGATAATGGACCATCTGAAGGCGATGGTCCATGTGAAGCTGATGGACAAGGTGCAGCTGATGGACAAGGTGAAGGTGTTGGGCCATGTGAAGGTGATGGACCATGTGAAGGTGATGGACAAGGTGAAGGTGATCGACAAGGTGAAGGTGATGGACCATTTGGAGGTGATGGACCATGTAAAGGTGATGGACAAGGTGAAGGTGACGGACCATTTGAAGATGATGGACAAGGTGAAGGTGATGGACAAAGTGAAGGTGATGGACCATGTGAAGGTGATGGATATGGTGAAGGTGATGGACAAGGTGAAGGTGATGGAACACGTGAAGTTGGTCGGCAATGTGAAGGTGATGGAGAAGGTGAAGGTGATGGACAATGTGAAGGGGATGGACAAGGTGAAGGTGATGGACCATGTGAAGGTGATGGACCAAGTGAGGATGATGTACAAGGTGCAGGTGATGGACAAGGTGAAGGTGTTGGGAAATGTGAAGGTGATGGACAAGGTGAAGATAATGGACCATCTGAAGGTGATGGACCATGTGAAGCTGATGGACAAGGTGCAGGTGATGGACAAGGTGAAGGTGTGGTGCCATGTGAAGGTGATGGACCATGTGAAGGTTATGGACAAGGTGAAGATAATGGACCATCTGAAGGTGATGGACCATGTGAAGCTGATGGACAAGGTGCAGGTGATGGACAAGGTGAAGGTGTTGGGAAATGTGAAGGTGATGGACAAGGTGAAGATAATGGACCATCTGAAGGTGATGGACCATGTGAAGCTGATGGACAAGGTGCAGGTGATGGACAAGGTGAAGGTGTGGTGCCATGTGAAGGTGATGGACCATGTGAAGGTGATGGACAGGGTGAAGGTGATCGACAAGGTGAAGGTGATGGACCATGTGAAGATGATGGACAAGGTGAAGGTGACGGACAAAGTGAAGGTGATGGACCATGTGAAGGTGATGGATATGGTGAAGGTGATGGACAAGGTGAAGGTGATGGACCACGTGGAGTTGGTCGGCAATGTGAAGGTGATGGAGAAGGTGAAGGTGATGGCCAATGTGAAGTGGATGGACAAGGTGAAGGTGATGGACCATGTGAAGGTGATGGACCATGTGAGGATGATGTACAAGGTGAAGGTGATGGACAATGTGAAGGTGATGGACAAGGTGAAGGTGATGGACCATGTGAAGGTGATGGACCATGTGAGGATGATGTACAAAGTGAAGGTGATGGACAATGTGAAGGTTTTGGACAAGGTGAAGGAGATGGACCATGTGAAGGTGATGGGCCATGTGAAGGTGATGGGTCATATGAAGGTGATGGACCATGTGAAGGCAAAGGACGAGGTGAAGGTGATGGAAGAGGTGAAGGTCATGGGTCATGTGAAGGTGATGGACAAGGTGAATGTGATGGACCATGTGAAGGTGATCGGCCATGTGAAGGTGATGGACAAGTGAAGGTGACGGACCATGTGAAGGTGGTGGGCCGTGTGAAGGTGATGGACTATGTGCAGGTCATAGACCATGTGAAGGTGATGGACCATGTGAAGGTGATGGACAACGTGGAGGTTATAGACCATATGAAGGTGATAGACCATGTGAAGGTGATCGGCCATGTGAAGGTGATGGACCATGTGAAGGTGATGGACCATGTGAAGGTGATGAACCATGTGAAGGTGATGGGCCATGTGAAGGTGATGGACCATGTGAAGGTGATGGACCATGTGAAGGTGATGGACTATGTGAAGGTGATGGACCATGTGAAGGTGATGGACAAGGTGAAGATAATGGACCATCTGAAGGTTCAAGACCATGCAAAGGTTATGGTGGAGGTGAAGGTGATGGACCATATGAAGGTAATGGGCCATGTGAAGGTGATGGAACATGTGAAGGTGATGGACCATTTGCAGGTGATGGGCCATGTGAAGGTGATGGGCCATGTGAAGGTGATGTGTCATGTGAAGGTGATGGACCATGTGAAGGTGATCGGACATGTAAAGGTGAAAGACAATGTGAAGGTTATAGACCATGTGAAGGTGATGGACCATGCGAAGGTGATGGGCCATGTAAAGGTGATGGACCATGTGAAGGTGATGGACCATCTGCAGTTGATGGACCATGTGAAAATGATGGACAATGTTAAGGTGATGGACCATATGAAGGTGATGGGCCATGTGAAGGTGATGGGTCATGTGAAGGTGATGGACCATGTGATAGCGATGGACGAGGTGAAGGTCATGGAAGAGGTGAAGGTCATGGGCCATGTGAAGGTGAAGGGCCATGTGAAGGTGATGGGCCATGTGAAGGTGAAGGGCCATGTGAAGGCGATGGGCCATGTGAATATGATGGACCATGTGAACGTGATGGACTATGTGAAGGTGATGGGCGATATGAAGGTGATGGACCATGTGAAGTTCATGGGCCATGCGAAGGTGATGGACAAGGTGAAGGTGATGGACCATGTGAAGGTGATCGGCCATGTGTATTTGATGGACCATGTGAAGGTGTTCGGCCGTGTGAAGGTAATGGATCACGTGAAGGTGAAGGGACAAGTGAAGGTGATGGACAAGGTGACGGTGATGGACCATGTGAAGGTGATGGACAAGGTGAAGATAATGGACCATCTGAAGGCGATGGTCCATGTGAAGCTGATGGACAAGGTGCAGCTGATGGACAAGGTGAAGGTGTTGGGCCATGTGAAGGTGATGGACCATGTGAAGGTGATGGACAAGGTGAAGGTGATCGACAAGGTGAAGGTGATGGACCATTTGGAGGTGATGGACCATGTAAAGGTGATGGACAAGGTGAAGGTGACGGACCATTTGAGATGATGGACAAGGTGAAGGTGATGGACAAAGTGAAGGTGATGGACCATGTGAAGGTGATGGATATGGTGAAGGTGATGGACAAGGTGAAGGTGATGGAACACGTGAAGTTGGTCGGCAATGTGAAGGTGATGGAGAAGGTGAAGGTGATGGACAATGTGAAGGGGATGGACAAGGTGAAGGTGATGGACCATGTGAAGGTGATGGACCATGTGAGGATGATGTACAAGGTGAAGGTGATGGACAATGTGAAGGTGATGGACAAGGTGAAGGTGATGGACCATGTGAAGGTGATGGACCATGTGAGGATGATGTACAAGGTGAAGGTGATGGACAATGTGAGGGTGATGGACAAGGTGAAGGTGATGGACCATGTGAAGGTGATGGGCCATGTGAAGGTGATGGGTCATGTGAAGGTGATGGACCATGTGAAGGCGAAGGAAGAGGTGAAGGTGATGGAAGAGGTGAAGGTCATGGGCCATGTGAAGGTGAAGGGCCATGTGATTGTGATGGACCATGTGAACGTGATGGACTATGTGAAGGTGATGGGCGATATGAAGGTGATGGACCATGTGAACGTGATGGACTATGTGAAGGCGATGGATAAGGTGAAGGTGATGGACCATGTGAAGGTGATCGGCCATGTGAAGCTGATGGACCATGTGAAGGTGTTCGGCCGTGTGAAGGTAATGGATCACTTGAGGGTGAAGGGCCAAGTGAAGGTGATGGACAAGGTGCAGGTGATGGACAAGGTGAAGGTGTTGGGAAATGTGAAGGTGATGGACAAGGTGAAGATAATGGACCATCTGAAGGTGATGGACCATGTGAAGCTGATGGACAAGGTGCAGGTGATGGACAAGGTGAAGGTGTGGTGCCATGTGAAGGTGATGGACCATGTGAAGGTGATGGACAGGTTGAAGGTGATCGACAAGGTGAAGGTGATGGACCATGTGAAGATGATGGACAAGGTGAAGGTGACGGACAAAGTGAAGGTGATGGACCATGTGAAGGTGATGGATATGGTGAAGGTGATGGACAAGGTGAAGGTGATGGACCACGTGGAGTTGGTCGGCAATGTGAAGGTGATGGAGAAGGTGAAGGTGATGGCCAATGTGAAGTGGATGGACAAGGTGAAGGTGATGGACCATGTGAAGGTGATCGGCCATGTGAAGGTGATGGACAAAGTGAAGGTGATGGACCATGTGAAGGTGGTGGGCCATGTGAAGGTGATGGACTATGTGCAGGTCATAGACCATGTGAAGGTGATGGACCATGTGAAGGTGATGGACAACGTGGAGGTTATAGACCATATGAAGGTGATGGACCATGTGAAGGTGATCGGCCATGTGAAGGTGATGGACCATGTGAAGGTGATGGACCATGTGAAGGTGATGACCCATGTGAAGGTGATGAGCCATGTGAAGGTGATGGACCATGTGAAGGTGATGGACCATGTGAAGGTGATGGACTATGTGAAGGTGATGGACCATGTGAAGGTGATGGACAAGGTGAAGATAATGGACCATCTGAAGGTTCAAGACCATGCAAAGGTTATGGTGGAGGTGAAGGTGATGGACCATATGAAGGTAATGGGCCATGTGAAGGTGATGGAACATGTGAAGGTGATGGACCATTTGAAGGTGATGGGCCATGTGAAGGTGATGGGCCATGTGAAGGTGATGTGTCATGTGAAGGTGATGGACCATGTGAAGGTGATCGGACATGTAAAGGTGAAAGACAATGTGAAGGTTATAGACCATGTGAAGGTGATGGACCATGCGAAGGTGATGGGCCATGTAAAGGTGATGGACCATGTGAAGGTGATGGACCATCTGCAGTTGATGGACCATGTGAAAATGATGGACAATGTTAAGGTGATGGACCATATGAAGGTGATGGGCCATGTGAAGGTGATGGGTCATGTGAAGGTGATGGACCATGTGATAGCGATGGACGAGGTGAAGGTCATGGAAGAGGTGAAGGTCATGGGCCATGTGAAGGTGAAGGGCCATGTGAAGGTGATGGGCCATGTGAAGGTGAAGGGCCATGTGAAGGCGATGGGCCATGTGAATATGATGGACCATGTGAACGTGATGGACTATGTGAAGGTGATGGGCGATATGAAGGTGATGGACCATGTGAAGTTCATGGGCCATGCGAAGGTGATGGACAAGGTGAAGGTGATGGACCATGTGAAGGTGATCGGCCATGTGTATTTGATGGACCATGTGAAGGTGTTCGGCCGTGTGAAGGTAATGGATCACGTGAAGGTGAAGGGACAAGTGAAGGTGATGGACAAGGTGACGGTGATGGACCATGTGAAGGTGATGGACAAGGTGAAGATAATGGACCATCTGAAGGCGATGGTCCATGTGAAGCTGATGGACAAGGTGCAGCTGATGGACAAGGTGAAGGTGTTGGGCCATGTGAAGGTGATGGACCATGTGAAGGTGATGGACAAGGTGAAGGTGATCGACAAGGTGAAGGTGATGGACCATTTGGAGGTGATGGACCATGTAAAGGTGATGGACAAGGTGAAGGTGACGGACCATTTGAAGATGATGGACAAGGTGAAGGTGATGGACAAAGTGAAGGTGATGGACCATGTGAAGGTGATGGATATGGTGAAGGTGATGGACAAGGTGAAGGTGATGGAACACGTGAAGTTGGTCAGCAATGTGAAGGTGATGGAGAAGGTGAAGGTGATGGACAATGTGAAGGGGATGGACAAGGTGAAGGTGATGGACCATGTGAAGGTGATGGACCATGTGAGGATGATGTACAAGGTGCAGGTGATGGACAAGGTGAAGGTGTTGGGAAATGTGAAGGTGATGGACAAGGTGAAGATAATGGACCATCTGAAGGTGATGGACCATGTGAAGCTGATGGACAAGGTGCAGGTGATGGACAAGGTGAAGGTGTGGTGCCATGTGAAGGTGATGGACCATGTGAAGGTTATGGACAAGGTGAAGATAATGGACCATCTGAAGGTGATGGACCATGTGAAGCTGATGGACAAGGTGCAGGTGATGGACAAGGTGAAGGTGTTGGGAACTGTGAAGGTGATGGACAAGGTGAAGATAATGGACCATCTGAAGGTGATGGACCATGTGAAGCTGATGGACAAGGTGCAGGTGATGGACAAGGTGAAGGTGTGGTGCCATGTGAAGGTGATGGACCATGTGAAGGTGATGCACAGGGTGAAGGTGATCGACAAGGTGAAGGTGATGGACCATGTGAAGATGATGGACAAGGTGAAGGTGACGGACAAAGTGAAGGTGATGGACCATGTGAAGGTGATGGATATGGTGAAGGTGATGGACAAGGTGAAGGTGATGGACCATGTGGAGTTGGTCGGCAATGTGAAGGTGATGGAGAAGGTGAAGGTGATGGCCAATGTGAAGTGGATGGACAAGGTGAAGGTGATGGACCATGTGAAGGTGATGGACCATGTGAGGATGATGTACAAGGTGAAGGTGATGGACAATGTGAAGGTGATGGACAAGGTGAAGGTGATGGACCATGTGAAGGTGATGGACCATGTGAGGATGATGTACAAAGTGAAGGTGATGGACAATGTGAAGGTGATGGACAAGGTGAAGGAGATGGACCATGTGAAGGTGATGGGCCATGTGAAGGTGATGGGTCATATGAAGGTGATGGACCATGTGAAGGCAAAGGACGAGGTGAAGGTGATGGAAGAGGTGAAGGTCATGGGTCATGTGAAGGTGATGGACAAGGTGAAGGTGATGGACCATGTGAAGGTGATCGGCAATGTGAAGGTGATGGACAAAGTGAAGGTGACGGACCATGTGAAGGTGGTGGGCCGTGTGAAGGTGATGGACTATGTGCAGGTCATAGACCATGTGAAGGTGATGGACCATGTGAAGGTGATGGACAACGTGGAGGTTATAGACCATATGAAGGTGATAGACCATGTGAAGGTGATCGGCCATGTGAAGGTGATGGACCATGTGAAGGTGATGGACCATGTGAAGGTGATGAACCATGTGAAGGTGATGGGCCATGTGAAGGTGATGGACCATGTGAAGGTGATGGACCATGTGAAGGTGATGGACTATGTGAAGGTGATGGACCATGTGAAGGTGATGGACAAGGTGAAGATAATGGACCATCTGAAGGTTCAAGACCATGCAAAGGTTATGGTGGAGGTGAAGGTGATGGACCATATGAAGGTAATGGGCCATGTGAAGGTGATGGAACATGTGAAGGTGATGGACCATTTGAAGGTGATGGGCCATGTGAAGGTGATGGGCCATGTGAAGGTGATGTGTCATGTGAAGGTGATGGACCATGTGAAGGTGATCGGACATGTAAAGGTGAAAGACAATGTGACGGTTATAGACCATGTGAAGGTGATGGACCATGCGAAGGTGATGGGCCATGTAAAGGTGATGGACCATGTGAAGGTGATGGACCATCTGCAGTTGATGGACCATGTGAAAATGATGGACAATGTTAAGGTGATGGACCATATGAAGGTGATGGGCCATGTGAAGGTGATGGGTCATGTGAAGGTGATGGACCATGTGATAGCGATGGACGAGGTGAAGGTCATGGAAGAGGTGAAGGTCATGGGCCATGTGAAGGTGAAGGGCCATGTGAAGGTGATGGGCCATGTGAAGGTGAAGGGCCATGTGAAGGCGATGGGCCATGTGAATATGATGGACCATGTGAACGTGATGGACTATGTGAAGGTGATGGGCGATATGAAGGTGATGGACCATGTGAAGTTCATAGGCCATGCGAAGGTGATGGACGAGGTGAAGGTGATGGACCATGTGAAGGTGATCGGCCATGTGTATTTGATGGACCATGTGAAGGTGTTCGGCCGTGTGAAGGTAATGGATCACGTGAAGGTGAAGGGACAAGTGAAGGTGATGGACTAGGTGACGGTGATGGACCATGTGAAGGTGATGGACAAGGTGAAGATAATGGACCATCTGAAGGCGATGGTCCATGTGAAGCTGATGGACAAGGTGCAGCTGATGGACAAGGTGAAGGTGTTGGGCCATGTGAAGGTGATGGACCATGTGAAGGTGATGGACAAGGTGAAGGTGATCGACAAGGTGAAGGTGATGGACCATTTGGAGGTGATGGACCATGTAAAGGTGATGGACAAGGTGAAGGTGACGGACCATTTGAAGATGATGGACAAGGTGAAGGTGATGGACAAAGTGAAGGTGATGGACCATGTGAAGGTGATGGATATGGTGAAGGTGATGGACAAGGTGAAGGTGATGGAACACGTGAAGTTGGTCGGCAATGTGAAGGTGATGGAGAAGGTGAAGGTGATGGACAATGTGAAGGGGATGGACAAGGTGAAGGTGATGGACCATGTGAAGGTGATGGACCATGTGAGGATGATGTACAAGGTGAAGGTGATGGACAATGTGAAGGTGATGGACAAGGTGAAGGTGATGGACCATGTGAAGGTGATGGACCATGTGAGGATGATGTACAAGGTGAAGGTGATGGACAATGTGAGGGTGATGGACAAGGTGAAGGTGATGGACCATGTGAAGGTGATGGGCCATGTGAAGGTGATGGGTCATGTGAAGGTGATGGACCATGTGAAGGCGAAGGAAGAGGTGAAGGTGATGGAAGAGGTGAAGGTCATGGGCCATGTGAAGGTGAAGGGCCATGTGATTGTGATGGACCATGTGAACGTGATGGACTATGTGAAGGTGATGGGCGATATGAAGGTGATGGACAATGTGAACGTGATGGACTATGTGAAGGCGATGGATAAGGTGAAGGTGATGGACCATGTGAAGGTGATCGGCCATGTGAAGCTGATGGACCATGTGAAGGTGTTCGGCCGTGTGAAGGTAATGGATCACGTGAGGGTGAAGGGCCAAGTGAAGGTGATGGACAAGGTGAAGGTGATGGACCATGTGAAGGTTATGGACAAGGTGAAGATAATGGACCATCTGAAGGTGATGGACCATGTGAAGCTGATGGACAAGGTGCAGGTGATGGACAAGGTGAAGGTGTTGGGAAATGTGAAGGTGATGGACAAGGTGAAGATAATGGACCATCTGAAGGTGATGGACCATGTGAAGCTGATGGACAAGGTGCAGGTGATGGACAAGGTGAAGGTGTGGTGCCATGTGAAGGTGATGGACCATGTGAAGGTGATGGACAGGGTGAAGGTGATCGACAAGGTGAAGGTGATGGACCATGTGAAGATGATGGACAAGGTGACGGTGATGGACAAAGTGAAGGTGATGGACCATGTGAAGGTGATGGATATGGTGAAGGTGATGGACAAGGTGAAGGTGATGGACCACGTGAAGTTGGTCGGCAATGTGAAGGTGATGGAGAAGGTGAAGGGGATGGCCAATGTGAAGTGGATGGACAAGGTGAAGGTGATGGACCATGTGAAGGTGATGGACCATGTGAGGATGATGTACAAGGTGAAGGTGATGGACAATGTGAAGGTGATGGACAAGGTGAAGGTGATGGACCATGTGAAGGTGATGGACCATGTGAGGATGATGTACAAGGTGAAGGTGATGGACAATGTGAAGGTGATGGACAAGGTGAAGGAGATGGACCATGTGAAGGTGATGGGCCCTGTGAAGGTGATGGGTCATATGAAGGTGATGGAACATGTGAAGGCAAAGGACGAGGTGAAGGTGATGGAAGAGGTGAAGGTCATGGGTCATGTGAAGGTGATGGACAAGGTGAAGGTGATGGACCATGTGAAGGTGATCGGCCATGTGAAGGTGATGGACAAAGTGAAGGTGATGGACCATGTGAAGGTGGTGGGCCATGTGAAGGTGATGGACTATATGCAGCTCATAGACCATGTGAAGCTGATGGACCATGTGAAGGTGATGGGCCATGTGAAGGTGATGGGTCATGTGAAGGTGATGGACCATGTGATAGCGATGGACGAGGTGAAGGTCATGGAAGAGGTGAAGGTCAGGGGCCATGTGAAGGTGAAGGGCCCTGTGAAGGTGATGGGCCATGTGAAGGTGAAGGGCCATGTGAAGGCGATGGGCCATGTGAATGTGATGGACCATGTGAACGTGATGGACTATGTGAAGGTGATGGGCGATATGAAGGTGATGGACCATGTGAAGTTCATGGGCTATGCGAAGGTGATGGAAAAGGTGAAGGTGATGGAACACGTGAAGTTGGTCGGCAATGTGAAGGTGATGGAGAAGGTGAAGGTGATGGACAATGTGAAGGGGATGGACAAGGTGAAGGTGATGGACCATGTGAAGGTGATGGACCATGTGAGGATGATGTACAAGGTGAAGGTGATGGACAATGTGAAGGTGATGGACAAGGTGAAGGTGATGGACCATGTGAAGGTGATGGACCATGTGAGGATGATGTACAAGGTGAAGGTGATGGACAATGTGAGGGTGATGGACAAGGTGAAGGTGATGGACCATGTGAAGGTGATGGGCCATGTGAAGGTGATGGGTCATGTGAAGGTGATGGACCATGTGAAGGCGAAGGAAGAGGTGAAGGTGATGGAAGAGGTGAAGGTCATGGGCCATGTGAAGGTGAAGGGCCATGTGATTGTGATGGACCATGTGAACGTGATGGACTATGTGAAGGTGATGGGCGATATGAAGGTGATGGACCATGTGAACGTGATGGACTATGTGAAGGCGATGGATAAGGTGAAGGTGATGGACCATGTGAAGGTGATCGGCCATGTGAAGCTGATGGACCATGTGAAGGTGTTCGGCCGTGTGAAGGTAATGGATCACGTGAGGGTGAAGGGCCAAGTGAAGGTGATGGACAAGGTGAAGGTGATGGACCATGTGAAGGTTATGGACAAGGTGAAGATAATGGACCATCTGAAGGTGATGGACCATGTGAAGCTGATGGACAAGGTGCAGGTGATGGACAAGGTGAAGGTGTTGGGAAATGTGAAGGTGATGGACAAGGTGAAGATAATGGACCATCTGAAGGTGATGGACCATGTGAAGCTGATGGACAAGGTGCAGGTGATGGACAAGGTGAAGGTGTGGTGCCATGTGAAGGTGAAGGACCATGTGAAGGTGATGGACAGGGTGAAGGTGATCGACAAGGTGAAGGTGATGGACCATGTGAAGATGATGGACAAGGTGACGGTGATGGACAAAGTGAAGGTGATGGACCATGTGAAGGTGATGGATATGGTGAAGGTGATGGACAAGGTGAAGGTGATGGACCACGTGGAGTTGGTCGGCAATGTGAAGGTGATGGAGAAGGTGAAGGTGATGGCCAATGTGAAGTGGATGGACAAGGTGAAGGTGATGGACCATGTGAAGGTGATGGACCATGTGAGGATGATGTACAAGGTGAAGGTGATGGACAATGTGAAGGTGATGGACAAGGTGAAGGTGATGGACCATGTGAAGGTGATGGACCATGTGAGGATGATGTACAAGGTGAAGGTGATGGACAATGTGAAGGTGATGGACAAGGTGAAGGAGATGGACCATGTGAAGGTGATGGGCCCTGTGAAGGTGATGGGTCATATGAAGGTGATGGACCATGTGAAGGCAAAGGACGAGGTGAAGGTGATGGAAGAGGTGAAGGTCATGGGTCATGTGAAGGTGATGGACAAGGTGAAGGTGATGGACCATGTGAAGGTGATCGGCCATGTGAAGGTGATGGACAAAGTGAAGGTGATGGACCATGTGAAGGTGGTGGGCCATGTGAAGGTGATGGAATATATGCAGGTCATAGACCATGTGAAGCTGATGGACCATGTGAAGGTGATGGGCCATGTGAAGGTGATGGGTCATGTGAAGGTGATGGACCATGTGATAGCGATGGACGAGGTGAAGGTCATGGAAGAGGTGAAGGTCAGGGGCCATGTGAAGGTGAAGGGCCCTGTGAAGGTGATGGGCCATGTGAAGGTGAAGGGCCATGTGAAGGCGATGGGCCATGTGAATGTGATGGACCATGTGAACGTGATGGACTATGTGAAGGTGATGGGCGATATGAAGGTGATGGACCATGTGAAGTTCATGGGCTATGCGAAGGTGATGGAAAAGGTGAAGGTGATGGACAAGGTGAAGGTGATGGACCATGTGAAGGTGATCGGCCATGTGAAGTTGATGGACCATGTGAAGGTGTTCGGCCGTGTGAAGGTAATGGATCACGTGAAGGTGAAGGGACAAGTGAAGGTGATGGACAAGGTGAAGGTGATGGACCATGTGAAGGTGATGGACAAGGTGAAGATAATGGACCATCTGAAGGCGATGGTCCATGTGAAGCTGATGGACAAGGTGCAGCTGATGGACAAGGTGAAGGTGTTGGGCCATGTGAAGGTGATAGACCATGTGAAGGTGATGGACAAGGTGAAGGTGATCGACCATTTGGAGGTGATGGACCATGTAAAGGTGATGGACAAGGTGAAGGTGACGGACCATTTGAAGATGATGGACAAGGTGAAGGTGATGGACAAAGTGAAGGTGATGGACCATGTGAAGGTGTTGGATATGGTGAAGGTGATGGACAAGGTGAAGGTGATGGATCACGTGAAGTTGTTCGGCAATGTGAAGGTGATGGAGAAGGTGAAGGTGATGGACAATGTGAAGGGGATGGACAAGGTGAAGGTGATGGACAATGTGAAGGTGATGGACAAGGTGAAGGTGATGGACCATGTGAAGGTGATGGGCCATGTGAAGGTGATGGGTCATGTGAAGGTGATGGACCATGTGAAGGCGAAGGACGAGGTGAAGGTGATGGAAGAGGTGAAGGTCGTGGGCCATGTGAAGGTGAAGGGCCATGTGATTGTGATGGACCATGTGAACGTGATGGACTATGTGAAGGTGATGGGCGATCTGAAGGTGATGGACCATGTGAATGTGATGGACTATGTGAAGGCTATGGATAAGGTGAAGGTGATGGACCATGTGAAGGTGATCGGCCATGTGAAGTTGATGGACCTTGTGAAGGTGTTCGGCCGTGTGAAGGTAATGGATCACGTGAGGGTGAAGGGCCAAGTGAAGGTGATGGACAAGGTGAAGGTGATGGACCATGTGAAGGTTATGGACAAGGTGAAGATAATGGATCATCTGAAGGTGATGGACCATGTGAAGCTGATGGACAAGGTGCAGGTGATGGACAAGGTGAAGGTGTTGGGCCATGTGAAGGTGATGGACAAGGTGAAGATAATGGACCATCTGAAGGTGATGGACCATGTGAAGGTGATGGACAAGGTGCAGGTGATGGACAAGGTGAAGGTGTTGTGCCATGTCAAGGTGATGGACCATGTGAAGGTGATGGACAGGGTGAAGGTGACCGACAAGGTGAAGGTGATGGACCACGTGAAGATGATGGACAAGGTGAAGGTGACGGACAAATTGAAGGTGATGGACCATGTGAAGGTGATGGATATGGTGAAGGTGATGGACAAGGTGAAGGTGATGGACCACGTGAAGTTGGTCGGCAATGTGAAGGTGATGGAGAAGGTGAAGGGGATGGCCAATGTGAAGTGGATGGACAAGGTGAAGGTGATGGACCATGTGAAGGTGATGGACCATGTGAGGATGATGTACAAGGTGAAGGTGATGGACAATGTGAAGGTGATGGACAAGGTGAAGGTGATGGACCATGTGAAGGTGATGGACCATGTGAGGATGATGTACAAGGTGAAGGTGATGGACAATGTGAAGGTGATGGACAAGGTGAAGGAGATGGACCATGTGAAGGTGATGGGCCCTGTGAAGGTGATGGGTCATATGAAGGTGATGGAACATGTGAAGGCAAAGGACGAGGTGAAGGTGATGGAAGAGGTGAAGGTCATGGGTCATGTGAAGGTGATGGACAAGGTGAAGGTGATGGACCATGTGAAGGTGATCGGCCATGTGAAGGTGATGGACAAAGTGAAGGTGATGGACCATGTGAAGGTGGTGGGCCATGTGAAGGTGATGGACTATATGCAGCTCATAGACCATGTGAAGCTGATGGACCATGTGAAGGTGATGGGCCATGTGAAGGTGATGGGTCATGTGAAGGTGATGGACCATGTGATAGCGATGGACGAGGTGAAGGTCATGGAAGAGGTGAAGGTCAGGGGCCATGTGAAGGTGAAGGGCCCTGTGAAGGTGATGGGCCATGTGAAGGTGAAGGGCCATGTGAAGGCGATGGGCCATGTGAATGTGATGGACCATGTGAACGTGATGGACTATGTGAAGGTGATGGGCGATATGAAGGTGATGGACCATGTGAAGTTCATGGGCTATGCGAAGGTGATGGAAAAGGTGAAGGTGATGGAACACGTGAAGTTGGTCGGCAATGTGAAGGTGATGGAGAAGGTGAAGGTGATGGACAATGTGAAGGGGATGGACAAGGTGAAGGTGATGGACCATGTGAAGGTGATGGACCATGTGAGGATGATGTACAAGGTGAAGGTGATGGACAATGTGAAGGTGATGGACAAGGTGAAGGTGATGGACCATGTGAAGGTGATGGACCATGTGAGGATGATGTACAAGGTGAAGGTGATGGACAATGTGAGGGTGATGGACAAGGTGAAGGTGATGGACCATGTGAAGGTGATGGGCCATGTGAAGGTGATGGGTCATGTGAAGGTGATGGACCATGTGAAGGCGAAGGAAGAGGTGAAGGTGATGGAAGAGGTGAAGGTCATGGGCCATGTGAAGGTGAAGGGCCATGTGATTGTGATGGACCATGTGAACGTGATGGACTATGTGAAGGTGATGGGCGATATGAAGGTGATGGACCATGTGAACGTGATGGACTATGTGAAGGCGATGGATAAGGTGAAGGTGATGGACCATGTGAAGGTGATCGGCCATGTGAAGCTGATGGACCATGTGAAGGTGTTCGGCCGTGTGAAGGTAATGGATCACGTGAGGGTGAAGGGCCAAGTGAAGGTGATGGACAAGGTGAAGGTGATGGACCATGTGAAGGTTATGGACAAGGTGAAGATAATGGACCATCTGAAGGTGATGGACCATGTGAAGCTGATGGACAAGGTGCAGGTGATGGACAAGGTGAAGGTGTTGGGAAATGTGAAGGTGATGGACAAGGTGAAGATAATGGACCATCTGAAGGTGATGGACCATGTGAAGCTGATGGACAAGGTGCAGGTGATGGACAAGGTGAAGGTGTGGTGCCATGTGAAGGTGAAGGACCATGTGAAGGTGATGGACAGGGTGAAGGTGATCGACAAGGTGAAGGTGATGGACCATGTGAAGATGATGGACAAGGTGACGGTGATGGACAAAGTGAAGGTGATGGACCATGTGAAGGTGATGGATATGGTGAAGGTGATGGACAAGGTGAAGGTGATGGACCACGTGGAGTTGGTCGGCAATGTGAAGGTGATGGAGAAGGTGAAGGTGATGGCCAATGTGAAGTGGATGGACAAGGTGAAGGTGATGGACCATGTGAAGGTGATGGACCATGTGAGGATGATGTACAAGGTGAAGGTGATGGACAATGTGAAGGTGATGGACAAGGTGAAGGTGATGGACCATGTGAAGGTGATGGACCATGTGAGGATGATGTACAAGGTGAAGGTGATGGACAATGTGAAGGTGATGGACAAGGTGAAGGAGATGGACCATGTGAAGGTGATGGGCCCTGTGAAGGTGATGGGTCATATGAAGGTGATGGACCATGTGAAGGCAAAGGACGAGGTGAAGGTGATGGAAGAGGTGAAGGTCATGGGTCATGTGAAGGTGATGGACAAGGTGAAGGTGATGGACCATGTGAAGGTGATCGGCCATGTGAAGGTGATGGACAAAGTGAAGGTGATGGACCATGTGAAGGTGGTGGGCCATGTGAAGGTGATGGAATATATGCAGGTCATAGACCATGTGAAGCTGATGGACCATGTGAAGGTGATGGGCCATGTGAAGGTGATGGGTCATGTGAAGGTGATGGACCATGTGATAGCGATGGACGAGGTGAAGGTCATGGAAGAGGTGAAGGTCAGGGGCCATGTGAAGGTGAAGGGCCCTGTGAAGGTGATGGGCCATGTGAAGGTGAAGGGCCATGTGAAGGCGATGGGCCATGTGAATGTGATGGACCATGTGAACGTGATGGACTATGTGAAGGTGATGGGCGATATGAAGGTGATGGACCATGTGAAGTTCATGGGCTATGCGAAGGTGATGGAAAAGGTGAAGGTGATGGACAAGGTGAAGGTGATGGACCATGTGAAGGTGATCGGCCATGTGAAGTTGATGGACCATGTGAAGGTGTTCGGCCGTGTGAAGGTAATGGATCACGTGAAGGTGAAGGGACAAGTGAAGGTGATGGACAAGGTGAAGGTGATGGACCATGTGAAGGTGATGGACAAGGTGAAGATAATGGACCATCTGAAGGCGATGGTCCATGTGAAGCTGATGGACAAGGTGCAGCTGATGGACAAGGTGAAGGTGTTGGGCCATGTGAAGGTGATAGACCATGTGAAGGTGATGGACAAGGTGAAGGTGATCGACCATTTGGAGGTGATGGACCATGTAAAGGTGATGGACAAGGTGAAGGTGACGGACCATTTGAAGATGATGGACAAGGTGAAGGTGATGGACAAAGTGAAGGTGATGGACCATGTGAAGGTGTTGGATATGGTGAAGGTGATGGACAAGGTGAAGGTGATGGATCACGTGAAGTTGTTCGGCAATGTGAAGGTGATGGAGAAGGTGAAGGTGATGGACAATGTGAAGGGGATGGACAAGGTGAAGGTGATGGACAATGTGAAGGTGATGGACAAGGTGAAGGTGATGGACCATGTGAAGGTGATGGGCCATGTGAAGGTGATGGGTCATGTGAAGGTGATGGACCATGTGAAGGCGAAGGACGAGGTGAAGGTGATGGAAGAGGTGAAGGTCGTGGGCCATGTGAAGGTGAAGGGCCATGTGATTGTGATGGACCATGTGAACGTGATGGACTATGTGAAGGTGATGGGCGATCTGAAGGTGATGGACCATGTGAATGTGATGGACTATGTGAAGGCTATGGATAAGGTGAAGGTGATGGACCATGTGAAGGTGATCGGCCATGTGAAGTTGATGGACCTTGTGAAGGTGTTCGGCCGTGTGAAGGTAATGGATCACGTGAGGGTGAAGGGCCAAGTGAAGGTGATGGACAAGGTGAAGGTGATGGACCATGTGAAGGTTATGGACAAGGTGAAGATAATGGATCATCTGAAGGTGATGGACCATGTGAAGCTGATGGACAAGGTGCAGGTGATGGACAAGGTGAAGGTGTTGGGCCATGTGAAGGTGATGGACAAGGTGAAGATAATGGACCATCTGAAGGTGATGGACCATGTGAAGGTGATGGACAAGGTGCAGGTGATGGACAAGGTGAAGGTGTTGTGCCATGTCAAGGTGATGGACCATGTGAAGGTGATGGACAGGGTGAAGGTGACCGACAAGGTGAAGGTGATGGACCACGTGAAGATGATGGACAAGGTGAAGGTGACGGACAAATTGAAGGTGATGGACCATGTGAAGGTGATGGATATGGTGAAGGTGATGGACAAGGTGAAGGTGATGGACCACGTGAAGTTGGTCGGCAATGTGAAGGTGATGGAGAAGGTGAAGGTGATGGCCAATGTGAAGTGGATGGACAAGGTGAAGGTGATGGACCATGTGAAGGTGATGGACCATGTGAGGATGATGTACAAGGTGAAGGTGATGGACAATGTGAAGGCGATGGACAAGGTGAAGGAGATGGACCATGTGAAGGTGATGGGCCATGTGAAGGTGATGGGTCATATGAAGGTGATGGACCATGTGAAGGCGAAGGACGAGGTGAAGGTGATGGAAGAGGTGAAGGTCATGGGTCATGTGAAGGTGATGGACAAGGTGAAGGTGATGAACCATGTGAAGGTGATCGGCCATGTGAAGGTGATGGACAAAGTGAAGGTGATGGACCATGTGAAGGTGGTGGGCCATGTGAAGGTGATGGACTATGTGCAGGTCATAGACCATGTGAAGGTGATGGACCATGTGAAGGTGATCGGCCATGTGAAGGTGATGGACCATGTGAAGGTGATGGACCATGTGAAGGTGTTGAACCATGTGAAGGTGATGGGCCATGTGAAGGTGATGGACCATGTGAAGGTGATGGACCATGTGAAGGTGATGGACTATGTGAAGGTGATAGGCCATGTGAAGGTGATGGACCATCTGCAGTTGATGGACCATGTGATGATGATGGACCATTTGAAGGTGATGGACGATAAGACGATGATGGACCATGTGAAGGTGATGCGTCATGTGAAGGTGATGGACCATGTGAAGGTGATGGACCATGTGAAGGCGTTGGACGAGGTGAAGGTCATGGAAGAGGTGAATGTCATGGGCCATGCGAATGTGAAGGGCCATGTGAATGTGATGGGCCATGTGAAGGTGATGGGACAAGTGAAGCTTATAGTCCATGTGAAGGTGATGGGCCATATGAAGGTGACGCACCATGTGAACATGTGAGCTATGGGAAGGTGATGGGCCATATGAAGGTGTTCGGCCACATGAATGTGATTGACCATGTGAATGTGGTGGACCATGTGAACGTGATGGGCTATGTGAAGGTGATGGGCGATATGAAGGTGATGGACGATGTGAAGGTCATGGGCCATGTGAATGTGATGGACAAGGTGAAGGTGATGGACCATGTGAAGGTGATGGACAAGGTGAAGGTGATGGACCATGTGAAGGTGATGGACAAGGTGAAGATAATGGACCATCTGAAGGTTCAAGACCATGCAAAGGTTATGGTGGAGGTGAAGGTGATGGACCATATGAAGGTAATGGGCCATGTGAAGGTGATGGAACATGTGAAGGTGATGGACCATTTGAAGGTGATGGGCCATGTGAAGGTGATGGGCCATGTGAAGGTGATGTGTCATGTGAAGGTGATGGACCATGTGAAGGTGATCGGACATGTAAAGGTGAAAGACAAAATGAAGGTTATAGACCATGTGAAGGTGATGGACCATGCGAAGGTGATGGGCCATGTAAAGGTGATGGACCATGTGAAGGTGATGGACCATCTGCAGTTGATGGACCATGTGAAAATGATGGACAATGTTAAGGTGATGGACCATATGAAGGTGATGGGCCTTGTGAAGGTGATGGGTCATGTGAAGGTGATGGACCATGTGATAGCGATGGACGAGGTGAAGGTCATGGAAGAGGTGAAGGTCATGGGCCATGTGAAGGTGACGGGCCATGTGAAGGTGATGGACCATGTGAACGTGATGGACTATGTGAAGGTGATGGGCGATGTGAAGGTGATGGACCATGTGAAGTTCATGGGCCATGCGAAGGTGATGGACAAGGTGAAGGTGATGGACCATGTGAAGGTGATCGGCCATGTGAAGTTGATGGACCATGTGAAGGTGTTCGGCCGTGTGAAGGTAATGGATCACGTGAAGGTGAAGGGACAAGTGACGGTGATGGACAAGGTGACGGTGATGGACCATGTGAAGGTGATGGACAAGGTGAAGATAATGGACCATCTGAAGGCGATGGTCCATGTCAAGCTGATGGACAAGGTGCAGCTGATGGACAAGGTGAAGGTGTTGGGCCATGTGAAGGTGATGGACCATGTGAAGGTGATGGACAAGGTGAAGGTGATCGACAAGGTGAAGGTGATGGACCATTTGGAGGTGATGGACCATGTAAAGGTGATGGACAAGGTGAAGGTGAGGGACCATTTGAAGATGATGGACAAGGTGAAGTTGATGGACAAAGTGAAGGTGATGGACCATGTGAAGGTGATGGATATGGTGAAGGTGATGGACAAGGTGAAGGTGATGGAACACGTGAAGTTGGTCGGCAATGTGAAGGTGATGGAGAAGGTGAAGGTGATGGACAATGTGAAGGGGATGGACAAGGTGAAGGTGATGGACCATGTAAAGGTGATGGACCATGTGAGGATGATGTACAAGGTGAAGGTGATGGACAATGTGAAGGTGATGGACAAGGTGAAGGTGATGGACCATGTGAAGGTGATGGACAATGTGAGGATGATGTACAAGGTGAAGGTGATGGACAATGTGAGGGTGATGGACAAGGTGAAGGTGATGGACCATGTGAAGGTGATGGGCCATGTGAAGGTGATGGGTCATGTGAAGGTGATGGACCATGTGAAGGCGAAGGACGAGGTGAAGGTGATGGAAGAGGTGAAGGTCATGGGCCATGTGAAGGTGAAGGGCCATGTGATTGTGATGGACCATGTGAACGTGATGGACTATGTGAAGGTGATGGGCGATATGAAGGTGATGGACCATGTGAACGTGATGGACTATGTGAAGGCGATGGACAAGGTGAAGGTGATGGACCATGTGAAGGTGATCGGCCATGTGAAGCTGATGGACCATGTGAAGGTGTTCGGCCGTGTGAAGGTAATAGGCCACGTGAGGGTGAAGGGCTAACTGAAGGTGATGGACAAAGTGAAGGTGATGGACCATTTGAAGGTTATGGACAAGGTGAAGATAATGGACCATCTGAAGGTGATGGACCATGTGAAGCTGATGGACAAGGTGCAGGTGATGGACAAGGTGAAGGTGTGGTGCCATGTGAAGGTGATGGACCATGTGAAGGTGATGGACAGGGTGAAGGTGATCGACAAGGTGAAGGTGATGGACCATGTGAAGATGATGGACAAGGTGAAGGTGACGGACAAAGTGAAGGTGATGGACCATGTGAAGGTGATGGATATGGTGAAGGTGATGGACAAGGTGAAGGTGATGGACCACGTGAAGTTGGTCGGCAATATGAAGGTGATGGAGAAGGTGAAGGTGATGGCCAATGTGAAGTGGATGGACAAGGTGAAGGTGATGGACCATGTGAAGGTGATGGACCATGTGAGGATGATGTACAAGGTGAAGGTGATGGACAATGTGAAGGTGATGGACAAGGTGAAGGTGATGGACCATGTGAAGGTGATGGACCATGTGAGGATGATGTACCAGGTGAAGGTGATGGACAATGTGAAGGTGATGGACAAGGTGAAGAAGATGGACCATGTGAAGGTGATGGGCCATGTGAAGGTGATGGGTCATATGAAGGTGATGGACCATGTGAAGGCAAAGGACGAGGTGAAGGTGATGGAAGAGGTGAAGGTCATGGGTCATGTGAAGGTGATGGACAAGGTGAAGGTGATGGACCATGTGAAGGTGATCGGCCATGTGAAGGTGATGGACAAAGTGAAGGTGATGGACCATGTGAAGGTGGTGGGCCATGTGAAGGTGATGGACTATGTGCACGTCATAGACCATGTGAAGGTGATGGACCATGTGAAGGTGATGGACAACGTGGAGGTTATAGACCATATGAAGGTGATGGACCATGTGAAGGTGATCGACCATGTGAAGGTGATGGACCATGTGAAGGTGATGGACCATGTGAAGGTGATGAACCATGTGAAGGTGATGGGCCATGTGAAGGTGATGGACCATGTGAAGGTGATGAACCATGTGAAGGTGATGGGCCATGTGAAGGTGATGGACCATGTGAAGGTGATGGACCATGTGAAGGTGATGGACTATGTGATGATGATGGACCATTTGAAGGTGATGGACCGTAAGACGATGATGGACCATGTGAAGGTGATGCGTCATGTGAAGGTGATGGACCATGTGAAGGTGATGGACCATGTGAAGGCGTTGGACGAGGTGAAGGTCATGGAAGAGGTGAATGTCATGGGCCATGCGAATGTGAAGGGCCATGTGAATGTGATGGGCCATGTGAAGGTGATGGGACAAGTGAAGCTTATAGTCCATGTGAAGGAGATGGGCCATATGAAGGTGACGCACCATGTGAACATGTGAGCTATGGGAAGGTGATGGGCCATATGAAGGTGTTCGGCCACATGAATGTGATTGACCATGTGAATGTGATGGACCATGTGATCGTGATGGGGTATGTGCAGGCGATGGGCGATATGAAGGTGATGGACGATGTGAAGGTCATGGGCCATGTGAATGTGATGGACAAGGTGAAGGTGATGGACCATGTGAAGGTGATGGACAAGGTGAAGGTGATGGACCATGTGAAGGTGATGGACAAGGTGAAGATAATGGACCATCTGAAGGTTCAAGACCATGCAAAGGTTATGGTGGAGGTGAAGGTGATGGACCATATGAAGGTAATGGGCCATGTGAAGGTGATGGAACATGTGAAGGTGATGGACCATTTGAAGGTGATGGGCCATGTGAAGGTGATGGGCCATGTGAAGGTGATGTGTCATGTGAAGGTGATGGACCATGTGAAGGTGATCGGCCATGTAAAGGTGAAAGACAAAGTGAAGCTTATAGACCATGTGAAGGTGATAGACCATGCGAAGGTGATGGGCCATGTAAAGGTGATGGACCATGTGAAGGTGATGGACCATCGGCAGTTGATGGACCATGTGAAAATGATGGACAATGTTAAAGTGATGGACCATATGAAGGTGATGGGCCATGTGAAGGTGATGGGCCATGTGAAGGTGAAGGGCCATGTGAAGGCGATGGGCCATGTGAATGTGATGGACCATGTGAACGTGATGGACTATGTGAAGGTGATGGGCGATATGAAGGTGATTGACCATGTGAAGTTCATGGGCAATGCGAAGGTGTTGGACAAGGTGAAGGTGATGGACCATGTGAAGGTGATCGGGCATGTGAAGTTGATGGACCATGTGAAGGTATTTGGCCTGTGAAGGTAATGGATCACGTGAAGGTGAAGGGCCAAGTGAAGGTGATGGACAAGGTGAAGGTGATGGACAAGGTGAAGATAATGGACCATCTGAAGGCGATGGTCCATGTGAAGCTGATGGACAAGCTGCAGGTGATGGACAAGGTGAAGGTGTTGGGCCATGTGAAGGTGATGGACCATGTGAAGGTGATGGAGAAGGTGAAGGTGATGGACCATTTGAAGATGATGGACGAGGTGAAGGTGATGGACAAAGTGAAGGTGATAGACCATGTGAAGGTGATGGATATGGTGAAGGTGATGGACAAGGTGAAGGTGATGGACCACGTGATGTTGGTCGGCAATGTGAAGGTGATGGAGAAGGTGAAGGTGATGGACAATGTGAAGGGGATGGACAAGGTGAAGGTGATGGACCATGTGAATGTGATGGACAAGGTGAAGGTGATGGACCATGTGAAGGTGATGGACCATGTGAGGATGATGTACAAGGTGAAGGTGATGGACAATGTGAAGGTGATGGACAAGGTGAATGTGATGGACCATGTGAAGGTGATGGACAAGGTGAAGGTGATGGACCATGCGAAGGTGATGGACCATGTGAGGATGAGGTACAAGGTGAAGGTCATGGACAATGTGAAGTTGCTGGACAAGGTGAAGGTGATGGACCATGTGAAGGTGTTGAACCATGTGAAGGTGATGGGCCATGTGAAGGTGATGGACCATGTGAAGGTGATGGACCATGTGAAGGTGATGAACTATGTGAAGGTGATAGGCCATGTGAAGGTGATGGACCATCTGCAGTTGATGGACCATGTGATGATGATGGACCATTTGAAGGTGATGGACGATAAGACGATGATGGACCATGTGAAGGTGTTGCGTCATGTGAAGGTGAAAAACCATGTGAAGGTGATGGACCATGTGAAGGCGTTGGACGAGATGAAGGTCATGGAAGAGGTGAATGTCATGGGCCATGCGAATGTGAAGGGCCATGTGAATGTGATGGGCCATGTGAAGGTGATGGGACAAGTGAAGCTTATAGTCCATGTGAAGGTGATGGGCCATATGAAGGTGACGCACCATGTGAACATGTGAGCTATGGGAAGGTGATGGGCCATATGAAGGTGTTCGGCCACATGAATGTGATTGACCATGTGAATGTGGTGGACCATGTGAACGTGATGGGCTATGTGAAGGTGATGGGCAATATGAAGGTGATGGACGATGTGAAGGTCATGGGCCATGTGAATGTGCTGGACAAGGTGAAGGTGATGGACCATGTGAAGGTGATGGACAAGGTGAAGGTGATGGACCATGTGAAGGTGATGGACAAGGTGAAGATAATGGACCATCTGAAGGTTCAAGACCATGCAAAGGTTATGGTGGAGGTGAAGGTGATGGACCATATGAAGGTAATGGGCCATGTGAAGGTGATGGAACATGTGAAGGTGATGGACCATTTGAAGGTGATGGGCCATGTGAAGGTGATGGGCCATGTGAAGGTGATGTGTCATGTGAAGGTGATGGACCATGTGAAGGTGATCGGACATGTAAAGGTGAAAGACAAAGTGAAGGTTATAGACCATGTGAAGGTGATGGACCATGCGAAGGTGATGGGCCATGTAAAGGTGATGGACCATGTGAAGGTGATGGACCATCTGCAGTTGATGGAAAATGGGAAAATGATGGACAATGTTAAGGTGATGGACCATATGAAGGTGATGGGCCATGTGAAGGTGATGGGTCATGTGAAGGTGATGGACCATGTGATATGATGGACGAGGTGAAGGTCATGGAAGAGGTGAAGGTCATGGGCCATGTGAAGGTGAAGGGCCATGTGAAGGTGATGGGCCATGTGAAGGTGAAGGGCCATGTGAAGGCGATGGGCCATGTGAATGTGATGGACCATGTGAACGTGATGGACTATGTGAAGGTGATGGGCGATGTGAAGGTGATGGACCATGTGAAGTTCATGGGCCATGCGAAGGTGATGGACAAGGTGAAGGTGATGGACCATGTGAAGGTGATCGGCCATGTGAAGTTGGTGGACCATGTGAAGGTGTTCGGCCGTGTGAAGGTAATGGATCACGTGAAGGTGAAGGGACAAGTGAAGGTGATGGACAAGGTGACGGTGATGGACCATGTGAAGGTGATGGACAAGGTGAAGATAATGGACCATCTGAAGGCGATGGTCCATGTGAAGCTGATGGACAAGGTGCAGCTGATGGACAAGGTGAAGGTGTTGGGCCATGTGAAGGTGATGGACCATGTGAAGGTGATGGACAAGGTGAAGGTGATCGACAAGGTGAAGGTGATGGACCATTTGGAGGTGATGGACCATGTAAAGGTGATGGACAAGGTGAAGGTGACGGACCATTTGAAGATGATGGACAAGGTGAAGGTGATGGACAAAGTGAAGGTGATGGACCATGTGAAGGTGATGGATATGGTGAAGGTGATGGACAAGGTGAAGGTGATGGAACACGTGAAGTTGGTCGGCAATGTGAAGGTGATGGAGAAGGTGAAGGTGATGGACAATGTGAAGGGGATGGACAAGGTGAAGGTGATGGACCATGTAAAGGTGATGGACCATGTGAGGATGATGTACAAGGTGAAGGTGATGGACAATGTGAAGGTGATGGACAAGGTGAAGGTGATGGACCATGTGAAGGTGATTGACCATGTGAGGATGATGTACAAGGTGAAGGTGATGGACAATGTGAGGGTGATGGACAAGGTGAAGGTGATGGACCATGTGAAGGTGATGGGCCATGTGAAGGTGTTGGGTCATGTGAAGGTGATGGACCATGTGAAGGCGAAGGACGAGGTGAAGGTGATGGAAGAGGTGAAGGTCATGGGCCATGTGAAGGTGAAGGGCCATGTGATTGTGATGGACCATGTGAACGTGATGGACTATGTGAAGGTGATGGGCGATATGAAGGTGATGGACCATGTGAACGTGATGGACTATGTGAAGGCGATGGATAAGGTGAAGGTGATGGACCATGTGAAGGTGATCGGCCATGTGAAGCTGATGGACCATGTGAAGGTGTTCGGCCGTGTGAAGGTAATGGGCCACGTGAGGGTGAAGGGCCAACTGAAGGTGACGAACAAAGTGAAGGTGATGGACCATTTGAAGGTTATGGACAAGGTGAAGATAATGGACCATCTGAAGGTGATGGACCATGTGAAGCTGATGGACAAGGTGCAGGTGATGGACAAGGTGAAGGTGTGGTGCCATGTGAAGGTGATGGACCATGTGAAGGTGATGGACAGGGTGAAGGTGATCGACAAGGTGAAGGTGATGGACCATGTGAAGGTGATGGACAGGGTGAAGGTGATCGACAAGGTGAAGGTGATGGACCATGTGAAGATGATGGACAAGGTGAAGGTGACGGACAAAGTGAAGGTGATGGACCATGTGAAGGTGATGGATATGGTGAAGGTGATGGACAAGGTGAAGGTGATGGACCACGTGAAGTTGGTCGGCAATGTGAAGGTGATGGAGAAGGTGAAGGTGATGGCCAATGTGAAGTGGATGGACAAGGTGAAGGTGATGGACCATGTGAAGGTGATGGACCATGTGAGGATGATGTACAAGGTGAAGGTGATGGACAATGTGAAGGTGATGGACAAAGTGAAGGTGATGGACCATGTGAAGGTGATGGACCATGTGAGGATGATGTACAAGGTGAAGGTGATGGACAATGTGAAGGTGATGGACAAGGTGAAGGAGATGGACCATGTGAAGGTGATGGGCCATGTGAAGGTGATGGGTCATATGAAGGTGATGGACCATGTGAAGGCAAAGGACGAGGTGAAGGTGATGGAAGAGGTGAAGGTCATGGGTCATGTGAAGGTGATGGACAAGGTGAAGGTGATGGACCATGTGAAGGTGATCGGCCATGTGAAGGTGATGGACAAAGTGAAGGTGATGGACCATGTGAAGGTGGTGGGCCATGTGAAGGTGATGGACTATGTGCACGTCATAGACCATGTGAAGGTGATGGACCATGTGAAGGTGATGGACAACGTGGAGTTTATAGACCATATGAAGGTGATGGACCATGTGAAGGTGATCGGCCATGTGAAGGTGATGGGCCATGTGAAGGTGATGGACCATGTGAAGGTGATGAACCATGTGAAGGTGATGGGCCATGTGAAGGTGATGGACCATGTGAAGGTGATGGACCATGTGAAGGTGATGGACTATGTGATGATGATGGACCATTTGAAGGTGATGGACCGTAAGACGATGATGGACCATGTGAAGGTGATGCGTCATGTGAAGGTGATGGACCATGTGAAGGTGATGGACCATGTGAAGGCGTTGGACGAGGTGAAGGTCATGGAAGAGGTGAATGTCATGGGCCATGCGAATGTGAAGGGCCATGTGAATGTGATGGGCCATGTGAAGGTGATGGGACAAGTGAAGCTTATAGTCCATGTGAAGGAGATGGGCCATATGAAGGTGACGCACCATGTGAACATGTGAGCTATGGGAAGGTGATGGGCCATATGAAGGTGTTCGGCCACATGAATGTGATTGACCATGTGAATGTGATGGACCATGTGATCGTGATGGGGTATGTGCAGGCGATGGGCGATATGAAGGTGATGGACAATGTGAAGGTCATGGGCCATGTGAATGTGATGGACAAGGTGAAGGTGATGGACCATGTGAAGGTGATGGACAAGGTGAAGGTGATGGACCATGTGAAGGTGATGGACAAGGTGAAGATAATGGACCATCTGAAGGTTCAAGACCATGCAAAGGTTATGGTGGAGGTGAAGGTGATGGACCATATGAAGGTAATGGGCCATGTGAAGGTGATGGAACATGTGAAGGTGATGGACCATTTGAAGGTGATGGGCCATGTGAAGGTGATGGGCCATGTGAAGGTGATGTGTCATGTGAAGGTGATGGACCATGTGAAGGTGATCGGCCATGTAAAGGTGAAAGACCAAGTGAAGGTTATAGACCATGTGAAGGTGATAGACCATGCGAAGGTGATGGGCCATGTAAAGGTGATGGACCATGTGAAGGTGATGGACCATCGGCAGTTGATGGACCATGTGAAAATGATGGACAATGTTAAAGTGATGGACCATATGAAGGTGATGGGCCATGTGAAGGTGATGGGTCATGTGAAGGTGATGGACCATGTGATAGCGATGGACGAGGTGAAGGTCATGGAAGAGGTGAAGGTCATGGGCCATGTGAAGGTGAAGGGCCATGTGAAGGTGATGGGCCATGTGAAGGTGAAGGGCCATGTGAAGGCGATGGGCCATGTGAATGTGATGGACCATGTGAACGTGATGGACTATGTGAAGGTGATGGGCGATATGAAGGTGATTGACCATGTGAAGTTCATGGGCAATGCGAAGGTGTTGGACAAGGTGAAGGTGATGGACCATGTGAAGGTGATCGGGCATGTGAAGTTGATGGACCATGTGAAGGTATTTGGCCTGTGAAGGTAATGGATCACGTGAAGGTGAAGGGCCAAGTGAAGGTGATGGACAAGGTGAAGGTGATGGACCATGTGAAGGCGATGGTCCATGTGAAGCTGATTGACAAGGTGCAGGTGATGGACAAGGTGAAGGTGTTGGGCCATGTGAAGGTGATGGACCATGTGAAGGTGATGGAGAAGGTGAAGGTGATGGACCATTTGAAGATGATGGACGAGGTGAAGGTGATGGACAAAGTGAAGGTGATAGACCATGTGAAGGTGATGGATATGGTGAAGGTGATGGACAAGGTGAAGGTGATGGACCATATGATGTTGGTCAGCAATGTGAAGGTGATGGAGAAGGTGAAGGTGATGGACAATGTGAAGGGGATGGACAAGGTGAAGGTGATGGACCATGTGAAGGTGATGGAGAAGGTGAAGGTGATGGACCATGTGAAGGTGATGGACCATGTGAGGATGATGTACAAGGTGAAGGTGATGGACAATGTGAAGGTGATGGACAAGGTGAAGGTGATGGACCATGTGAAGGTGATGGACAAGGTGAAGGTGATGGACCATGCGAAGGTGATGGACCATGTGAGGATGATGTACAAGGTGAAGGTCATGGACAATGTGAAGTTGATGGACAAGGTGAAGGTGATGGACCATGTGAAGGTGATGGGCCATGTGAAGTTGATGGGTCATGTGAAGGTGATGGACCATGTGGAGGCGAAGGACGAGGTGAAGGTGATGGACAGTTGAAGGTGATGGACCATGTGAAGGTGATCGGCCATGTGAAAGTGATGGACAAAGTGAAGGTGATGGACCATGTGAAGGTGATGGACCATGTGAAGGTGATGGACCATTTGAAGCTGATGGATCATGTGAAGGTGATGGACCTTGTGAAGGTGATGGACCATTTGAGGATGATGGACCATGTGAAGGTGATGGACAATGTGAAGGTGATGGACCATGTGAAGATGATCGGCCATGTTAAGGTGACGGACAAGGTGAAGATAATGGACCATCTGAAGGCGATGGTCCATGTGAAGCTGATGGACAAGGTGCAGCTGATGGACAAGGTGAAGGTGTTGGGCCATGTGAAGGTGATGGACCATGTGAAGGTGATGGACAAGGTGAAGGTGATCGACAAGGTGAAGGTGATGGACCATTTGGAGGTGATGGAACATGTAAAGGTCATGGACAAGGTGAAGGTGATGGACCATATGAAGATGATGGACAAGGTGAAGGTGATGGACAAAGTGAAGGTGATGGACCATGTGAAGGTGATGGACCATGTGAAGGTGATGAACCATGTGAAGGTGATGGGCCATGTGAAGGTGATGGACCATGTGAATTTGATGGACCATGTGAAGGTGATTGGCCATGTGAAGGTGATGGACCATGTGAAGGTGATGGACTATGTGAAGGTGATGGGCCATGTGAACGTGATGGACCATGTGACGGTGATGGATCATGTGAAGGTGATGGACAATGTGAAGGTGATGGATCATGTGAAGGTGATGGAGAAGATGAATTTGATGGACCATGTGAAGGTGATGGATCATGTGAAGGTGATGGACAAGGTGAAGGTGATGGACCATGTGAAGGTGATGGACCATGTAAAGGTTATAGACAAGGTGAAGGTGATGGACAAAGTGAAGGTGATGGACCATGTGAAGGTGATGGATATCGTGAAGGTAATGGACAAGGTGAAGGTGATGGACCACGTGAAGTTGGTCGGCAATGTGAAGGTGATGGAGAAGGTGAAGGTGATGGACAATGTGAAGGGGATGGACAAGGTGAAGGTGATGGACCATATGAAGGTGATGGACCATTTGAGGATGATGTACAAGGTGAAGGTGATGGACAATGTGAAGGTGATGGACAAGGTGAAGGTGATGGACCATGTGAAGGTGATGGACCATGCGAAGGTGATGGGTCATGTGAAGGTGATGGACCATGTGAAGGCGAAGGACGAGTTGAAGGTCAAGGAAGATGTGAAGGTGATGGGCCATGTGAAGGTGAAGTGCCATTTGAATGTGATGGACCATGTGAACGTGATGGACTATGTGAAGGTGATGGGCGATATGAAGGTGATGGACCATGTGAACGTCATGGACTATGTGAAGGTGATGGACAAGGTGAAGGTGATGGAACATGTGAAGGTGTTCGGCCGTGTGAAGGTAATGGATCACGTGAAGGTGAAGGGCCAAGTGAAGGTGATGGACAAGGTGAAGGTGATGGACCATGTGAAGGTTATGGAAAAGGTGAAGATAATGGACCATCTGAAGGTGATGGACCATGTGAAGTTGATGGACAAGGTGCAGGTGATGGACAAGGTGAAGGTGTTGGGCCATGTGAAGGTGATGGACAAGGTGAAGATAATGGACCATCTGAAGGTGATGGACCATGTGAAGCTGACGGACAAGGTGCAGGTGATGGACAAGGTGAAGGTGTTGGGCCATGTGAAGGTGATGGACCATGTGAAGGTGATGGACAAGGTGAAGGTGATCGACAAGGTGAAGGTGATGGACCATTTGGAGGTGATGGAACATGTAAAGGTGATGGACAAGGTGAAGGTGATGGCCCATGTGAACATTATGGACAAGGTGAAGGTGATGGACAAAGTGAAGGTGATGGACCATGTGAAGGTGATGGATATGGTGAAGGTGATGGACAAGGTGAAGGTGATGGACCACGTGAATTTGGTCGGCAATGTGAAGGTGATTTAGAAGGTGAAGGTGATGGACAATGTGAAGGGGATGGACAAGGTGAAGGTGATGGACCATGTGAAGGTGATGGACCATGTGAGGATGATGTACAAGGTGAAGGTGATGGACAATGTGAAGGTGATGGACAAGGTGAAGGTGATGGACCATGTGAAGGTGATGGGCCATGTGAAGGTGATGGGTCATGTGAAGGTGATGGACCATGTGATGGCGAAGGTCGAGGTGAAAGTGATGGAAGAGGTGAAGGTCATGGGTCATGTGAAGGTGATGGACAAGGTGAAGGTGATGGACCATGTGAAGGTGATGGGCCATGTGAAGGTGATGGACAAGGTGAAGATAATGGACCATCTGAAGGTGATGGACCATGTGAAGCTGATGGACAAGGTGCAGGTGATGGACAAGGTTAAGGTGTTGGGCCATGTGAAGGTGATGGACCATGTGAAGGTGATGGATCATGTGAAGGAGATGGACCATTTGAAGCTGATGGATCATGTGAATGTGATGGACCATGTGAAGGTGATGGACCATTTGAGGATGATGGACCATGTGAAGGTGATGGACAATGTGAAGGTGATGGACCATGTGAAGATGATGGACCATGTGAAGCTGATGGACAAGGTGAAGATAATGGACCATCTGCAGGTGATGGACCATGTGAAGCTGCTGGACAAGGTGCAGATGATGGACAAGGTGAAGGTGTTGGGCCATGTGAAGGTGATGGACCATGTGAAGGTGATGGACAAGGTGAAGGTGATCGACAAGGTGAAGGTGATGGACCATTTGGAGGTGATGGACCATGTAAAGGTGATGGACAAGGTGAAGGTTATGAACCATGTGAAGATGATGCACAAGGTGAAGGTGATGGACAAAATGAAGGTGATGGACCATGTGAAGGTGATGGATATGGTGAAGGTGATGGACAAGGTGAAGGTGATGGACCACGTGAAGTTGGTCGGCAATGTGAAGGTGATCGAGAAGGTGAAGGTGATGGACAATGTAAAGGGGATGGACAAGGTGAAGGTGATGGACCATGTGAAGGTGATGGACCATGTGAGGATGATGTACAAGGTGAAGGTGATGGACAATGTGAAGGTGATGGACAAGGTGAAGGTGATGGACCATGTGAAGGTGATGGACCATGTGAGGATGATGTACAAGGTGAAGGTGATGGACAATGTGAAGGTGATGGACAAGGTGAAGGTGATGGACCATGTGAAGGTGATGGGCCATGTGAAGGTGATGGGTCATGAGAAGGTGATGGACCATGTGAAGGCGAAGGGCGAGGTGAAGGTGATGGAAGAGGTGAAGGTCATTGCTCATGTGAAGGTGATGGACAAGGTGAAGGTGATGGACCATGTGAAGGTGATGGGCCATGTGAAGGTGATGGACAAGGTGAAGACAATGGACCATCTGAAGGTGATGGACCATGTGAAGCTGAGGGACAAGGTGCAGGTGATGGACAAGGTGAAGTTGTTGGCCCATGTGAAGGCGATGGACCATGTGAAGGTGATGGTTCATGGAAAGGTGATGGAACATGTGGATGTTATAGACTATGTGAAGGTGATGGACCAGTTGAAGGTGATCAGCCATGTGAAGGTGATCGGACAGGTGAAGGTGATGGACTATGTGCAGGTCATAGACCATGTGAAGGTAATGGACCATGTGAAGGTGATGGACCATGTGAAGGTGATCGGCCATGTGTAGGTGATGGACAAGGTGAAGGTGATGGGCCATCTGAAGGTGATGGACCATATGAAGATGATGGGCCATGTGAATGTGATGGTCCATGTGACAGTGATGGAACATGTTAAGGTGATGGACAAGGGGAAGGGGATGGACAAGGTGAAGGTGACGGACAATGTGAAGGGGATGGACAAGGTGAAGGTGATGGACAAGGTGAAGGTGATGGGCCATGTGAAGGTGATGGACATGGTGAAGGTGATGGGCCAAGTGTAGGTTATGGACCATGTGAAGGTGATGGACAAGGTGAAGGTGATGGACCATGTCAAGGTGATGTACAAGGTCAAGGTGTTGGACCATGTGAAGGTGATGGATCATGTGAATGTGATGGACCATGTGACGGTGATTAATCATGTGAAGGTGATGGACCATATGAAGGTGATGGATCATGTGAAGGTGATGGACAATGTGAAGGTGATGGACCATGTGAAGGTGATGGACCATGTGAAGGTGATCGACAAGGTGAAGGTGATGGACCATGTGAAGATGATGGATCATGTGAAGGTGATGGATCATGTGGAGATTATAGACCATGTGAAGGTGATGGACCATGTAAAGGTGATCAGCCATGTGAAGGTGTTGGACAAGGTGAAGGTGATGGACGATGTGAAGGTGATGGACCATGTGAAGGTGATCGGCCATGTTAAGGTGATGGACAAAGTGACGGTGATGGACCATGTGAAGGTGGTGGGCCATGTGAAGGTGATGGACTATGTGCAGGTCATAGACCATGTGAAGGTGATGGACCATGTGAAGGTGATGGACAACGTGGAGGTTATAGACCATGTGAAGGTGATGGACCATGTGAAGGTGATGGACCATGTGAAGGTGATCGGCCATGTGAAGGTGATGAACAATGTGAAGGTGATGAACCATGTGAAGGTGATGGGCCATGTGAAGGTGATGGATCATGTGAATGTGATGGACTATGTGAAGGTGATGGGCCCTGTGAAGGTGATGCACCAATTGAAGGTTATAGACCATGTGAAGGTGATGGACCATGCGAAGGTGCTGTGCCATGTAAAGATGATGGACCAATTGAAGGTTATAGACCATGTGAAGGTGATGGACCATGTGAAGGTGATGGACCATGTGAATGTGATGGACCATCTGCAGTTGATGGACCATGCGATGATGATGGACCATTTGAAGGTGATGGACCATAAGAAGATGATGGATCATGTGAAGGTGATGCGTCATGTGAAGGTGATGGACCATGTGAAGGTGTTGGACCATGTGAAGGTGTTGGACGAGGTGAAGGTCATGGAAGAGGTGAATGTCATGGGCCATGTGAAGTTGAAGGGCCATGTGAATGTGATGGGCCATGTGAAGGTGATGGGACAAGTGAAGCTTATAGTCCATGTGAAGGTGATGGGCCATATGAAGGTGATTGGTCATGTGAAGGTGATGGACCATGTGAAGGCGAAGGACGAGGTGAAGGTGATGGAAGAGGTGAAGGTCATGGGTCATGTGAAGGTAATGGACAAAGTGAATGTGATGGACCATGTGAAGGTGATGGGCCATGTGAAGGTGATGGACAAGGTGAAGATAATGGACCATCTGAAGGTGATGGACCATGTGAAGCTGATGGACAAGGTGCAGGTGATGGACAAGGTGAAGGTGTTGGGCCATGTGAAGGAGATGGGCCATGTGAAGGTGATGGATCATGTGAATGTGATGGACCATGTGAAGGTGATGGACCATTTGAGGATGATGGACCATGTGAAGGTGATGGACAATGTGAAGGTGATGGACCATTTGAAGATGATGGACCATGTGAAGGTGATGGACAAGGTGAAGATAATGGACCATCTGAAGGTGATGGAACATGTGAAGCTGATGGACAAGGTGCAGGTGATGGACAAGGTGAAGGTGTTGGGCCATGTGAAGGTGATGGACCATGTGAAGGTGATGGATCATGTGAAGGTGATGGACCATTTGAAGCTGATGGATCATGTGAAGGTGATGGATCATGTGAAGGTGATGGACCATTTGAGGATGATGGACCATGTGAAGGTGATGGACAATGTGAAGGTGATGGACCATGTGAAGATGATGGACCATGTGAAGTTGATATAACATGTGGATGTTATAGACTATGTGAAGGTGATGGACCAGTTGAAGGTGATCAGCCATGTGAAGGTGATGGACAAGCTGAAGGTGATGGTCCATGTGAAGGTGATGGACCATTTGAAGGTGATCGGACAGGTGATGGTGATGGACTATGTGCAGGTCATAGACCATGTGAAGGTGATGGACCATGTGAAGGTGATGGACCATGTGAAGGTGATCGGCCATGTGAAGGTGATGGACAAGGTGAAGGTGATGGGCCATGTGAAGGTGATGGACAAGGTGAAGGTGATGGACCATGTCAAGGTGATGTACAAGGTGAAGGTGATGGACCATGTGAAGGTGATGGATCATGTGAAGGTGATGGACCATGTGACGGTGATGGATCATGTGAAGGTGATGGACCATGTGAAGGTGATGGATCATGTGAAGGTGATGGAGAAGGTGAATTTGATGGACCATGTGAAGGTGATGGACCATGTGAAGGTCATGGACCATGTGAAGGTGATGATCATGTGAAGGTGATGGACAAGGTGAAGGTGATGGACCATGTGAAGATGATGGATCATGTGAAGCTGATTTTCCATGTGAAGGTGATGGACAAAGTGAAGGTGATGGACCATGTGAAGGTGGTGGGCCATGTGAAGGTGATGGACTATGTGCAGGTCATAGACCATGTGAAGGTGATGGACCATGTGAAGGTGATGGACAACTTGGAGGTTATAGACCATGTGAAGGTGATCGGCCATGTGAAGGTGATGGACCATGTGAAGGTGATGGACCATGTGAAGGTGATGAACCATGTGAAGGTGATGAACCATGTGAAGGTGATGGACCATGTGACGGTGATGGACCATGTGAAGGTGATGGGCCATGTGAAGGTGATGGACCATGTGAAGGTGATGGACCATGTGAAGGTGATGGACTATGTGAAGGTGATGGGCCATGTGAAGGTGATGGATCTTGTGACGGTGATGGATCATGTGAAGGTGATGGACCATGTGAAGGTGATGGATCATGTGAAGGTGATGGAGAAGGTGAATTTGATGGACCATGTGTAGGTGATGGATCATGTGAAGGTGATGGACAAGGTGAAGGTGATGGACCATGTGAAGGTGATGGACCATGTGAAGGTGATGGATCATGTGAAGGTGATGGACAAGGTGAAGGTGATGGACCATGTGAAGATGATGGATCATGTGAAGCTGATCGGCCATGTGAAGGTGATGGACAAAGTGAAGGTGATGGACCATGTGAAGGTGGTGGGCCATGTGAAGGTGATGGACTATGTGCAGGTCATAGACCATGTGAAGGTGATGGTCCATGTGAAGGTGATGGACAACGTGGAGGTTATAGACCATGTGAAGGTGATGGACCATGTGAAGGTGATCGGCCATGTGAAGGTGATGGACCATGTGAAGGTGATGGACCATGTGAAGGTGATGAACCATGTGGAGGTGATGGGCCATTTGAAGGTGATGGACCATGTGAAGGTGATGAACCATGTGAAGGTGATGGGCCATGTGAAGGTGATGGACCATGTGAAGGTGATGGACTGTGTGAAGGTGATGGACTATGTGAAGGTGATGGGCCATGTGAAGGTGGTGGACCATCTGCAGTTGATGGACAATGTGATGATGAAGGACCATTTGAAGGTGATGGACCATAAGAAGATGATGGACGATGTGAAGGTGATGCGTCATGTGAAGGTGATGGACCATGTGAATGTGAAGGACCATGTGAAGGCGTTGGACGAGGTGAAGGTCATGGAAGAGGTGAATGTCATGTGCCATGTGAAGGTGAAGGGCCATGTGAATGTGATGGGCCATGTGAACGTGATGGGCTATGTGAAGGTGATGGGCGATATGAAGGTGATGGACGATGTGAAGGTCATGGGCCATGTGAATGTGATGGACAATGTGAAGGTGATGGACCATGTGAAGGTGATGGCAAGGTGAAGGTGATGGACCATGTGAACGTGATGGACAAGGTGAAGATAATGGACCATCTGAAGGTTCTAGACCATGCGAAGGTTATGGTGGAGGTGAAGCTGATGGACCATATGAAGGTAATGGGCCATGTGAAGGTGATGGAACATGTGAAGGTGATGGACCATTTGAAGGTGATCGGCCATGTGAAGGTGATGGGCCATGTGAAGGTGATGTGTCATGTGAAGGTGATGGACCATGTGAAGGTGATCGGCCATGTAAAGGTGAAAGACAAAGTGAAGGTTATAGACCATGTGAAGGTGATGGTCCATGCGAAGGTGATGGGCCATGTAAAGGTGATGGACCACGTGAAGGTGATGGACCATCTGCAGTTGATGGACCATGTGAAGATGATGGACAATGTTAAGGTGATGGACCATATGAAGGTGATGGGCCATGTGAAGGTGATGGGTCATGTGAAGGTGATGGACCATGTGATAGCGATGGACGAGGTGAAGGTCATGGAAGAGGTGAAGGTGATGGGCCATGTGAAGGTGAAGGGCCATGTGAAGGTGATGGGCCATGTGAAGGTGAAGGGCCATGTGAAGGCGATGGGCCATGTGAATGTGATGGACCATGTGAACGTGATAGACTATGAGAAGGTGATGGGCGATATGAAGGTGATGGACCATGTGAAGTTCATGGGCCATGCGAAGGTGATGGACAAGGTGTAGGTGATGGACCATGTGAAGGTGATCGGCCATGTGAAGTTGATGGACCATGTGAAGGTGTTTGGCCGTGTGAAGGTAATGGATCACGTGAATGTGAAGGGCCAAGTGAAGGTGATGGACGAGGTGAAGGTGATGGACCATGTGAAGGTGATGGACAAGGTGAAGATAATGGACCATTTGAAGGTGATGGAAAATGTGAAGCTGATGGACAAGGTGCAGGTGATGGACAAGGTGAAGGTGTTGGGCCATGTGAAGGTGATGGACCATGTGAAGGTGATGGACAAGGTGAAGTTGATCGACAAGGTGAAGGTGATGGACCATTTGGAGGTGATGGACCATGTAAAGGTGATGGACAAGGTGAAGGTGATGGACCATGTGACCATGATGGACAAGGTGAAGGTGATGGACAAAGTGAAGGTGATGGACCATGTGAAGGTGATGGATATGGTGAAGGTGATGGACAAGGTGAAGGTGATGGACCACGTGAAGTTGGTCTTCAATGTGAAGGTGATGGAGAAGGTGAAGGTGATGGACAATGTGAAGGGGATGGACAAGGTGAAGGTGATGGGCCATGTGAAGGTGATGGACAAGGTGAAGGTGTTGGGCCATGTGAAGGTGATGGACCATGTGAAGGTGATGGATCATGTGAAGGTGATGGACCATTTGAAGCTGATGGATCATGTGAAGGTGATGGATCATGTGAAGGTGATGGACCATTTGAGGATGATGGTCCATGTGAAGGTGATGGACAATGTGAAGGTGATGGACCATGTGAAGATGATGGACCATGTGAAGTTGATATAACATGTGGATGTTATAGACTATATGAAGGTGATGGACCAGTTGAAGGTGTTCAGCCATGTGAAGGTGATGGACCATGTGAAGGTGATCGGACAGGTGAAGGTGATGGACTATGTGCAGGTCATAGACCATGTGAAGGTGATGGACCATGTGAAGGTGATGGACCATGTGAAGGTGATCGGCCATGTGAAGGTGATGGACAAGGTGAAGGTGATGGGCCATGTGAAGGTGATGGACAAGGTGAAGGTGATGGACCATGTCAAGGTGATGTACAAGGTGAAGGTGATGGACCATGTGAAGGTGATGGATCATGTGAAGGTGATGGACCATGTGACGGTGATGGATCATGTGAAGGAGATGGACCATGTGAAGGTGATGGATCATGTGAAGGTGATGGAGAAGGTGAATTTGATGGACCAAGTGAAGGTGATGGACCATGTGAAGGTGATGGACCATGTGAAGGTGATGGATCATGTGAAGGTGATGGACAAGGTGAAGGTGATGGACCATGTGAAGATGATGGATCATGTGAAGCTGATTTTCCATGTGAAGGTGATGGACAAAGTGAAGGTGATGGACCATGTGAAGGTGGTGGGCCATGTGAAGGTGATGGACTATGTGCAGATAATAGACCATGTGAAGGTGATGGACCGTGTGAAGGTGATGGACAACGTGGAGGTTATAGACCATGTGAAGGTGATGGACCATGTGAAGGTGATCGGCCATGTGAAGGTGATGGACCATGTGAAGGTGATGGACCATGTGAAGGTGATGAACCATGTGAAGGTGATGGGCCATGTGAAGGTGATGGACCATGTGACGGTGATGGACCATGTGAAGTTGATGGGCCATGTGAAGGTGATGGATCATGTGAAGGTGATGGACAAGGTGAAGGTGATGGACCATGTGAAGGTGATGGACCATGTGAAGGTGATGGATCATGTGAAGGTGATGGACAAGGTGAAGGTGATGGACCATGTGAAGATGATGGATTATGTGAAGCTGATCGGCCATGTGAAGGTGATGGACAAAGTGAAGGTGATGGACCATGTGAAGGTGGTGGGCCATGTGAAGGTGATGGACTATGTGCAGGTGATAGACCATGTGAAGGTGATGGACCATGTGAAGGTGATGGACCATGTGAAGGTGATCGGCCATGTGAAGGTGATGGACCATGTGAAGGTGATGAACCATGTGGAGGTGATGGGCCATTTGAAGGTGATGGACCATGTGAAGGTGATGAACCATGTGAAGTTGATGGGCCATGTGAAGGTGATGGACCATGTGAAGGTGATGGACCATGTGAAGGTGATGGACTATGTGAAGGTGATGCGCCATGTGAAGGTGATGGACCATCTGCAGTTGATGGACCATGTGATGATGAAGGACCATTTGAAGGTGATGGACCATAAGAAGATGACGGACGATGTGAAGGTGATGCGTCATGTGAAGGTGATGGACCATGTTAATGTGATGGACCATGTGAAGGCGTTGGACGAGGTGAAGGTCATGGAAGAGGTGAATGTCATGTGCCATGTGAAGGTGAAGGGCCATGTGAATGTGATGGGCCATGTGAACGTGATGGGCCATGTGAAGGTGATGGGCCATGTGAAGGTGATGTGTCATGTGAAGGTGATGGACCATGTGAAGGTGATCGGCCATGTAAAGTTGAAAGACAAAGTGAAGGTTATAGACCATGTGAAGGTGATGGTCCATGCGAAGGTGATGGGCCATGTAAAGGTGATGGACCATGTGAAGGTGATGGACCATCTGCAGTTGATGGACCATGTGAAGATGATGGACAATGTTAAGGTGAAGGACCATATGAAGGTGATGGGCCATGTGAAGGTGATGGGTCATGTGAAGGTGATGGACCATGTGATAGCGATGGACGAGGTGAAGGTCATGGAAGAGGTGAAGGTCATGGGCCATGTGAAGGTGAAGGGCCCTGTGAAGGTGATGGGCCATGTGAAGGTGAAGGGCCATGTGAAGGCGATGGGCCATGTGAATGTGATGGACCATGTGAACGTGATGGACTATGTGTAGGTGATGGGCGATATGAAGGTGATGGACCATGTGAAGTTCATGGGCCATACGAAGGTGATGGACAAGGTGAAGGTGATGGACCATGTGAAGGTGATCGGCCATGTGAAGTTGATGGACCATGTGAAGGTGTTTGGCCGTGTGAAGGTAATGGATCACGTGAAGGTGAAGGGCCAAGTGAAGGTGATGGACGAGGTGAAGGTGATGGACCATGTGAAGGTGATGGACAAGGTGAAGATAATGGACCATCTGAAGGTGATGGACCATGTGAAGCTGATGGACAAGGTGCAGGTGATGGACAAGGTGAAGGTGTTGGGCCATGTGAAGGTGATGGACCATGTAAAGGTGATGGACAAGGTGAAGGTGATCGACAAGGTGAAGGTGATGGACCATTTGGAGCTGATGGACCATGTAAAGGTGATGGACAAGGTGAAGGTGATGGACCATGTGACCATGATGGACAAGGTGAAGGTGATGGACAAAGTGAAGGTGATGGACCATGTGAAGGTGATGGATATGGTGAAGGTGATGGACAAGGTGAAGGTGATGGACCACGTGAAGTTGGTCGGCAATGTGAAGGTGATGGAGAAGGTGAAGGTGATGGACAATGTGAAGGGGATGGACAAGGTGAAGGTGATGGGCCATGTGAAGGTGATGGGTCATGTGAAGGTGATGGACCATGTGATAGCGATGGACGAGGTGAAGGTCATGGAAGAGGTGAAGGTCATGGGCCATGTGAAGGTGAAGGGCCATGTGAAGGTGATGGGCCATGTGAAGGTGAAGGGCCATGTGAAGGCGATGGGCTATGTGAATGTGATGGACCATGTGAACGTGATGGACTATGTGAAGGTGATGGGCGATATGACCGTGATGGACCATGTGAAGTTCATGGGCCATGCGAAGGTGATGGACAAGGTGAAGGTGATGGACCATGTGAAGGTGATCGGCCATGTGAAGTTGATGGACCATGTGAAGGTGTTTGGCCGTGTGAAGGTAATGGATCACGTGAAGGTGAAGGGCCAAGTGAAGGTGATGGACGAGGTGAAGGTGATGGACCATGTGAAGGTGATGGACAAGGTGAAGATAATGGACCATCTGAAGGTGATGGACCATGTGAAGCTGATGGACAAGGTGCAGGTGATGGACAAGGTGAAGGTGTTGGGCCATGTGAAGGTGATGGACCATGTGAAGGTGATGGACAAGGTGAAGGTGATCGACAAGGTGAAGGTGATGGACCATTTGGAGGTGATGGACCATGTAAAGGTGATGGATAAGGTGAAGGTGATGGACCATGTGACCATGATGGACAAGGTGAAGGTGATGGACAAAGTGAAGGTGATGGACCATGTGAAGGTGATGGATATGGTGAAGGTGATGGACAAGGTGAAGGTGATGGACCACGTGAAGTTGGTCGGCAATGTGAAGGTGATGGTGAAGGTGAAGGTGATGGACAATGTGAAGGGGATGGACAAGGTGAAGGTGATGGGCCATGTGAAGGTGATGGACAAGGTGCAGGTGATGGACAAGGTGAAGGTGTTGGGCCATGTGAAGGTGATGGACCATGTGAAGGTGATGGATCATGTGAAGGTGATGGATCATGTGAAGGTGATGGACCATTTGAGGATGATGGTCCATGTGAAGGTGATGGACAATGTGAAGGTGATGGACCATGTGAAGATGATGGACCATGTGAAGTTGATATAACATGTGGATGTTATAGGCTATGTGAAGGTGATGGACCAGTTGAAGGTGATCAGCCATGTGAAGGTGATGGACCATGTGAAGGTGATCGGACAGGTGAAGGTGATGGACTATGTGCAGGTCATAGACCATGTGAAGGTGATGGACCATGTGAAGGTGATGGACCATGTGAAGGTGATCGGCCATGTGAAGGTGATGGACAAGGTGAAGGTGATGGGCCATGTGAAGGTGATGGACAAGGTGAAGGTGATGGACCATGTCAAGGTGATGTACAAGGTGAAGGTGATGGACCATGTGAAGGTGATGGATCATGTGAAGGTGATGGACCATGTGACGGTGATGGATCATGTGAAGGTGATGGACCATGTGAAGATGATGGATCATGTGAAGCTGACCGTCCATGTGAAGGTGATGGACAAAGTGAAGGTGATGGACCATGTGAAGGTGGTGGGCCATGTGAAGGTGATGGACTATGTGCAGGTAATAGACCATGTGAAGGTGATGGACCGTGTGAAGGTGATGGACAACGTGGAGGTTATAGACCATGTGAAGGTGATGGACCATGTGAAGGTGATCGGCCATGTGAAGGTGATGGACCATGTGAAGGTGATGGACCATGTGAAGGTGATGAACCATGTGAAGGTGATGGGCCATGTGAAGGTGATGGACCATGTGACGGTGATGGACCATGTGAAGGTGATGGGCCATGTGAAGGTGATGGACCATGTGAAGGTGATGGACCATGTGAAGGTGATGGACTATGTGAAGGTGATGGGCCATGTGAAGGTGATTGATCTTGTGACGGTGATGGATCATGTGAAGGTGATGGACCATGTGAAGGTGATGGATCATGTGAAGGTGATGGAGAAGGTGAATTTGATGGACCATGTGTAGGTGATGGATCATGTGAAGGTGATGGACAAGGTGAAGGTGATGGACCATGTGAAGGTGATGGACCATGTGAAGGTGATGGATCATGTGAAGGTGATGGACAAGGTGAAGGTGATGGACCATGTGAAGATGATAGATTATGTGAAGCTGATCGGCCATGTGAAGGTGATGGACAAAGTGAAGGTGATGGACCATGTGAAGGTGGTGGGCCATGTGAAGGTGATGGACTATGTGCTGGTGATAGACCATGTGAAGGTGATGGACCATGTGAAGGTGATGGACCATGTGAAGGTGATCGGCCATGTGAAGGTGATGAACCATGTGAAGGTGATGGACCATGTGAAGGTGATGAACCATGTGGAGGTGATGGGCCATTTGAAGGTGATGGACCATGTGAAGGTGATGGACCATGTGAAGGTGATGGACTATGTGAAGGTGATGCGCCATGTGAAGGTGATGGACCATCTGCAGTTGATGGACCATGTGATGATGAAGGACCATTTGAAGGTGATGGGCCATGTGAAGGTGATGGACCATCTGCAGTTGATGGACCATGTGATGATGAAGGACCATTTGAAGGTGATGGACCATAAGAAGATGAAGGACGATGTGAAGGTGATGCGTCATGTGAAGGTGATGGACCATGTGAATGTGATGGACCATGTGAAGGCGTTGGACGAGGTGAAGGTCATGGAAGAGGTGAATGTCATGTGCCATGTGAAGGTGAAGGGCCATGTGAATGTGATGGGCCATGTGAACGTGATGGGCCATGTGAAGGTGATGGGCCATGTGTAGGTGATGGACCATGTGAAGGTGATGGATCATGTGAAGGTGATGGACCATTTGAAGCTGATGGATCATGTGAAGGTGATGGATCATGTGAAGGTGATGGACCATTTGAGGATGATGGTCCATGTGAAGGTGATGGACAATGTGAAGGTGATGGACCATGTGAAGATGATGGACCATGTGAAGTTGATATAACATGTGGATGTTATAGGCTATGTGAAGGTGATGGACCAGTTGAAGGTGATCAGCCATGTGAAGGTGATGGACTATGTGAAGGTGACCGGACAGGTGAAGGTGATGGACTATGTGCAGGTCATAGAACATGTGAAGGTGATGGACCATGTGAAGGTGATGGACCATGTGAAGGTGATCGGCCATGTGAAGGTGATGGACAAGGTGAAGGTGATGGGCCATGTGAAGGTGATGGACAAGGTGAAGGTGATGGACCATGTCAAGGTGATGTACAAGGTGAAGGTGATGGACCATGTGAAGGTGATGGATCATGTGAAGGTGATGGACCATGTGACGGTGATGGATCATGTGAAGGTGATGGATCATGTGAAGGTGATGGAGAAGGTGAATTTGATGGACCATGTGAAGGTGATGGAACATGTGAAGGTGATGGACCATGTGAAGGTGATGGATCATGTGAAGGTGATGGACAAGGTGAAGGTGATGGACCATGTGAAGGTGATGGACCATGTGAAGGTGATCGGCCATGTGAAGGTGATGGACCATGTGAAGGTGATGGACCATGTGAACGTGATGAACCATGTGGAGGTGATGGGCCATTTGAAGGTGATGGACCATGTGAAGGTGATGAACCATGTGAAGGTGATGGGCCATGTGAAGGTGATGGACCATGTGAAGGTGATGGACCATGTGAAGGTGATGGACTATGTGAAGGTGATGCGCCATGTGAAGGTGATGGACCATCTGCAGTTGATGGACCATGTGATGATGAAGGACCATTTGAAGGTGATGGACCATAAGAAGATGACGGACGATGTGAAGGTGATGCGTCATGTGAAGGTGATGGACCATGTGAATGTGATGGACCATGTGAAGGCGTTGGACGAGGTGAAGGTCATGGAAGAGGTGAATGTCATGTGCCATGTGAAGGTGAAGGGCCATGTGAATGTGATGGGCCATGTGAACGTGATGGGCCATGTGAAGGTGATGGGCCATGTGAAGGTGATGTGTCATGTGAAGGTGATGGACCATGTGAAGGTGATCGGCCATGTAAAGTTGAAAGACAAAGTGAAGGTTATAGACCATGTGAAGGTGATGGTCCATGCGAAGGTGATGGGCCATGTAAAGGTGATGGACCATGTGAAGGTGATGGACCATCTGCAGTTGATGGACCATGTGAAGATGATGGACAATGTTAAGGTGATGGACCATATGAAGGTGATGGGCCATGTGAAGGTGATGGGTCATGTGAAGGTGATGGACCATGTGAAGATGATGGATTATGTGAAGCTGATCGGCCATGTGAAGGTGATGGACAAAGTGAAGGTGATGGACCATGTGAAGGTGGTGGGCCATGTGAAGGTGATGGACTATGTGCAGGTGATAGACCATGTGAAGGTGATGGACCATGTGAAGGTGATGGACCATGTGAAGGTGATCGGCCATGTGAAGGTGATGGACCATGTGAAGGTGATGAACCATGTGGAGGTGATGGGCCATTTGAAGGTGATGGACCATGTGAAGGTGATGAACCATGTGAAGGTGATGGGCCATGTGAAGGTGATGGACCATGTGAAGGTGATGGACCATGTGAAGGTGATGGACTATGTGAAGGTGATGCGCCATGTGAAGGTGATGGACCATCTGCAGTTGATGGACCATGTGATGATGAAGGACCATTTGAAGGTGATGGACCATAAGAAGATGACGGACGATGTGAAGGTGATGCGTCATGTGAAGGTGATGGACCATGTTAATGTGATGGACCATGTGAAGGCGTTGGACGAGGTGAAGGTCATGGAAGAGGTGAATGTCATGTGCCATGTGAAGGTGAAGGGCCATGTGAATGTGATGGGCCATGTGAACGTGATGGGCCATGTGAAGGTGATGGGCCATGTGAAGGTGATGTGTCATGTGAAGGTGATGGACCATGTGAAGGTGATCGGCCATGTAAAGTTGAAAGACAAAGTGAAGGTTATAGACCATGTGAAGGTGATGGTCCATGCGAAGGTGATGGGCCATGTAAAGGTGATGGACCATGTGAAGGTGATGGACCATCTGCAGTTGATGGACCATGTGAAGATGATGGACAATGTTAAGGTGAAGGACCATATGAAGGTGATGGGCCATGTGAAGGTGATGGGTCATGTGAAGGTGATGGACCATGTGATAGCGATGGACGAGGTGAAGGTCATGGAAGAGGTGAAGGTCATGGGCCATGTGAAGGTGAAGGGCCCTGTGAAGGTGATGGGCCATGTGAAGGTGAAGGGCCATGTGAAGGCGATGGGCCATGTGAATGTGATGGACCATGTGAACGTGATGGACTATGTGTAGGTGATGGGCGATATGAAGGTGATGGACCATGTGAAGTTCATGGGCCATACGAAGGTGATGGACAAGGTGAAGGTGATGGACCATGTGAAGGTGATCGGCCATGTGAAGTTGATGGACCATGTGAAGGTGTTTGGCCGTGTGAAGGTAATGGATCACGTGAAGGTGAAGGGCCAAGTGAAGGTGATGGACGAGGTGAAGGTGATGGACCATGTGAAGGTGATGGACAAGGTGAAGATAATGGACCATCTGAAGGTGATGGACCATGTGAAGCTGATGGACAAGGTGCAGGTGATGGACAAGGTGAAGGTGTTGGGCCATGTGAAGGTGATGGACCATGTAAAGGTGATGGACAAGGTGAAGGTGATCGACAAGGTGAAGGTGATGGACCATTTGGAGCTGATGGACCATGTAAAGGTGATGGACAAGGTGAAGGTGATGGACCATGTGACCATGATGGACAAGGTGAAGGTGATGGACAAAGTGAAGGTGATGGACCATGTGAAGGTGATGGATATGGTGAAGGTGATGGACAAGGTGAAGGTGATGGACCACGTGAAGTTGGTCGGCAATGTGAAGGTGATGGAGAAGGTGAAGGTGATGGACAATGTGAAGGGGATGGACAAGGTGAAGGTGATGGGCCATGTGAAGGTGATGGGTCATGTGAAGGTGATGGACCATGTGATAGCGATGGACGAGGTGAAGGTCATGGAAGAGGTGAAGGTCATGGGCCATGTGAAGGTGAAGGGCCATGTGAAGGTGATGGGCCATGTGAAGGTGAAGGGCCATGTGAAGGCGATGGGCTATGTGAATGTGATGGACCATGTGAACGTGATGGACTATGTGAAGGTGATGGGCGATATGACCGTGATGGACCATGTGAAGTTCATGGGCCATGCGAAGGTGATGGACAAGGTGAAGGTGATGGACCATGTGAAGGTGATCGGCCATGTGAAGTTGATGGACCATGTGAAGGTGTTTGGCCGTGTGAAGGTAATGGATCACGTGAAGGTGAAGGGCCAAGTGAAGGTGATGGACGAGGTGAAGGTGATGGACCATGTGAAGGTGATGGACAAGGTGAAGATAATGGACCATCTGAAGGTGATGGACCATGTGAAGCTGATGGACAAGGTGCAGGTGATGGACAAGGTGAAGGTGTTGGGCCATGTGAAGGTGATGGACCATGTGAAGGTGATGGACAAGGTGAAGGTGATCGACAAGGTGAAGGTGATGGACCATTTGGAGGTGATGGACCATGTAAAGGTGATGGATAAGGTGAAGGTGATGGACCATGTGACCATGATGGACAAGGTGAAGGTGATGGACAAAGTGAAGGTGATGGACCATGTGAAGGTGATGGATATGGTGAAGGTGATGGACAAGGTGAAGGTGATGGACCACGTGAAGTTGGTCGGCAATGTGAAGGTGATGGTGAAGGTGAAGGTGATGGACAATGTGAAGGGGATGGACAAGGTGAAGGTGATGGGCCATGTGAAGGTGATGGACAAGGTGCAGGTGATGGACAAGGTGAAGGTGTTGGGCCATGTGAAGGTGATGGACCATGTGAAGGTGATGGATCATGTGAAGGTGATGGATCATGTGAAGGTGATGGACCATTTGAGGATGATGGTCCATGTGAAGGTGATGGACAATGTGAAGGTGATGGACCATGTGAAGATGATGGACCATGTGAAGTTGATATAACATGTGGATGTTATAGGCTATGTGAAGGTGATGGACCAGTTGAAGGTGATCAGCCATGTGAAGGTGATGGACCATGTGAAGGTGATCGGACAGGTGAAGGTGATGGACTATGTGCAGGTCATAGACCATGTGAAGGTGATGGACCATGTGAAGGTGATGGACCATGTGAAGGTGATCGGCCATGTGAAGGTGATGGACAAGGTGAAGGTGATGGGCCATGTGAAGGTGATGGACAAGGTGAAGGTGATGGACCATGTCAAGGTGATGTACAAGGTGAAGGTGATGGACCATGTGAAGGTGATGGATCATGTGAAGGTGATGGACCATGTGACGGTGATGGATCATGTGAAGGTGATGGACCATGTGAAGATGATGGATCATGTGAAGCTGACCGTCCATGTGAAGGTGATGGACAAAGTGAAGGTGATGGACCATGTGAAGGTGGTGGGCCATGTGAAGGTGATGGACTATGTGCAGGTAATAGACCATGTGAAGGTGATGGACCGTGTGAAGGTGATGGACAACGTGGAGGTTATAGACCATGTGAAGGTGATGGACCATGTGAAGGTGATCGGCCATGTGAAGGTGATGGACCATGTGAAGGTGATGGACCATGTGAAGGTGATGAACCATGTGAAGGTGATGGGCCATGTGAAGGTGATGGACCATGTGACGGTGATGGACCATGTGAAGGTGATGGGCCATGTGAAGGTGATGGACCATGTGAAGGTGATGGACCATGTGAAGGTGATGGACTATGTGAAGGTGATGGGCCATGTGAAGGTGATTGATCTTGTGACGGTGATGGATCATGTGAAGGTGATGGACCATGTGAAGGTGATGGATCATGTGAAGGTGATGGAGAAGGTGAATTTGATGGACCATGTGTAGGTGATGGATCATGTGAAGGTGATGGACAAGGTGAAGGTGATGGACCATGTGAAGGTGATGGACCATGTGAAGGTGATGGATCATGTGAAGGTGATGGACAAGGTGAAGGTGATGGACCATGTGAAGATGATAGATTATGTGAAGCTGATCGGCCATGTGAAGGTGATGGACAAAGTGAAGGTGATGGACCATGTGAAGGTGGTGGGCCATGTGAAGGTGATGGACTATGTGCTGGTGATAGACCATGTGAAGGTGATGGACCATGTGAAGGTGATGGACCATGTGAAGGTGATCGGCCATGTGAAGGTGATGAACCATGTGAAGGTGATGGACCATGTGAAGGTGATGAACCATGTGGAGGTGATGGGCCATTTGAAGGTGATGGACCATGTGAAGGTGATGGACCATGTGAAGGTGATGGACTATGTGAAGGTGATGCGCCATGTGAAGGTGATGGACCATCTGCAGTTGATGGACCATGTGATGATGAAGGACCATTTGAAGGTGATGGGCCATGTGAAGGTGATGGACCATCTGCAGTTGATGGACCATGTGATGATGAAGGACCATTTGAAGGTGATGGACCATAAGAAGATGAAGGACGATGTGAAGGTGATGCGTCATGTGAAGGTGATGGACCATGTGAATGTGATGGACCATGTGAAGGCGTTGGACGAGGTGAAGGTCATGGAAGAGGTGAATGTCATGTGCCATGTGAAGGTGAAGGGCCATGTGAATGTGATGGGCCATGTGAACGTGATGGGCCATGTGAAGGTGATGGGCCATGTGTAGGTGATGGACCATGTGAAGGTGATGGATCATGTGAAGGTGATGGACCATTTGAAGCTGATGGATCATGTGAAGGTGATGGATCATGTGAAGGTGATGGACCATTTGAGGATGATGGTCCATGTGAAGGTGATGGACAATGTGAAGGTGATGGACCATGTGAAGATGATGGACCATGTGAAGTTGATATAACATGTGGATGTTATAGGCTATGTGAAGGTGATGGACCAGTTGAAGGTGATCAGCCATGTGAAGGTGATGGACTATGTGAAGGTGACCGGACAGGTGAAGGTGATGGACTATGTGCAGGTCATAGAACATGTGAAGGTGATGGACCATGTGAAGGTGATGGACCATGTGAAGGTGATCGGCCATGTGAAGGTGATGGACAAGGTGAAGGTGATGGGCCATGTGAAGGTGATGGACAAGGTGAAGGTGATGGACCATGTCAAGGTGATGTACAAGGTGAAGGTGATGGACCATGTGAAGGTGATGGATCATGTGAAGGTGATGGACCATGTGACGGTGATGGATCATGTGAAGGTGATGGATCATGTGAAGGTGATGGAGAAGGTGAATTTGATGGACCATGTGAAGGTGATGGAACATGTGAAGGTGATGGACCATGTGAAGGTGATGGATCATGTGAAGGTGATGGACAAGGTGAAGGTGATGGACCATGTGAAGGTGATGGACCATGTGAAGGTGATCGGCCATGTGAAGGTGATGGACCATGTGAAGGTGATGGACCATGTGAACGTGATGAACCATGTGGAGGTGATGGGCCATTTGAAGGTGATGGACCATGTGAAGGTGATGAACCATGTGAAGGTGATGGGCCATGTGAAGGTGATGGACCATGTGAAGGTGATGGACCATGTGAAGGTGATGGACTATGTGAAGGTGATGCGCCATGTGAAGGTGATGGACCATCTGCAGTTGATGGACCATGTGATGATGAAGGACCATTTGAAGGTGATGGACCATAAGAAGATGACGGACGATGTGAAGGTGATGCGTCATGTGAAGGTGATGGACCATGTGAATGTGATGGACCATGTGAAGGCGTTGGACGAGGTGAAGGTCATGGAAGAGGTGAATGTCATGTGCCATGTGAAGGTGAAGGGCCATGTGAATGTGATGGGCCATGTGAACGTGATGGGCCATGTGAAGGTGATGGGCCATGTGAAGGTGATGTGTCATGTGAAGGTGATGGACCATGTGAAGGTGATCGGCCATGTAAAGTTGAAAGACAAAGTGAAGGTTATAGACCATGTGAAGGTGATGGTCCATGCGAAGGTGATGGGCCATGTAAAGGTGATGGACCATGTGAAGGTGATGGACCATCTGCAGTTGATGGACCATGTGAAGATGATGGACAATGTTAAGGTGATGGACCATATGAAGGTGATGGGCCATGTGAAGGTGATGGGTCATGTGAAGGTGATGGACCATGTGCTAGCGATGGACGAGGTGAAGGTCATGGAAGAGGTGAAGGTCATGGGCCATGTGAAGGTGAAGGGCCATGTGAAGGTGATGGGCCATGTGAAGGTGAAGGGCCATGTGAAGGCGATGGGCCATGTGAATGTGATGGACCATGTGAACGTGATGGACTATGTGTAGGTGATGGGCGATATGAAGGTGATGGACCATGTGAAGTTCATGGGCCATACGAAGGTGATGGACAAGGTGAAGGTGATGGACCATGTGAAGGTGATCGGCCATGTGAAGTTGATGGACCATGTGAAGGTGTTTGGCCGTGTGAAGGTAATGGATCACGTGAAGGTGAAGGGCCAAGTGAAGGTGATGGACGAGGTGAAGGTGATGGACCATGTGAAGGTGATGGACAAGGTGAAGATCATGGACCATCTGAAGGTGATGGACCATGTGAAGCTGATGGACAAGGTGCAGGTGATGGACAAGGTGAAGGTGTTGGGCCATGTGAAGGTGATGGACCATGTAAAGGTGATGGACAAGGTGAAGGTGATCGACAAGGTGAAGGTGATGGACCATTTGGAGGTGATGGACCATGTAAAGGTGATGGACAAGGTGAAGGTGATGGACCATGTGACCATGATGGACAAGGTGAAGGTGATGGACAAAGTGAAGGTGATGGACCATGTGAAGGTGATGGATATGGTGAAGGTGATGGACAAGGTGAAGGTGATGGACCACGTGAAGTTGGTCGGCAATGTGAAGGTGATGGAGAAGGTGAAGGTGATGGACAATGTGAAGGGGATGGACAAGGTGAAGGTGATGGGCCATGTGAAGGTGATGGGTCATGTGAAGGTGATGGACCATGTGATAGCGATGGACGAGGTGAAGGTCATGGAAGAGGTGAAGGTCATGGGCCATGTGAAGGTGAAGGGCCATGTGAAGGTGATGGGCCATGTGAAGGTGAAGGGCCATGTGAAGGCGATGGGCCATGTGAATGTGATGGACCATGTGAACGTGATGGACTATGTGAAGGTGATGGGCGATATGAAGGTGATGGACCATGTGAAGTTCATGGGCCATGCGAAGGTGATGGACAAGGTGAAGGTGATGGACCATGTGAAGGTGATCGGCCATGTGAAGTTGATGGACCTTGTGAAGGTGTTTGGCCGTGTGAAGGTAATGGATCACGTGAAGGTGAAGGGCCAAGTGAAGGTGATGGACGAGGTGAAGGTGATGGACCATGTGAAGGTGATGGACAAGGTGAAGATAATGGACCATCTGAAGGTGATGGACCATGTGAAGCTGATGGACAAGGTGCAGGTGATGGACAAGGTGAAGGTGTTGGGCCATGTGAAGGTGATGGACCATGTGAAGGTGATGGACAAGGTGAAGGTGATCGACAAGGTGAAGGTGATGGACCATTTGGAGGTGATGGACCATGTAAAGGTGATGGACAAGGTGAAGGTGATGGACCATGTGACCATGATGGACAAGGTGAAGGTGATGGACAAAGTGAAGGTGATGGACCATGTGAAGGTGATGGATATGGTGAAGGTGATGGACAAGGTGAAGGTGATGGACCACGTGAAGTTGGTCGGCAATGTGAAGGTGATGGAGAAGGTGAAGGTGATGGACAATGTGAAGGGGATGGACAAGGTGAAGGTGATGGGCCATGTGAAGGTGATGGACAAGGTGCAGGTGATGGACAAGGTGAAGGTGTTGGGCCATGTGAAGGTGATGGACCATGTGAAGGTGATGGATCATGTGAAGGTGATGGACCATTTGAAGCTGATGGATCATGTGAAGGTGATGGATCATGTGAAGGTGATGGACCATTTGAGGATGATGGTCCATGTGAAGGTGATGGACAATGTGAAGGTGATGGACCATGTGAAGATGATGGACCATGTGAAGTTGATATAACATGTGGATGTTATAGGCTATGTGAAGGTGATGGACCAGTTGAAGGTGATCAGCCATGTGAAGGTGATGGACCATGTGAAGGTGATCGGACAGGTGAAGGTGATGGACTATGTGCAGGTCATAGACCATGTGAAGGTGATGGACCATGTGAAGGTGATGGACCATGTGAAGGTGATCGGCCATGTGAAGGTGATGGACAAGGTGAAGGTGATGGGCCATGTGAAGGTGATGGACAAGGTGAAGGTGATGGACCATGTCAAGGTGATGTACAAGGTGAAGGTGATGGACCATGTGAAGGTGATTGATCATGTGAAGGTGATGGACCATGTGACGGTGATGGATCATGTGAAGGTGATGGACCATGTGAAGGTGATGGATCATGTGAAGTTGATGGAGAAGGTGAATTTGATGGACCATGTGAAGGTGATGGACCATGTGAAGTTGATGGACCATGTGAAGGTGATGGATCATGTGAAGGTGATGGCAAGGTGAAGGTGATGGACCATGTGAAGATGATGGATCATGTGAAGCTGACCTTCCATGTGAAGGTGATGGACAAAGTGAAGGTGATGGACCATGTGAAGGTGGTGGGCCATGTGAAGGTGATGGACTATGTGCAGGTAATAGACCATGTGAAGGTGATGAACCGTGTGAAGGTGATGGACAAGGTGAAGGTGATGGGCCATGTGAAGGTGATGGACAAGGTGAAGGTGATGGACCATGTCAAGGTGATGTACAAGGTGAAGGTGATGGACCATGTGAAGGTGATGGATCATGTGAAGGTGATGGACCATGTGACGGTGATGGATCATGTGAAGGTGATGGACCATGTGAAGGTGATGGAGCATGTGAAGGTGATGGACCATGTGAAGGTGATGGACTATGTGAAGGTGATGCGCCATGTGAAGGTGATGGACCATCTGCAGTTGATGGACCATGTGATGATGAATGACCATTTGAAGGTGATGGACCATAAGAAGATGACGGACGATGTGAAGGTGATGCGTCATGTGAAGGTGATGGACCATGTGAATGTGATGGACCATGTGAAGGCGTTGGACGAGGTGAAGGTCATGGAAGAGGTGAATGTCATGTGCCATGTGAAGGTGAAGGGCCATGTGAATGTGATGGGCCATGTGAACGTGATGGGCCATGTGAAGGTGATGGGCCATGTGAAGGTGATGTGTCATGTGAAGGTGATGGACCATGTGAAGGTGATCGGCCATGTAAAGTTGAAAGACAAAGTGAAGGTTATAGACCATGTGAAGGTGATGGTCCATGCGAAGGTGATGGGCTTTGTAAAGGTGATGGACCATGTGAAGGTGATGGACCATCTGCAGTTGATGGACCATGTGAAGATGATGGACAATGTTAAGGTGATGGACCATATGAAGGTGATGGGCCATGTGAAGGTGATGGGTCATGTGAAGGTGATGGACCATGTGATAGCGATGGACGAGGTGAAGGTCATGGAAGAGGTGAAGGTCATGGGCCATGTGAAGGTGAAGGGCCATGTGAAGGTGATGGGCCATGTGAAGGTGAAGGGCCATGTGAAGGCGATGGGCCATGTGAATGTGATGGACCATGTGAACGTGATGGACTATGTGTAGGTGATGGGCGATATGAAGGTGATGGACCATGTGAAGTTCATGGGCCATACGAAGGTGATGGACAAGGTGAAGGTGATGGACCATGTGAAGGTGATCGGCCATGTGAAGTTGATGGACCATGTGAAGGTGTTTGGCCGTGTGAAGGTAATGGATCACGTGAAGGTGAAGGGCCAAGTGAAGGTGATGGACGAGGTGAAGGTGATGGACCATGTGAAGGTGATGGACAAGGTGAAGATAATGGACCATCTGAAGGTGATGGACCATGTGAAGCTGATGGACAAGGTGCAGGTGATGGACAAGGTGAAGGTGTTGGGCCATGTGAAGGTGATGGACCATGTAAAGGTGATGGACAAGGTGAAGGTGATCGACAAGGTGAAGGTGATGGACCATTTGGAGGTGATGGACCATGTAAAGGTGATGGACAAGGTGAAGGTGATGGACCATGTGACCATGATGGACAAGGTGAAGGTGATGGACAAAGTGAAGGTGATGGACCATGTGAAGGTGATGGATATGGTGAAGGTGATGGACAAGGTGAAGGTGATGGACCACGTGAAGTTGGTCGGCAATGTGAAGGTGATGGAGAAGGTGAAGGTGATGGACAATGTGAAGGGGATGGACAAGGTGAAGGTGATGGGCCATGTGAAGGTGATGGGTCATGTGAAGGTGATGGACCATGTGATAGCGATGGACGAGGTGAAGGTCATGGAAGAGGTGAAGGTCATGGGCCATGTGAAGGTGAAGGGCCATGTGAAGGTGATGGGCCATGTGAAGGTGAAGGGCCATGTGAAGGCGATGGGCCATGTGAATGTGATGGACCATGTGAACGTGATGGACTATGTGAAGGTGATGGGCGATATGAAGGTGATGGACCATGTGAAGTTCATGGGCCATGCGAAGGTGATGGACAAGGTGAAGGTGATGGACCATGTGAAGGTGATCGGCCATGTGAAGTTGATGGACCTTGTGAAGGTGTTTGGCCGTGTGAAGGTAATGGATCACGTGAAGGTGAAGGGCCAAGTGAAGGTGATGGACGAGGTGAAGGTGATGGACCATGTGAAGGTGATGGACAAGGTGAAGATAATGGACCATCTGAAGGTGATGGACCATGTGAAGCTGATGGACAAGGTGCAGGTGATGGACAAGGTGAAGGTGTTGGGCCATGTGAAGGTGATGGACCATGTGAAGGTGATGGACAAGGTGAAGGTGATCGACAAGGTGAAGGTGATGGACCATTTGGAGGTGATGGACCATGTAAAGGTGATGGACAAGGTGAAGGTGATGGACCATGTGACCATGATGGACAAGGTGAAGGTGATGGACAAAGTGAAGGTGATGGACCATGTGAAGGTGATGGATATGGTGAAGGTGATGGACAAGGTGAAGGTGATGGACCACGTGAAGTTGGTCGGCAATGTGAAGGTGATGGAGAAGTTGAAGGTGATGGACAATGTGAAGGGGATGGACAAGGTGAAGGTGATGGGCCATGTGAAGGTGATGGACAAGGTGCAGGTGATGGACAAGGTGAAGGTGTTGGGCCATGTGAAGGTGATGGACCATGTGAAGGTGATGGATCATGTGAAGGTGATGGACCATTTGAAGCTGATGGATCATGTGAAGGTGATGGATCATGTGAAGGTGATGGACCATTTGAGGATGATGGTCCATGTGAAGGTGATGGACAATGTGAAGGTGATGGACCATGTGAAGATGATGGACCATGTGAAGTTGATATAACATGTGGATGTTATAGGCTATGTGAAGGTGATGGACCAGTTGAAGGTGATCAGCCATGTGAAGGTGATGGACCATGTGAAGGTGATCGGACAGGTGAAGGTGATGGACTATGTGCAGGTCATAGACCATGTGAAGGTGATGGACCATGTGAAGGTGATGGACCATGTGAAGGTGATCGGCCATGTGAAGGTGATGGACAAGGTGAAGGTGATGGGCCATGTGAAGGTGATGGACAAGGTGAAGGTGATGGACCATGTCAAGGTGATGTACAAGGTGAAGGTGATGGACCATGTGAAGGTGATTGATCATGTGAAGGTGATGGACCATGTGACGGTGATGGATCATGTGAAGGTGATGGACCATGTGAAGGTGATGGATCATGTGAAGTTGATGGAGAAGGTGAATTTGATGGACCATGTGAAGGTGATGGACCATGTGAAGGTGATGGACCATGTGAAGGTGATGGATCATGTGAAGGTGATGGCAAGGTGAAGGTGATGGACCATGTGAAGATGATGGATCATGTGAAGCTGACCTTCCATGTGAAGGTGATGGACAAAGTGAAGGTGATGGACCATGTGAAGGTGGTGGGCCATGTGAAGGTGATGGACTATGTGCAGGTAATAGACCATGTGAAGGTGATGAACCGTGTGAAGGTGATGGACAAGGTGAAGGTGATGGGCCATGTGAAGGTGATGGACAAGGTGAAGGTGATGGACCATGTCAAGGTGATGTACAAGGTGAAGGTGATGGACCATGTGAAGGTGATGGATCATGTGAAGGTGATGGACCATGTGACGGTGATGGATCATGTGAAGGTGATGGACCATGTGAAGGTGATGGAGCATGTGAAGGTGATGGACCATGTGAAGGTGATGGACTATGTGAAGGTGATGCGCCATGTGAAGGTGATGGACCATCTGCAGTTGATGGACCATGTGATGATGAATGACCATTTGAAGGTGATGGACCATAAGAAGATGACGGACGATGTGAAGGTGATGCGTCATGTGAAGGTGATGGACCATGTGAATGTGATGGACCATGTGAAGGCGTTGGACGAGGTGAAGGTCATGGAAGAGGTGAATGTCATGTGCCATGTGAAGGTGAAGGGCCATGTGAATGTGATGGGCCATGTGAACGTGATGGGCCATGTGAAGGTGATGGGCCATGTGAAGGTGATGTGCCATGTGAAGGTGATGGACCATGTGAAGGTGATCGGCCATGTAAAGTTGAAAGACAAAGTGAAGGTTATAGACCATGTGAAGGTGATGGTCCATGCGAAGGTGATGGGCTTTGTAAAGGTGATGGACCATGTGAAGGTGATGGACCATCTGCAGTTGATGGACCATGTGAAGATGATGGACAATGTTAAGGTGATGGACCATATGAAGGTGATGGGCCATGTGAAGGTGATGGGTCATGTGAAGGTGATGGACCATGTGATAGCGATGGACGAGGTGAAGGTCATGGAAGAGGTGAAGGTCATGGGCCATGTGAAGGTGAAGGGCCATGTGAAGGTGATGGGCCATGTGAAGGTGAAGGGCCATGTGAAGGCGATGGGCCATGTGAATGTGATGGACCATGTGAACGTGATGGACTATGTGTAGGTGATGGGCGATATGAAGGTGATGGACCATGTGAAGTTCATGGGCCATACGAAGGTGATGGACAAGGTGAAGGTGATGGACCATGTGAAGGTGATCGGCCATGTGAAGTTGATGGACCATGTGAAGGTGTTTGGCCGTGTGAAGGTAATGGATCACGTGAAGGTGAAGGGCCAAGTGAAGGTGATGGACGAGGTGAAGGTGATGGACCATGTGAAGGTGATGGACAAGGTGAAGATAATGGACCATCTGAAGGTGATGGACCATGTGAAGCTGATGGACAAGGTGCAGGTGATGGACAAGGTGAAGGTGTTGGGCCATGTGAAGGTGATGGACCATGTAAAGGTGATGGACAAGGTGAAGGTGATCGACAAGGTGAAGGTGATGGACCATTTGGAGGTGATGGACCATGTAAAGGTGATGGACAAGGTGAAGGTGATGGACCATGTGACCATGATGGACAAGGTGAAGGTGATGGACAAAGTGAAGGTGATGGACCATGTGAAGGTGATGGATATGGTGAAGGTGATGGACAAGGTGAAGGTGATGGACCACGTGAAGTTGGTCGGCAATGTGAAGGTGATGGAGAAGGTGAAGGTGATGGACAATGTGAAGGGGATGGACAAGGTGAAGGTGATGGGCCACGTGAAGGTGATGGGTCATGTGAAGGTGATGGACCATGTGATAGCGATGGACGAGGTGAAGGTCATGGAAGAGGTGAAGGTCATGGGCCATGTGAAGGTGAAGGGCCATGTGAAGGTGATGGGCCATGTGAAGGTGAAGGGCCATGTGAAGGCGATGGGCCATGTGAATGTGATGGACCATGTGAACGTGATGGACTATGTGAAGGTGATGGGCGATATGAAGGTGATGGACCATCTGAAGTTCATGGGCCATGCGAAGGTGATGGACAAGGTGAAGGTGATGGACCATGTGAAGGTGATCGGCCATGTGAAGTTGATGGACCTTGTGAAGGTGTTTGGCCGTGTGAAGGTAATGGATCACGTGAAGGTGAAGGGCCAAGTGAAGGTGATGGACGAGGTGAAGGTGATGGACCATGTGAAGGTGATGGACAAGGTGAAGATAATGGACCATCTGAAGGTGATGGACCATGTGAAGCTGATGGACAAGGTGCAGGTGATGGACAAGGTGAAGGTGTTGGGCCATGTGAAGGTGATGGACCATGTGAAGGTGATGGACAAGGTGAAGGTGATCGACAAGGTGAAGGTGATGGACCATTTGGAGGTGATGGACCATGTAAAGGTGATGGACAAGGTGAAGGTGATGGACCATGTGACCATGATGGACAAGGTGAAGGTGATGGACAAAGTGAAGGTGATGGACCATGTGAAGGTGATGGATATGGTGAAGGTGATGGACAAGGTGAAGGTGATGGACCACGTGAAGTTGGTCGGCAATGTGAAGGTGATGGAGAAGGTGAAGGTGATGGACAATGTGAAGGGGATGGACAAGGTGAAGGTGATGGGCCATGTGAAGGTGATGGACAAGGTGCAGGTGATGGACAAGGTGAAGGTGTTGGGCCATGTGAAGGTGATGGACCATGTGAAGGTGATGGATCATGTGAAGGTGATGGACCATTTGAAGCTGATGGATCATGTGAAGGTGATGGATCATGTGAAGGTGATGGACCATTTGAGGATGATGGTCCATGTGAAGGTGATGGACAATGTGAAGGTGATGGACCATGTGAAGATGATGGACCATGTGAAGTTGATATAACATGTGGATGTTATAGGCTATGTGAAGGTGATGGACCAGTTGAAGGTGATCAGCCATGTGAAGGTGATGGACCATGTGAAGGTGATCGGACAGGTGAAGGTGATGGACTATGTGCAGGTCATAGACCATGTGAAGGTGATGGACCATGTGAAGGTGATGGACCATGTGAAGGTGATCGGCCATGTGAAGGTGATGGACAAGGTGAAGGTGATGGGCCATGTGAAGGTGATGGACAAGGTGAAGGTGATGGACCATGTCAAGGTGATGTACAAGGTGAAGGTGATGGACCATGTGAAGGTGATTGATCATGTGAAGGTGATGGACCATGTGACGGTGATGGATCATGTGAAGGTGATGGACCATGTGAAGGTGATGGATCATGTGAAGTTGATGGAGAAGGTGAATTTGATGGACCATGTGAAGGTGATGGACCATGTGAAGGTGATGGACCATGTGAAGGTGATGGATCATGTGAAGGTGATGGACAAGGTGAAGGTGATGGACCATGTGAAGATGATGGATCATGTGAAGCTGACCGTCCATGTGAAGGTGATGGACAAAGTGAAGGTGATGGACCATGTGAAGGTGGTGGGCCATGTGAAGGTGATGGACTATGTGCAGGTAATAGACCATGTGAAGGTGATGGACCGTGTGAAGGTGATGGACAACGTGGAGGTTATAGACCATGTGAAGGTGATGGACCATGTGAAGGTGATCGGCCATGTGAAGGTGATGGACCATGTGAAGGTGATGGACCATGTGAAGGTGATGAACCATGTGAAGGTGATGGGCCATGTTAAGGTGATGGACCATGTGACGGTGATGGACCATGTGAAGGTGATGGGCCATGTGAAGGTGATGGACCATGTGAAGGTGATGGACCATGTGAAGGTGATGGACTATGTGAAGGTGATGGGCCATGTGAAGGTGATGGATCTTGTGATGGTGATGGATCATGTGAAGGTGATGGACCATGTGAAGGTGATGGATCATGTGAAGGTGATGGAGAAGGTGAATTTGATGGACCATGTGTAGGTGATGGATCATGTGAAGGTGATGGACAAGGTGAAGGTGATGGACCATGTGAAGGTGATGGACCATGTGAAGGTGATGGATCATGTGAAGGTGATGGACAAGGTGAAGGTGATGGACCATGTGAAGATGATGGATTATGTGAAGCTGATCGGCCATGTGAAGGTGATGGACAAAGTGAAGGTGATGGACCATGTGAAGGTGGTGGGCCATGTGAAGGTGATGGACTATGTGCAGGTGATAGACCATGTGAAGGTGATGGACCATGTGAAGGTGATGGACCATGTGAAGGTGATCGGCCATGTGAAGTTGATGAACCATGTGAAGGTGATGGACCATGTGAAGGTGATGAACCATGTGGAGGTGATGGGCCATTTGAAGGTGATGGACCATGTGAAGGTGATGAACCATGTGAAGGTGATGGGCCATGTGAAGGTGATGGACCATGTGAAGGTGATGGACCATGTGAAGGTGATGGACTATGTGAAGGTGATGGGCCATGTGAAGGTGATGGACCATCTGCAGTTGATGGACCATGTGATGATGAAGGACCATTTGAAGGTGATGGACCATAAGAAGATGAAGGACGACGTGAAGGTGATGCGTCATGTGAAGGTGATGGACCATGTGAATGTGATGGACCATGTGAAGGCGTTGGACGAGGTGAAGGTCATGGAAGAGGTGAATGTCATGTGCCATGTGAAGGTGAAGGGCCATGTGAATGTGATGGGCCATGTGAACGTGATGGGCCATGTGAAGGTGATGGGCCATGTGAAGGTGATGGACCAAGTGAAGGTGATGGATCATGTGAAGGTGATGGACCATTTGAAGCTGATGGATCATGTGAAGGTGATGGATCATGTGAAGGTGATGGACCATTTGAGGATGATGGTCCATGTGAAGGTGATGGACAATGTGAAGGTGATGGACCATGTGAAGATGATGGACCATGTGAAGTTGATATAACATGTGGATGTTGTAGACTATGTGAAGGTGATGGACCAGTTGAAGGTGATCAGCCATGTGAAGGTGATGGAGCATGTGAAGGTGACCGGACAGGTGAAGGTGATGGACTATGTGCAGGTCATAGAACATGTGAAGGTGATGGACCATGTGAAGGTGATGGACCATGTGAAGGTGATCGGCCATGTGAAGGTGATGGACAAGGTGAAGGTGATGGGCCATGTGAAGGTGATGGACAAGGTGAAGGTGATGGACCATGTCAAGGTGATGTACAAGGTGAAGGTGATGGACCATGTGAAGGTGATGGATCATGTGAAGGTGATGGACCATGTGACGGTGATGGATCATGTGAAGGTGATGGACCATGTGAAGGTGATGGATCATGTGAAGGTGATGGAGGTGAATTTGATGGACCATGTGAAGGTGATGGACCATGTGAAGGTGATGGACCATGTGAAGGTGATGGATCATGTGAAGGTGATGGACAAGGTGAAGGTGATGGACCATGTGAAGATGATGGATCATGTGAAGCTGATCGGCCATGTGAAGGTGATGGACAAAGTGAAGGTGATGGACCATGTGAAGGTGGTGGGCCATGTGAAGTTGATGGACTATGTGCAGGTCATAGACCATGTGAAGGTGATGGACCATGTGAAGGTGATGGACAACGTGGAGGTTATAGACCATGTGAAGGTGATGGACCATGTGAAGGTGATCGGCCATGTGAAGGTGATGGACCATGTGAAGGTGATGGACCATGTGAAGGTGATGAACCATGTGAAGGTGATGGGCCATGTGAAGGTGATGGACCATGTGATGGTGTTGGACAACGTGGAGGTTATAGACCATGTGAAGGTGATGGACCATGTGAAGGTGATCGGCCATGTGAATGTGATGGACCATGTGAAGGTGATGGACCATGTGAACGTGATGAACCATGTGAAGGTGATGGGCCATGTGAAGGTGATGGACCATGTGACGGTGATGGACCATGTGAAGGTGATGGGCCATGTGAAGGTGATGAACCATGTGAAGGTGATGGGCCATGTGAAGGTGATGGACCATGTGAAGGTGATGGACTATGTGAAGGTGATGGGCCATGTGAAGGTGATGGATCTTGTGACGGTGTTGGATCATGTGATGGTGATGGACCATGTGAAGGTGATGGATCATGTGAAGGTGATGGAGAAGGTGAATTTGATGGACCATGTGTAGGTGATGGATCATGTGAAGGTGATGGACAAGGTGAAGGTGATGGACCATGTGAAGGTGATGGACCATGTGAAGGTGATGGATCATGTGAAGGTGATGGACAAGGTGAAGGTGATGGACCATGTGAAGATGATGGATTATGTGAAGCTGATCGGCCATGTGAAGGTGATGGACAAAGTGAAGGTGATGGACCATGTGAAGGTGGTGGGCCATGTGAAGGTGATGGACTATGTGCAGGTCATAGACAATGTGAAGGTGATGGACCATGTGAAGGTGATGGACCATGTGAAGGTGATCGGCCATGTGAAGGTGATGGACCATCTGAAGTTCATGGGCCATGCGAAGGTGATGGACAAGGTGAAGGTGATGGACCATGTGAAGGTGATCGGCCATGTGAAGTTGATGGACCTTGTGAAGGTGTTTGGCCGTGTGAAGGTAATGGATCACGTGAAGGTGAAGGGCCAAGTGAAGGTGATGGACGAGGTGAAGGTGATGGACCATGTGAAGGTGATGGACAAGGTGAAGATAATGGACCATCTGAAGGTGATGGACCATGTGAAGCTGATGGACAAGGTGCAGGTGATGGACAAGGTGAAGGTGTTGGGCCATGTGAAGGTGATGGACCATGTGAAGGTGATGGACAAGGTGAAGGTGATCGACAAGGTGAAGGTGATGGACCATTTGGAGGTGATGGACCATGTAAAGGTGATGGACAAGGTGAAGGTGATGGACCATGTGACCATGATGGACAAGGTGAAGGTGATGGACAAAGTGAAGGTGATGGACCATGTGAAGGTGATGGATATGGTGAAGGTGATGGACAAGGTGAAGGTGATGGACCACGTGAAGTTGGTCGGCAATGTGAAGGTGATGGAGAAGGTGAAGGTGATGGACAATGTGAAGGGGATGGACAAGGTGAAGGTGATGGGCCATGTGAAGGTGATGGACAAGGTGCAGGTGATGGACAAGGTGAAGGTGTTGGGCCATGTGAAGGTGATGGACCATGTGAAGGTGATGGATCATGTGAAGGTGATGGACCATTTGAAGCTGATGGATCATGTGAAGGTGATGGATCATGTGAAGGTGATGGACCATTTGAGGATGATGGTCCATGTGAAGGTGATGGACAATGTGAAGGTGATGGACCATGTGAAGATGATGGACCATGTGAAGTTGATATAACATGTGGATGTTATAGGCTATGTGAAGGTGATGGACCAGTTGAAGGTGATCAGCCATGTGAAGGTGATGGACCATGTGAAGGTGATCGGACAGGTGAAGGTGATGGACTATGTGCAGGTCATAGACCATGTGAAGGTGATGGACCATGTGAAGGTGATGGACCATGTGAAGGTGATCGGCCATGTGAAGGTGATGGACAAGGTGAAGGTGATGGGCCATGTGAAGGTGATGGACAAGGTGAAGGTGATGGACCATGTCAAGGTGATGTACAAGGTGAAGGTGATGGACCATGTGAAGGTGATTGATCATGTGAAGGTGATGGACCATGTGACGGTGATGGATCATGTGAAGGTGATGGACCATGTGAAGGTGATGGATCATGTGAAGTTGATGGAGAAGGTGAATTTGATGGACCATGTGAAGGTGATGGACCATGTGAAGGTGATGGACCATGTGAAGGTGATGGATCATGTGAAGGTGATGGACAAGGTGAAGGTGATGGACCATGTGAAGATGATGGATCATGTGAAGCTGACCGTCCATGTGAAGGTGATGGACAAAGTGAAGGTGATGGACCATGTGAAGGTGGTGGGCCATGTGAAGGTGATGGACTATGTGCAGGTAATAGACCATGTGAAGGTGATGGACCGTGTGAAGGTGATGGACAACGTGGAGGTTATAGACCATGTGAAGGTGATGGACCATGTGAAGGTGATCGGCCATGTGAAGGTGATGGACCATGTGAAGGTGATGGACCATGTGAAGGTGATGAACCATGTGAAGGTGATGGGCCATGTTAAGGTGATGGACCATGTGACGGTGATGGACCATGTGAAGGTGATGGGCCATGTGAAGGTGATGGACCATGTGAAGGTGATGGACCATGTGAAGGTGATGGACTATGTGAAGGTGATGGGCCATGTGAAGGTGATGGATCTTGTGATGGTGATGGATCATGTGAAGGTGATGGACCATGTGAAGGTGATGGATCATGTGAAGGTGATGGAGAAGGTGAATTTGATGGACCATGTGTAGGTGATGGATCATGTGAAGGTGATGGACAAGGTGAAGGTGATGGACCATGTGAAGGTGATGGACCATGTGAAGGTGATGGATCATGTGAAGGTGATGGACAAGGTGAAGGTGATGGACCATGTGAAGATGATGGATTATGTGAAGCTGATCGGCCATGTGAAGGTGATGGACAAAGTGAAGGTGATGGACCATGTGAAGGTGGTGGGCCATGTGAAGGTGATGGACTATGTGCAGGTGATAGACCATGTGAAGGTGATGGACCATGTGAAGGTGATGGACCATGTGAAGGTGATCGGCCATGTGAAGTTGATGAACCATGTGAAGGTGATGGACCATGTGAAGGTGATGAACCATGTGGAGGTGATGGGCCATTTGAAGGTGATGGACCATGTGAAGGTGATGAACCATGTGAAGGTGATGGGCCATGTGAAGGTGATGGACCATGTGAAGGTGATGGACCATGTGAAGGTGATGGACTATGTGAAGGTGATGGGCCATGTGAAGGTGATGGACCATCTGCAGTTGATGGACCATGTGATGATGAAGGACCATTTGAAGGTGATGGACCATAAGAAGATGAAGGACGACGTGAAGGTGATGCGTCATGTGAAGGTGATGGACCATGTGAATGTGATGGACCATGTGAAGGCGTTGGACGAGGTGAAGGTCATGGAAGAGGTGAATGTCATGTGCCATGTGAAGGTGAAGGGCCATGTGAATGTGATGGGCCATGTGAACGTGATGGGCCATGTGAAGGTGATGGGCCATGTGAAGGTGATGGACCAAGTGAAGGTGATGGATCATGTGAAGGTGATGGACCATTTGAAGCTGATGGATCATGTGAAGGTGATGGATCATGTGAAGGTGATGGACCATTTGAGGATGATGGTCCATGTGAAGGTGATGGACAATGTGAAGGTGATGGACCATGTGAAGATGATGGACCATGTGAAGTTGATATAACATGTGGATGTTGTAGACTATGTGAAGGTGATGGACCAGTTGAAGGTGATCAGCCATGTGAAGGTGATGGAGCATGTGAAGGTGACCGGACAGGTGAAGGTGATGGACTATGTGCAGGTCATAGAACATGTGAAGGTGATGGACCATGTGAAGGTGATGGACCATGTGAAGGTGATCGGCCATGTGAAGGTGATGGACAAGGTGAAGGTGATGGGCCATGTGAAGGTGATGGACAAGGTGAAGGTGATGGACCATGTCAAGGTGATGTACAAGGTGAAGGTGATGGACCATGTGAAGGTGATGGATCATGTGAAGGTGATGGACCATGTGACGGTGATGGATCATGTGAAGGTGATGGACCATGTGAAGGTGATGGATCATGTGAAGGTGATGGAGGTGAATTTGATGGACCATGTGAAGGTGATGGACCATGTGAAGGTGATGGACCATGTGAAGGTGATGGATCATGTGAAGGTGATGGACAAGGTGAAGGTGATGGACCATGTGAAGATGATGGATCATGTGAAGCTGATCGGCCATGTGAAGGTGATGGACAAAGTGAAGGTGATGGACCATGTGAAGGTGGTGGGCCATGTGAAGTTGATGGACTATGTGCAGGTCATAGACCATGTGAAGGTGATGGACCATGTGAAGGTGATGGACAACGTGGAGGTTATAGACCATGTGAAGGTGATGGACCATGTGAAGGTGATCGGCCATGTGAAGGTGATGGACCATGTGAAGGTGATGGACCATGTGAAGGTGATGAACCATGTGAAGGTGATGGGCCATGTGAAGGTGATGGACCATGTGATGGTGTTGGACAACGTGGAGGTTATAGACCATGTGAAGGTGATGGACCATGTGAAGGTGATCGGCCATGTGAATGTGATGGACCATGTGAAGGTGATGGACCATGTGAACGTGATGAACCATGTGAAGGTGATGGGCCATGTGAAGGTGATGGACCATGTGACGGTGATGGACCATGTGAAGGTGATGGGCCATGTGAAGGTGATGAACCATGTGAAGGTGATGGGCCATGTGAAGGTGATGGACCATGTGAAGGTGATGGACTATGTGAAGGTGATGGGCCATGTGAAGGTGATGGATCTTGTGACGGTGTTGGATCATGTGATGGTGATGGACCATGTGAAGGTGATGGATCATGTGAAGGTGATGGAGAAGGTGAATTTGATGGACCATGTGTAGGTGATGGATCATGTGAAGGTGATGGACAAGGTGAAGGTGATGGACCATGTGAAGGTGATGGACCATGTGAAGGTGATGGATCATGTGAAGGTGATGGACAAGGTGAAGGTGATGGACCATGTGAAGATGATGGATTATGTGAAGCTGATCGGCCATGTGAAGGTGATGGACAAAGTGAAGGTGATGGACCATGTGAAGGTGGTGGGCCATGTGAAGGTGATGGACTATGTGCAGGTCATAGACAATGTGAAGGTGATGGACCATGTGAAGGTGATGGACCATGTGAAGGTGATCGGCCATGTGAAGGTGATGGACCATGTGAAGGTGATGGACCATGTGAAGGTGATGAACCATGTGGAGGTGATGGGCCATTTGAAGGTGATGGACCATGTGAAGGTGATGAACCATGTGAAGGTGATGGGCCATGTGAAGGTGATGGACCATGTGAAGGTGATGGACCATGTGAAGGTGATGGACTATGTGAAGGTGATGGGCCATGTGAAGGTGATGGACCATCTGCAGTTGATGGACCATGTGATGATGAAGGACCATTTGAAGGTGATGGAGCATAAGAAGATGATGGACGATGTGAAGGTGATGCGTCATGTGAAGGTGATGGACCATGTGAATGTGATGGACCATGTGAAGGCGTTGGACGAGGTGAAGGTCATGGAAGAGGTGAATGTCATGTGCCATGTGAAGGTGAAGGGCCATGTGAATGTGATGGGCCATGTGAACGTGATGGGCCATGTGAAGGTGATGGGCCATGTGAAGATGATGTGTCATGTGAAGGTGATGGACCATGTGAAGGTGATCGGCCATGTAAAGGTGAAAGACAAAGTGAAGGTTATAGACCATGTGAAGGTGATGGTCCATGCGAAGGTGATGGGCCATGTAAAGGTGATGGACCATGTGAAGGTGATGGACCATCTGCAGTTGATGGACCATGTGAAGATGATGGACAATGTTAAGGTGATGGACCATATGAAGGTGATGGGCCATGTGAAGGTGATGGGTCATGTGAAGGTGATGGACCATGTGATAGCGATGGACGAGGTGAAGGTCATGGAAGAGGTGAAGGTCATGGGCCATGTGAAGGTGAAGGGCCATGTGAAGGTGATGGGCCATGTGAAGGTGAAGGGCCATGTGAAGGCGATGGGCCATGTGAATGTGATGGACCATGTGAACGTGATGGACCATGTGAAGGTGATGGGCGATATGAAGGTGATGGACCATGTGAAGTTCATGGGCCATGCGAAGGTGATGGACAAGGTGAAGGTGATGGACCATGTGAAGGTGATCGGCCATGTGAAGTTGATGGACCATGTGAAGGTGTTTGGCCGTGTGAAGGTAATGGATCACGTGAAGGTGAAGGGCCAAGTGAAGGTGATGGACGAGGTGAAGGTGATGGACCATATGAAGGTGATGGACAAGGTGTAGATAATGGACCATCTGAAGGTGATGGACCATGTGAAGCTGATGGACAAGGTGCAGCTGATGGACAAGGTGAAGGTGTTGGGCCATGTGAAGGTGATGGACCATGTGAAGGTGATGGACAAGGTGAAGGTGATCGACAAGGTGAAGGTGATGGACCATTTGGAGGTGATGGACCATGTAAAGGTGATGGACAAGTTGAAGGTGATGGACCATGTGAGGATGATGGACAAGGTGAAGGTGATGGACAAAGTGAAGGTGATGGACCATGTGAAGGTGATGGATATGGTGAAGGTGATGGACAAGGTGAAGGTGATGGACCACGTGAAGTTGGTCGGAAATGAGAAGGTGATGGAGAAGGTGAAGGTGATGGACAATGTGAAGGGGATGGACAAGGTGAAGGTGATGGGCCATGTGAAGGTGATGGACAAGGTGCAGGTGATGGACAAGGTGAAGGTGTTGGGCCATGTGAAGGTGATGGACCATGTGAAGGTGATGGATCATGTGAAGGTGATGGACCATTTGAAGCTGATGGATCATGTGAAGGTGATGGATCATGTGAAGGTGATGGACCATTTGAGGATGATGGTCCATGTGAAGGTGATGGACAATGTGAAGGTGATGGACCATGTGAAGATGATGGACCATGTGAAGTTGATATAACATGTGGATGTTATAGACTATGTGAAGGTGATGGACCAGTTGAAGGTGATCAGCCATGTGAAGGTGATGGACCATGTGAAGGTGACCGGACAGGTGAAGGTGATGGACTATGTGCAGGTCATACACCATGTGAAGGTGATGGACCATGTGAAGGTGATGGACCATGTGAAGGTGATCGGCCATGTGAAGGTGATGGACAAGGTGAAGGTGATGGGCCATGTGAAGGTGATGGACAAGGTGAAGGTGATGGACCATGTCAAGGTGATGTACAAGGTGAAGGTGATGGACCATGTGAAGGTGATGGATCATGTGAAGATGATGGACCATGTGACGGTGATGGATCATGTGAAGGTGATGGACCATGTGAACGTGATGGATCATGTGAAGGTGATGGAGAAGGTGAATTTTATGGACCATGTGAAGGTGATGGACCATGTGAAGGTGATGGACCATGTGAAGGTGATGGATCATGTGAAGGTGATGGACAAGGTGAAGGTGATGGACCATGTGAAGATGATGGATCATGTGAAGCTGATAGTCCATGTGAAGGTGATGGACAAAGTGAAGGTGATGGACCATGTGAAGGTGGTGGGCCATGTGAAGGTGATGGACTATGTGCAGGTCATAGACAATGTGAAGGTGATGGACCATGTGAAGGTGATGGACAACGTGGAGGTTATAGACCATGTGAAGGTGATGGACCATGTGAAGGTGATCGGCCATGTGAAGGTGATGGACCATGTGAAGGTGATGGACCATGTGAAGGTGATGAACCATGTGAAGGTGATGGGCCATGTGAAGGTGATGGACCATGTGACGGTGATGGACCATGTGAAGGTGATGGGCCATGTGAAGGTGATGGACCATGTGAAGGTGATGGACCATGTGAAGGTGATGGACTATGTGAAGGTGATGGGCCATGTGAAGGTCATGGATCTAGTGACGGTGATGGATCATGTGAAGGTGATGGACCATGTGAAGGTGATGGATCATGTGAAGGTGATGGAGAAGGCGAATTTGATGGACCATGTGTAGGTGATGGATCATGTGAAGGTGATGGACAAGGTGAAGGTGATGGACCATGTGAAGGTGATGTACCACGTGAAGGTGATGGATCATGTGAAGGTGATGGACAAGGTGAAGGTGATGGACCATGTCAAGGTGATGTACAAGGTGAAGGTGATGGACCATGTGAAGGTGATGGATCATGTGAAGATGATGGACCATGTGACGGTGATGGATCATGTGAAGGTGATGGACCATGTGAACGTGATGGATCATGTGAAGGTGATGGAGAAGGTGAATTTTATGGACCATGTGAAGGTGATGGACCATGTGAAGGTGATGGACCATGTGAAGGTGATGGATCATGTGAAGGTGATGGACAAGGTGAAGGTGATGGACCATGTGAAGATGATGGATCATGTGAAGCTGATAGTCCATGTGAAGGTGATGGACAAAGTGAAGGTGATGGACCATGTGAAGGTGGTGGGCCATGTGAAGGTGATGGACTATGTGCAGGTCATAGACAATGTGAAGGTGATGGACCATGTGAAGGTGATGGACAACGTGGAGGTTATAGACCATGTGAAGGTGATGGACCATGTGAAGGTGATCGGCCATGTGAAGGTGATGGACCATGTGAAGGTGATGGACCATGTGAAGGTGATGAACCATGTGAAGGTGATGGGCCATGTGAAGGTGATGGACCATGTGACGGTGATGGACCATGTGAAGGTGATGGGCCATGTGAAGGTGATGGACCATGTGAAGGTGATGGACCATGTGAAGGTGATGGACTATGTGAAGGTGATGGGCCATGTGAAGGTGATGGATCTAGTGACGGTGATGGATCATGTGAAGGTGATGGACCATGTGAAGGTGATGGATCATGTGAAGGTGATGGAGAAGGCGAATTTGATGGACCATGTGTAGGTGATGGATCATGTGAAGGTGATGGACAAGGTGAAGGTGATGGACCATGTGAAGGTGATGTACCACGTGAAGGTGATGGATCATGTGAAGGTGATGGACAAGGTGAAGGTGATGGACCATGTGAAGATGATGGATTATGTGAAGCTGATCGGCCATGTGAAGGTGATGGTCAAAGTGAAGGTGATGGACCATGTGAAGGTGGTGGGCCATGTGAAGGTGATGGACTATGTGCAGGTCATAGACCATGTGAAGGTCATGGACCATGTGAAGGTGATGGACCATGTGAAGGTGATCGGCCATGTGAAGGTGATGGACCATGTGAAGGTGATGGACCATGTGAAGGTGATGAACCATGTGGAGGTGATGGGCCATTTGAAGGTGATGGACCATGTGAAGGTGATGAACCATGTGAAGGAGATGGGCCATGTGAAGGTGATGGACCATGTGAAGGTGATGGACCATGTGAAGGTGATGGACTATGTGAAGGTGATGGGCCATGTGAAGGTGATGGACCATCTGCAGTTGATGGACCATGTGATGATGAAGGACCATTTGAAGGTGATGGACCATAAGAAGATGATGGACGATGTGAAGGTGATGCGTCATGTGAAGGTGATGGACCATGTGAATGTGATGGACCATGTGAAGGCGTTGGACGAGGTGAAGGTCATGGAAGAGGTGAATGTCATGTGACATGTGAAGGTGAAGGCCCATGTGAATGTGATGGGCCATGTGAACGTGATGGGCCATGTGAAGGTGATGGGCCATGTGAATGTGATGTGTCATGTGATGGTGATGGACCATGTGAAGGTGATCGGCCATGTAAAGGTGAAAGACAAAGTGAAGGTTATAGACCATGTGAAGGTGATGGTCCATGCGAAGGTGATGGGCCATGTAAAGGTGATGGACCATGTGAAGGTGATGGACCATCTGCAGTTGATGGACCATGTGAAGATGATGGACAATGTTAAGGTGATGGACCATATGAAGGTGATGGGCCATGTGAAGGTGATAGGTCATGTGAAGGTGATGGACCATGTGATAGCGATGGACGAGGTGAAGGTTATGGAAGAGGTGAAGGTCATGGGCCATGTGAAGGTGAAGGGCCATGTGAAGGTGATGGGCCATGTGAAGGTGAAGGGCCATGTGAAGGCGATGGGCCATGTGAATGTGATGGACCATGTGAACGTGATGGACTATGTGAAGGTGATGGGCGATATGAAGGTGATGGACCATGTGAAGTTCATGGGCCATGCGAAGTTCATGGACAAGGTGAAGGTGATGGACCATGTGAAGGTGATCGGCCATGTGAAGTTGATGGACCATGTGAAGGTGTTTGGCCGTGTGAAGGTAATGGATCACGTGAAGGTGAAGGGCCAAGTGAAGGTGATGGACGAGGTGAAGGTGATGGACCATATGAAGGTGATGGACAAGGTGAAGATAATGGACCATCTGAAGGTGATGGACCATGTGAAGCTGATGGACAAGGTGCAGCTGATGGACAAGGTGAAGGTGTTGGGCCATGTGAAGGTGATGGACCATGTGAAGGTGATGGACAAGGTGAAGGTGATCGACAAGGTGAAGGTGATGGACCATTTGGAGGTGATGGACCATGTAAAGGTGATGGACAAGGTGAAGGTGATGGACCATGTGAGGATGATGGACAAGGTGAAGGTGATGGACAAAGTGAAGGTGATGGACCATGTGAAGGTGATGGATATGGTGAAGGTGATGGACAAGGTGAAGGTGATGGACCACGTGAAGTTGGTCGGCAATGAGAAGGTGACGGAGAAGGTGAAGGTGATGGACAATGTGAAGGGGATGGACAAGGTGAAGGTGATGGGCCATGTGAAGGTGATGGACAAGGTACAGGTGATGGACAAGGTGAAGGTGTTGGGCCATGTGAAGGTGATGGACCATGTGAAGGTGGTGGGCCATGTGAAGGTGATGGACTATGTGCAGGTCATAGACCATGTGAAGGTCATGGACCATGTGAAGGTGATGGACCATGTGAAGGTGATCGGCCATGTGAAGGTGATGGACCATGTGAAGGTGATGGACCATGTGAAGGTGATGAACCATGTGGAGGTGATGGGCCATTTGAAGGTGATGGACCATGTGAAGGTGATGAACCATGTGAAGGAGATGGGCCATGTGAAGGTGATGGACCATGTGAAGGTGATGGACCATGTGAAGGTGATGGACTATGTGAAGGTGATGGGCCATGTGAAGGTGATGGACCATCTGCAGTTGATGGACCATGTGATGATGAAGGACCATTTGAAGGTGATGGACCATAAGAAGATGATGGACGATGTGAAGGTGATGCGTCATGTGAAGGTGATGGACCATGTGAATGTGATGGACCATGTGAAGGCGTTGGACGAGGTGAAGGTCATGGAAGAGGTGAATGTCATGTGACATGTGAAGGTGAAGGCCCATGTGAATGTGATGGGCCATGTGAACGTGATGGGCCATGTGAAGGTGATGGGCCATGTGAATGTGATGTGACATGTGATGGTGATGGACCATGTGAAGGTGATCGGCCATGTAAAGGTGAAGGACAAAGTGAAGGTTATAGACCATGTGAAGGTGATGGTCCATGCGAAGGTGATGGGCCATGTAAAGGTGATGGACCATGTGAAGGTGATGGACCATCTGCAGTTGATGGACCATGTGAAGATGATGGACAATGTTAAGGTGATGGACCATATGAAGGTGATGGGCCATGTGAAGGTGATAGGTCATGTGAAGGTGATGGACCATGTGATAGCGATGGACGAGGTGAAGGTTATGGAAGAGGTGAAGGTCATGGGCCATGTGAAGGTGAAGGGCCATGTGAAGGTGATGGGCCATGTGAAGGTGAAGGGCCATGTGAAGGCGATGGGCCATGTGAATGTGATGGACCATGTGAACGTGATGGACTATGTGAAGGTGATGGGCGATATGAAGGTGATGGACCATGTGAAGTTCATGGGCCATGCGAATTTCATGGACAAGGTGAAGGTGATGGACCATGTGAAGGTGATCGGCCATGTGAAGTTGATGGACCATGTGAAGGTGTTTGGCCGTGTGAAGGTAATGGATCACGTGAAGGTGAAGGGCCAAGTGAAGGTGATGGACGAGGTGAAGGTGATGGACCATATGAAGGTGATGGACAAGGTGAAGATAATGGACCATCTGAAGGTGATGGACCATGTGAAGCTGATGGACAAGGTGCAGCTGATGGACAAGGTGAAGGTGTTGGGCCATGTGAAGGTGATGGACCATGTGAAGGTGATGGACAAGGTGAAGGTGATCGACAAGGTGAAGGTGATGGACCATTTGGAGGTGATGGACCATGTAAAGGTGATGGACAAGGTGAAGGTGATGGACCATGTGAGGATGATGGACAAGGTGAAGGTGATGGACAAAGTGAAGGTGATGGACCATGTGAAGGTGATGGATATGGTGAAGGTGATGGACAAGGTGAAGGTGATGGACCACGTGAAGTTGGTCGGCAATGAGAAGGTGACGGAGAAGGTGAAGGTGATGGACAATGTGAAGGGGATGGACAAGGTGAAGGTGATGGGCCATGTGAAGGTGATGGACAAGGTACAGGTGATGGACAAGGTGAAGGTGTTGGGCCATGTGAAGGTGATGGACCATGTGAAGGTGATGGATCATGTGAAGGTGATGGACCATTTGAAGCTGATGGATCATGTGAAGGTGATGGATCATGTGAAGGTGATGGACCATTTGAGGATGATGGTCCATGTGAAGGTGATGGACAATGTGAAGGTGATGGACCATGTGAAGATGATGGACCATGTGAAGTTGATATAACATGTGGATGTTATAGACTATGTGAAGGTGATGGACCAGTTGAAGGTGATCAGCCATGTGAAGGTGATGGACCATGTGAAGGTGACCGGACAGGTGAAGGTGATGGACTATGTGCAGGTCATACACCATGTGAAGGTGATGGACCATGTGAAGGTGATGGACCATGTGAAGGTGATGGACAAGGTGAAGGTGATGGGCCATGTGAAGGTGATGGACAAGGTGAAGGTGATGGACCATGTCAAGGTGATGTACAAGGTGAAGGTGATGGACCATGTGAAGGTGATGGATCATGTGAAGATGATGGACCATGTGACGGTGATGGATCATGTGAAGGTGATGGACCATGTGAACGTGATGGATCATGTGAAGGTGATGGAGAAGGTGAATTTTATGGACCATGTGAAGGTGATGGACCATGTGAAGGTGATGGACCATGTGAAGGTGATGGATCATGTGAAGGTGATGGACAAGGTGAAGGTGATGGACCATGTGAAGATGATGGATCATGTGAAGCTGATAGTCCATGTGAAGGTGATGGACAAAGTGAAGGTGATGGACCATGTGAAGGTGGTGGGCCATGTGAAGGTGATGGACTATGTGCAGGTCATAGACAATGTGAAGGTGATGGACCATGTGAAGGTGATGGACAACGTGGAGGTTATAGACCATGTGAAGGTGATGGACCATGTGAAGGTGATCGGCCATGTGAAGGTGATGGACCATGTGAAGGTGATGGACCATGTGAAGGTGATGAACCATGTGAAGGTGATGGGCCATGTGAAGGTGATGGACCATGTGACGGTGATGGACCATGTGAAGGTGATGGGCCATGTGAAGGTGATGGACCATGTGAAGGTGATGGACCATGTGAAGGTGATGGACTATGTGAAGGTGATGGGCCATGTGAAGGTGATGGATCTAGTGCCGGTGATGGATCATGTGAAGGTGATGGACCATGTGAAGGTGATGGATCATGTGAAGGTGATGGAGAAGGCGAATTTGATGGACCCTGTGTAGGTGATGGATCATGTGAAGGTGATGGACAAGGTGAAGGTGATGGACCATGTGAAGGTGATGTACCACGTGAAGGTGATGGATCATGTGAAGGTGATGGACAAGGTGAAGGTGATGGACCATGTCAAGGTGATGTACAAGGTGAAGGTGATGGACCATGTGAAGGTGATGGATCATGTGAAGATGATGGACCATGTGACGGTGATGGATCATGTGAAGGTGATGGACCATGTGAACGTGATGGATCATGTGAAGGTGATGGAGAAGGTGAATTTTATGGACCATGTGAAGGTGATGGACCATGTGAAGGTGATGGACCATGTGAAGGTGATGGATCATGTGAAGGTGATGGACAAGGTGAAGGTGATGGACCATGTGAAGATGATGGATCATGTGAAGCTGATAGTCCATGTGAAGGTGATGGACAAAGTGAAGGTGATGGACCATGTGAAGGTGGTGGGCCATGTGAAGGTGATGGACTATGTGCAGGTCATAGACAATGTGAAGGTGATGGACCATGTGAAGGTGATGGACAACGTGGAGGTTATAGACCATGTGAAGGTGATGGACCATGTGAAGGTGATCGGCCATGTGAAGGTGATGGACCATGTGAAGGTGATGGACCATGTGAAGGTGATGAACCATGTGAAGGTGATGGGCCATGTGAAGGTGATGGACCATGTGACGGTGATGGACCATGTGAAGGTGATGGGCCATGTGAAGGTGATGGACCATGTGAAGGTGATGGACCATGTGAAGGTGATGGACTATGTGAAGGTGATGGGCCATGTGAAGGTGATGGATCTAGTGACGGTGATGGATCATGTGAAGGTGATGGACCATGTGAAGGTGATGGATCATGTGAAGGTGATGGAGAAGGCGAATTTGATGGACCATGTGTAGGTGATGGATCATGTGAAGGTGATGGACAAGGTGAAGGTGATGGACCATGTGAAGGTGATGTACCACGTGAAGGTGATGGATCATGTGAAGGTGATGGACAAGGTGAAGGTGATGGACCATGTGAAGATGATGGATTATGTGAAGCTGATCGGCCATGTGAAGGTGATGGTCAAAGTGAAGGTGATGGACCATGTGAAGGTGGTGGGCCATGTGAAGGTGATGGACTATGTGCAGGTCATAGACCATGTGAAGGTCATGGACCATGTGAAGGTGATGGACCATGTGAAGGTGATCGGCCATGTGAAGGTGATGGACCATGTGAAGGTGATGGACCATGTGAAGGTGATGAACCATGTGGAGGTGATGGGCCATTTGAAGGTGATGGACCATGTGAAGGTGATGAACCATGTGAAGGAGATGGGCCATGTGAAGGTGATGGACCATGTGAAGGTGATGGACCATGTGAAGGTGATGGACTATGTGAAGGTGATGGGCCATGTGAAGGTGATGGACCATCTGCAGTTGATGGACCATGTGATGATGAAGGACCATTTGAAGGTGATGGACCATAAGAAGATGATGGACGATGTGAAGGTGATGCGTCATGTGAAGGTGATGGACCATGTGAATGTGATGGACCATGTGAAGGCGTTGGACGAGGTGAAGGTCATGGAAGAGGTGAATGTCATGTGACATGTGAAGGTGAAGGCCCATGTGAATGTGATGGGCCATGTGAACGTGATGGGCCATGTGAAGGTGATGGGCCATGTGAATGTGATGTGTCATGTGATGGTGATGGACCATGTGAAGGTGATCGGCCATGTAAAGGTGAAAGACAAAGTGAAGGTTATAGACCATGTGAAGGTGATGGTCCATGCGAAGGTGATGGGCCATGTAAAGGTGATGGACCATGTGAAGGTGATGGACCATCTGCAGTTGATGGACCATGTGAAGATGATGGACAATGTTAAGGTGATGGACCATATGAAGGTGATGGGCCATGTGAAGGTGATGGGTCATGTGAAGGTGATGGACCATGTGATAGCGATGGACGAGGTGAAGGTCATGGAAGAGGTGAAGGTCATGGGCCATGTGAAGGTGAAGGGCCATGTGAAGGTGATGGGCCATGTGAAGGTGAAGGGCCATGTGAAGGCGATGGGCCATGTGAATGTGATGGACCATGTGAACGTGATGGACTATGTGAAGGTGATGGGCGATATGAAGGTGATGGACCATGTGAAGTTCATGGGCCATGCGAAGTTCATGGACAAGGTGAAGGTGATGGACCATGTGAAGGTGATCGGCCATGTGAAGTTGATGGACCATGTGAAGGTGTTTAGCCGTGTGAAGGTAATGGATCACGTGAAGGTGAAGGGCCAAGTGAAGGTGATGGACGAGTTGATGGTGATGGACCATGTGAAGGTGATGGACAAGGTGAAGATAATGGACCATCTGAAGGTGATGGACCATGTGAAGCTGATGGACAAGGTGCAGGTGATGGACAAGGTGAAGGTGTTGGGCCATGTGAAGGTGATGGAGCATGTGAAGGTGATGGACAAGGTTAAGGTGATCGACAAGTTGGAGGTGATGGACCATTTGGAGGTGATGGACCATGTAAAGGTGATGGACAAGGTGAAGGTGATGGACCATGTGAAGATGATTGACAAGGTGAAGGTGATGGACAAAGTGAAGGTGATGGACCATGTGAAGGTGATGGATATGGTAAAGGTAATGGACAAGGTGAAGGTGATGGACCACGTGAAGTTGGTCGGCAATGTGAAGGTGATGGAGAAGGTGAAGGTGATGGACAATGTGAAGGGGATGGACAAGGTGAAGGTGATGGGCCATGTGAAGGTGATGGGTCATGTGAAGGTGTTGGACCATGTGATAGTGATGGACGAGGTGAAAGTGATGGAAGAGGTGAAGGTCATGGGTCATTTGAAGGTAATGGACAAGGTGAATGTGATGGACCATGTGAAGGTGATGGGCCATGTGAAGGTGATGGACAAGGTGAAGATAATGGACCATCTGAAGGTGATGGACCATGTGAAGCTGATGGACAAGGTGCAGGTGATGGACAAGGTGAAGGTGTTGGGCCATGTGAAGGTGATGGACCATGTGAAGATGATGGAGCATGTGAAGTTGATGGACTATTTGAAGCTGATGGATCAAGTGAATGTGATGGACCATGTGAAGGTGATGGACCATTTGAGGATGATGGACCATGTGAAGGTGATGGACAATGTGAAGGTGGTGGACCATGTGAAGATGATGGACCATGTGAAGGTGATGGACAAGGTGAAGATAATGGACCATCTGAAGGTGATGGACCATGTGAAGCTGATGGACAAGGTGCAGGTGATGGACAAGGTGAAGGTGTTGGGCCATGTGAAGGTGATGGACAAGGTGAAGGTGATCGACAAGGTGAAGGTGATGGACCATTTGGAGGTGATGGACCATGTAAAGGTGATGGACAAGGTGAAGGTGATAACCATGTGAAGGTGATGGACCATGTAAAGGTGATCAGCCATGTGAAGGTGATGGACAAGGTGAAGGTGATGGACCATGTGAAGGTGATGGACCATGTGAAGGTGATCGGCCATGTGAAGGTGATGGACAAAGTGATGGTGATGGACCATGTGAAGGTGATGGGCCATGTGAAGGTGATGGACCATGTGAAGGTGATGGACCATGTGAAGGTGATGGACTATGTGAAGGTGATGGGCCATGTGAAGGTGATGGATCTTGTGACGGTGATGGATCATGTGAAGGTGATGGACCATGTGAAGGTGATGGATCATGTGAAGGTGATGGAGAAGGTGAATTTGATGGACCATGTGTAGGTGATGGATCATGTGAAGGTGATGGACAAGGTGAAGGTGATGGACCATGTGAAGGTGATGGACCATGTGAAGGTGATGGATCATGTGAAGGTGATGGACAAGGTGAAGGTGATGGACCATGTGAAGATGATGGATCATGTGAAGCTGATCGGCCATGTGAAGGTGATGGACAAAGTGAAGGTGATGGACCATGTGAAGGTGGTGGGCCATGTGAAGGTGATGGACTATGTGCAGGTCATAGACCATGTGAAGGTGATGGACCATGTGAAGGTGATGGACAACGTGGAGGTTATAGACCATGTGAAGGTGATGGACCATGTGAAGGTGATCGGCCATGTGAAGTTGGTGGACCATGTGAAGGTAATGGATCACGTGAAGGTGAAGGACCAAGTAAAGGTGATGGACGAGGTGAAGGAGATGGACCATGTGAAGGTGATGGACAAGGTGTAGATAATGGACCATCTGAAGGTTCTAGACCATGCGAAGGTTATGGTGGAGGTGAAGCTGATGGACCATATGAAGGTAATGGGCCATGTGAAGGTGATGGAACATGTGAAGGTGATGGACCATTTGAAGGTGATCGGCCATATGAAGGTGATGGGCCATGTGAAGGTGATGTGTCATGTGAAGGTGATGGACCATGTGAAGGTGATCGGCCATGTAAAGGTGAAAGACAAAGTGAAGGTTATAGACCATGTGAAGGTGATGGACCATGCGAAGGTGATGGGCCATGTAAAGGTGATGAACCATGTGAAGGTGATGGACCATCTGCAGTTGATGGACCATGTGAAGATGATGGACAATGTTAAGGTGATGGACCATATGAAGGTGATGGGCCATGTGAAGGTGATGGGTAATGTGAAGGTGATGGACCATGTGATAGCGATGGAGGAGGTGAAGGTCATGGAAGAGGTGAAGGTCATGGGCCATGTGAAGGTGAAGGGCCATGTGAAGGTGATGGGCCATGTGAAGGTGAAGGGCCATGTGAAGGCGATGGGCCATGTGAAGGTGATGGACCATGTGAACGTGATGGACTATGTGAAGGTGATGGGCGATATGAAGGTGATGGACCATGTGAAGTTTATGGGCCATGTGAAGGTGATGGACAAGGTGAAGGTGATGGACCATGTGATGTGATCGGCCATGTGAAGTTGATGGACCATGTGAAGGTGTTTGGCCGTGTGAAGGTAATGGATCACGTGAAGGTGAAGGACCAAGTAAAGGTGATGGACGAGGTGAAGGTGATCGACCTTGTGAAGGTGATGGACAAGGTGAAGATAATGTACCATCTGAAGGTGATGGACCATGTGAAGCTGATGGACAAGGTGCAGGTGATGGACAAGGTGAAGGTGTTGGGCCATGTGAAGGTGATGGATATGGTGAAGGTAATGGACAAGGTGAAGGTGATGGACCACGTGAAGTTGGTCGGCAATGTGAAGGTGATGGAGAAGGTGAAGGTGATGGACGAGGTGAAGGTGATGGACCATTTGGAGGTGATGGACCATGTAAAGGTGATGGACAAGGTGAAGGTGATGAACCATGTGAGGATGATGGACAAGGTGAAGGTGATGGACAAAGTGAAGGTGATGGACCATGTGAAGGTGATGGATATGGTGAAGGTAATGGACAAGGTGAAGGTGATGGACCACGTGAAGTTGGTCGGCAATGTGAAGGTGATGGAGAAGGTGAAGGTGATGGACAATGTGAAGGGGATGGACAAGGTGAAGGTGATGGGTCATGTGAAGGTGATGGACGAGGTGAAGGTGATGGACCATGTGAAGGTGATGGACAAGGTGAAGATAATGGACCATCTGAAGGTGATGGACCATGTGAAGCTGATGGACAAGGTGCAGGTGATGGACAAGGTGAAGGTGTTGGGCCATGTGAAGGTGATGGACCATGTGAAGGTGATGGACAAGGTGAAGGTGATCGACAAGGTGAAGGTGATGGACCATTTGGAGGTGATGGACCATATAAAGGTGATGGACAAGGTGAAGGTGATGGACCATGTGAAGATGATGGACAAGGTGAAAGCGATGGACAAAGTGAAGGTGATGGACCATGTGAAGGTGATGGATATGGTGAAGGTGATGGACAAGGTGAAGGTGATGGACCACGTGAAGTTGGTCGGCAACGTGAAGGTGATGGAGAAGGTGAAGGTGATGGACAATGTGAAGGGGATGCACAAGGTGAAGGTGATGGACCATGTGAACGTGATGGACCATGTGAGGATGATGTACAAGGTGAAGGTGATGGACCATGTGAAGGTGATGGACCATGTGAAGGAGATGGGTCATGTGAAGGTGATGGACCATGTGAAGGTGATGGACAAGGTGAAGGTGATCGACAAGGTGAAGGTGATGGACCATTTGGAGGTGATGGACCATGTAAAGGTGATGGACAAGGTGAAGGTGATGGACCATGTGAAGATGATGGACAAGGTGAAGGTGATGGACAAAGTGAAGGTGATGGACCATGTGAAGGTGATGGATATGGTGAAGGTGATGGACAAGGTGAAGGAGATGGACCACGTGAAGTTGGTCGGCAATTTGAAGGTGATGGAGAAGGTGAAGGTGATGGACAATGTGAAGGGGATGGACAAGGTGAAGGTGATGGACCATGTGAAGGTGATGGACCATGTGAGGATGATGTACAAGGTGAAGGTGATGGACAATGTGAAGATGATGGACAAGGTGAAGGTGATGGACCATGTGAAGGTGATGGACCATGTGAGGATGATGTACAAGGTGAAGGTGATGGACAATGTGAGGGTGATGGACAAGGTGAAGATGATGGACCATGTGAAGGTGATGGGCCATGTGAAGTTGATGGGTCATGTGAAGGTGATGGACCATGTGAAGGCGAAGGGCGAGGTGAAGGTGATGGAAGAGGTGAAGGTCATGGGTCATGTGAAGGTGATGGACAAGGTGAAGGTGATGGACCATGTGAAGGTGATGGGCCATGTGAAGGTGATGGACAAGGTGAAGATAATGGACCATCTGAAGGTGATGGACCATGTGAAGCTGATAGACAAGGTGCAGGTTATGGACAAGGTGAAGGTGTTGGGCCATGTGAAGGTGATGGACCATGTGAAGGTGATGGATCATGTGAAGGTGATGGACCATTTGAAGCTGATGGATCATGTGAAGGTGATGGACCATGTGAAGGTGATGGACCATTTGAGGATGATGGACCATGTGAAGGTGATGGACAATGTGAAGGTGATGGACCATGTGAAGATGATGGACCATGTGAAGTTGATGGAACTTGTGGATGTTATAGACTATGTGAAGGTGATGGACCATGTGAAGGTGATGGACAAGGTGAAGGAGATGGACCATGTGAAGATGATGGACAAGGTGTAGATAATGGACCATCTGAAGGTTCTAGACCATGCGAAGGTTATGGTGGAGGTGAAGCTGATGGAACATATGAAGGTAATGGGCCATGTGAAGGTGATGGAACATGTGAAGGTGATGGACCATTTGAAGGTGATCGGCCATGTGAAGGTGATGGGCCATGTGAAGGTGATGTGTCATGTGAAGGTGATGGACCATGTGAAGGTGATCGGCCATGTAAAGGTGAAAGACAAAGTGAAGGTTATAGACCATGTGAAGGTGATGGACCATGCGAAGGTGATGGGCCATGTAAAGGTGATGGACCATGTGAAGGTGATGGACCATCTGCAGTTGATGGACCATGTGAAGATGATGGACAATGTTAAGGTGATGGACCATATGAAGGTGATGGGCCATGTGAAGGTGATGGGTAATGTGAAGGTGATGGACCATGTGATAGCGATGGACGAGGTGAAGGTCATGGAAGAGGTGAAGGTCATGGGCCATGTGAAGGTGATGGGCCATGTGAAGGTGATGGGCCATCTGAAGGTGAAGGGCCATGTGAAGGCGATGGGCCATGTGAATGTGATGGACCATGTGAACGTGATGGACTATGTGAAGGTGATGGGCGATATGAAGGTGATGGACCATGTGAAGTTCATGGGCCATGTGAAGGTGATCGGCCATGTGAAGTTGAGGGACCATGTGAAGGTGTTTGGCCGTGTGAAGGTAATGGATCACGTGAAGGTGAAGGGCCAAGTAAAGGTGATGGACGAGGTGAAGGTGATCGACCTTGTGAAGGTGATGGACAAGGTGAAGATAATGTACCATCTGAAGGTGATGGACCATGTGAAGCTGATGGACAAGGTGCAGGTGGTGGACAAGGTGATGGTGTTGGGCCATGTGAAGGTGATGGACCATGTGAAGGTGTTGGACAAGGTGAAGGTGATCGACAAGGTGATGGTGATGGACCATTTGGAGGTGATGGACCATGTAAAGGTGATGGACAAGGTGAAGGTGATGGACCATGTGAAGATGATGGACAAGGTGAAGGTGATGGACAACGTGAAGGTGATGGACCATGTGAAGGTGATGGATATGGTGAAGGTAATGGACAAGGTGAAGGTGATGGACCACGTGAAGTTGGTCGGCAATGTGAAGGTGATGGAGAAGGTGAAGGTGATGGACAATGTGAAGGGGATGGACAAGGTGAAGGTGATGGGTCATGTGAAGATGATGGGTCATGTGAAGGTGATGGACCATGTGATAGTGATGGACGAGGTGAAGGTCATGGAAGAGTTGAAGGTCATGGGCCATGTGAAGGTGAAGGGCCATGTGAAGGTGATGGGCCATGTGAAGGCGAAGGGCCATGTGAAGGCGATGGGCCATGTGAATGTGATGGATCATGTGAACGTGATGGACTATATGAAGATGATGGGCGATATGAAGGTGATGGACCATGTGAAGTTCATGGGCCATGCGAAGGTGATGGACAAGGTGAAGGTGATGGACCATGTGAAGGTGATCGGCCATGTGAAGTTGATGGATCATGTGAAGGTGTTTGGCCGTGTGAAGGTAATGGATCACGTGAAGGTGAAGGGCCAAGTGAAGGTGATGGACGAGGTGAAGGTGATGGACCATGTGAAGGTGATGGACAAGGTGAAGATAATGGACCATCTGAAGGTGATGGACCATGTGAAGCTGATGGACAAGGTGCAGGTGATGGACAAGGTGAAGGTGTTGGGCCATGTGAAGGTGATGGACCATGTGAAGGTGATGGACAAGGTGAAGGTGATCGACAAGGTGAAGGTGATGGACCATTTGGAGGTGATGGACCATGTAAAGGTGATGGAAAAGGTGGAGGTGATGGACCATGTGAAGATGATGGACAAGGTGAAAGCGATGGACAAAGTGAAGGTGATGGACCATGTGAAGGTGATGGATATGGCGAAGGTGATGGACAAGGTGAAGGTGATGGACCACGTGAAGTTGGTCGGCAATGTGAAGGTGATGGAGAAGGTGAAGGTGATGGACAATGTGAAGGGGATGGACAAGGTGAAGGTGATGGACCATGTGAAGGTGATGGACCATGTGAGGATGATTTACAAGGTGAAGGTGATGGACCATCTGAAGGTGAAGGACCAAGTAAAGGTGATGGACGAGGTGAAGGTGATCGACCTTGTGAAGGTGATGGACAAGGTGAAGATAATGTACCATCTGAAGGTGATGGACCATGTGAAGCTGATGGACAAGGTGCAGGTGATGGACAAGGTGAAGGTGTTGGGCCATGTGAAGGTGATGGACCATGTGAAGGTGATGGACAAGGTGAAGGTGATCGACAAGGTGATGGTGATGGACCATTTGGAGGTGATGGACCATGTAAAGGTGATGGACAAGGTGAAGGTGATGGACCATGTGAGGATGATGGACAAGGTGAAGGTGATGGACAAAGTGAAGGTGATGGACCATGTGAAGGTGATGGATATGGTGAAGGTGATCGACAAGGTGAAGGTGATGGACCATTTGGAGGTGATGGACCATGTAAAGGTGATGGACAAGGTGAAGGTGATGGACCATGTGAAGATGATGGAAAGGTGAAGGTGATGGACAAAGTGAAGGTGATGGACCATGTGAAGGTGATGGATATGGTGAAGGTGATGGACAAGGTGAAGGAGATGGACCACGTGAAGTTGGTCGGCAATTTGAAGGTGATGGAGAAGGTGAAGGTGATGGACAATGTGAAGGGGATGGACAAGGTGAAGGTGATGGACCATGTGAAGGTGATGGACCATGTGAGGATGATGTACAAGGTGAAGGTGATGGACAATGTGAAGATGATGGACAAGGTGAAGGTGATGGACCATGTGAAGGTGATGGACCATGTGAGGATGATGTACAAGGTGAAGGTGATGGACAATGTGAGGGTGATGGACAAGGTGAAGATGATGGACCATGTGAAGGTGATGGGCCATGTGAAGTTGATGGGTCATGTGAAGGTGATGGACCATGTGAAGGCGAAGGGCGATGTGAAGGTGATGGAAGAGGTGAAGGTCATGGGTCATGTGAAGGTGATGGACAAGGTGAAGGTGATGGACCATGTGAAGGTGATGGGCCATGTGAAGGTGATGGACAAGGTGAAGATAATGGACCATCTGAAGGTGATGGACCATGTGAAGCTGATAGACAAGGTGCAGGTTATGGACAAGGTGAAGGTGTTGGGCCATGTGAAGGTGATGGACCATGTGAAGGTGATGGATCATGTGAAGGTGATGGAGCATTTGAAGCTGATGGATCATGTGAAGGTGATGGACCATGTGAAGGTGATGGACCATTTGAGGATGATGGACCATGTGAAGGTGATGGACAATGTGAAGGTGATGGACCATGTGAAGATGATGGACCATGTGAAGTTGATGGAACTTGTGGATGTTATAGACTATGTGAAGGTGATGGACCATGTGAAGGTGATGGACAAGGTGAAGGAGATGGACCATGTGAAGGTGATGGACAAGGTGTAGATAATGGACCATCTGAAGGTTCTAGACCATGCGAAGGTTATGGTGGAGGTGAAGCTGATGGACCATATGAAGGTAATGGGCCATGTGAAGGTGATGGAACATGTGAAGGTGATGGACCATTTGAAGGTGATCGGCCATGTGAAGGTGATGGGCCATGTGAAGGTGATGTGTCATGTGAAGGTGATGGACCATGTGAAGGTGATCGGCCATGTAAAGGTGAAAGATAAAGTGAAGGTTATAGACCATGTGAAGGTGATGGACCATGCGAAGGTGATGGGCCATGTAAAGGTGATGGACCATGTGAAGGTGATGGACCATCTGCAGTTGATGGACCATGTGAAGATGATGGACAATGTTAAGGTGATGGACCATATGAAGGTGATGGGCCATGTGAAGGTGATGGGTAATGTGAAGGTGATGGACCATGTGATAGCGATGGACGAGGTGAAGGTCATGGAAGAGGTGAAGGTCATGGGCCATGTGAAGGTGATGGGCCATGTGAAGGTGATGGGCCATGTGAAGGTGAAGGGCCATGTGAAGGCGATGGGCCATGTGAATGTGATGGACCATGTGAACGTGATGGACTATGTGAAGGTGATGGGCGATATGAAGGTGATGGACCATGTGAAGTTCATGGGCCATGTGAAGGTGATCGGCCATGTGAAGTTGAGGGACCATGTGAAGGTGTTTGGCCGTGTGAAGGTAATGGATCACGTGAAGGTGAAGGGCCAAGTAAAGGTGATGGACGAGGTGAAGGTGATCGACCTTGTGAAGGTGATGGACAAGGTGAAGATAATGTACCATCTGAAGGTGATGGACCATGTGAAGCTGATGGACAAGGTGCAGGTGGTGGACAAGGTGATGGTGTTGGGCCATGTGAAGGTGATGGACCATGTGAAGGTGATGGACAAGGTGAAGGTGATCGACAAGGTCATGGTGATGGACCATTTGGAGGTGATGGACCATGTAAAGGTGATGGACAAGGTGAAGGTGATGGACCATGTGAAGATGATGGACAAGGTGAAGGTGATGGACAAAGTGAAGGTGATGGACCATGTGAAGGTGATGGATATGGTGAAGGTAATGGACAAGGTGAAGGTGATGGACCACGTGAAGTTGGTCGGCAATGTGAAGGTGATGGAGAAGGTGAAGGTGATGGACAATGTGAAGGGGATGGACAAGGTGAAGGTGATGGGTCATGTGAAGGTGATGGGTCATGTGAAGGTGATGGACCATGTGATAGCGATGGACGAGGTGAAGGTCATGGAAGAGTTGAAGGTCATGGGCCATGTGAAGGTGAAGGGCCATGTGAAGGTGATGGGCCATGTGAAGGCGAAGGGCCATGTGAAGGCGATGGGCCATGTGAATGTGATGGATCATGTGAACGTGATGGACTATATGAAGATGATGGGCGATATGAAGGTGATGGACCATGTGAAGTTCATGGGCCATGCGAAGGTGATGGACAAGGTGAAGGTGATGGACCATGTGAAGGTGATCGGCCATGTGAAGTTGATGGATCATGTGAAGGTGTTTGGCCGTGTGAAGGTAATGGATCACGTGAAGGTGAAGGGCCAAGTGAAGGTGATGGACGAGGTGAAGGTGATGGACCATGTGAAGGTGATGGACAAGGTGAAGATAATGGACCATCTGAAGGTGATGGACCATGTGAAGCTGATGGACAAGGTGCAGGTGATGGAAAAGGTGAAGGTGTTGGGCCTTGTGAAGGTGATGGACCATGTGAAGGTGATGGACAAGGTGAAGGTGATCGACAAGGTGAAGGTGATGGACCATTTGGAGGTGATGGACCATGTAAAGGTGATGGACAAGGTGGAGGTGATGGACCATGTGAAGATGATGGACAAGGTGAAAGCGTTGGACAAAGTGAAGGTGATGGACCATGTGAAGGTGATGGATATGGCGAAGGTGATGGACAAGGTGAAGGTGATGGACCACGTGAAGTTGGTCGGCAATGTGAAGATGATGGAGAAGGTGAAGGTGATGGACAATGTGAAGGGGATGGACAAGGTGAAGGTGATGGACCATGTGAAGGTGATCGACCATGTGAGGATGATGTACAAGGTGAAGGTGATGGACCATGTGAAGGTGAAGGACCAAGTAAAGGTGATGGACGAGGTGAAGGTGATCGACCTTGTGAAGGTGATGGACAAGGTGAAGATAATGTACCATCTGAAGGTGATGGACCATGTGAAGCTGATGGACAAGGTGCAGGTGATGGACAAGGTGAAGGTGTTGGGCCATGTGAAGGTGATGGACCATGTGAAGGTGATGGACAAGGTGAAGGTGATCGACAAGGTGATGGTGATGGACCATTTGGAGGTGATGGACCATGTAAAGGTGATGGACAAGGTGAAGGTGATGGACCATGTGAGGATGATGGACAAGGTGAAGGTGATGGAAAAAGTGAAGGTGATGGACCATGTGAAGGTGATGGATATGGTGAAGGTAATGGACAAGGTGAAGGTGATGGACCACGTGAAGTTGGTCGGCAATGTGAAGGTGATGGAGAAGGTGAAGGTGATGGACAATGTGAAGGGGATGGACAAGGTGAAGGTGATGGGTCATGTGAAGGTGATGGGTCATGTGAAGGTGATGGACCATGTGATAGCGATGGACGAGGTGAAGGTCATGGAAGAGTTGAAGGTCATGGGCCATGTGAAGGTGAAGGGCCATGTGAAGGTGATGGGCCATGTGAATGTGATGGATCATGTGAACGTGATGGACTATGTGAAGGTGATGGGCGATATGAAGGTGATGGACCATGTGAAGTTCATGGGCCATGCGAAGGTGATGGACAAGGTGAAGGTGATGGACCATGTGAAGGTGATCGGCCATGTGAAGCTGATGGATCATGTGAAGGTGTTTGGCCGTGTGAAGGTAATGGATCACGTGAAGGTGAAGGGCCAAGTGAAGGTGATGGACGAGGTGAAGGTGATGGACCATGTCAAGGTGATGGACAAGGTGAAGATAATGGACCATCTGAAGGTGATGGACCATGTGAAGCTGATGGACAAGGTGCAGGTGATGGACAAGGTGAAGGTGTTGGGCCATGTGAAGGTGATGGACCATGTGAAGGTGATGGACAAGGTGAAGGTGATCGACAAGGTGAAGGTGATGGACCATTTGGAGGTGATGGACCATGTAAAGGTGATGGACAAGGTGAAGGTGATGGACCATGTGACGATGATGGACAAGGTGAAAGCGATGGACAAAGTGAAGGTGATGGACCATGTGAAGGTGATGGATATGGTGAAGGTGATGGACAAGGTGAAGGTGATGGACCACGTGAAGTTGGTCGGCAACGTGAAGGTGATGGAGAAGGTGAAGGTGATGGACAATGTGAAGGGGATGGACAAGGTGAAGGTGATGGACCATGTGAAGGTGATGGACCATGTGAGGATGATGTACAAGGTGAAGGTGATGGACCATGTGAAGGTGATGGACCATGTGAAGGAGATGGGTCATGTGAAGGTGATGGACCATGTGAAGGTGATGGACAAGGTGAAGGTGATCGACAAGGTGAAGGTGATGGACCATTTGGAGGTGATGGACCATGTAAAGGTGATGGACAAGGTGAAGGTGATGGACCATGTGAAGATGATGGACAAGGTGAAGGTGATGGACAAAGTGAAGGTGATGGACCATGTGAAGGTGATGGATATGGTGAAGGTGATGGACAAGGTGAAGGAGATGGACCACGTGAAGTTGGTCGGCAATTTGAAGGTGATGGAGAAGGTGAAGGTGATGGACAATGTGAAGGGGATGGACAAGGTGAAGGTGATGGACCATGTGAAGGTGATGGACCATGTGAGGATGATGTACAAGGTGAAGGTGTTGGACAATGTGAAGATGATGGACAAGGTGAAGGTGATGGACCATGTGAAGGTGATGGAGCATGTGAGGATGATGTACAAGGTGAAGGTGATGGACAATGTGAGGGTGATGGACAAGGTGAAGATGATGGACCATGTGAAGGTGATGGGCCATGTGAAGTTGATGGGTCATGTGAAGGTGATGGACCATGTGAAGGCGAAGGGCGAGGTGAAGGTGATGGAAGAGGTGAAGGTCATGGGTCATGTGAAGGTGATGGACAAGGTGAAGGTGATGGACCATGTGAAGGTCATGGGCCATGTGAAGGTGAAGGGCCATGTGAAGGTGATGGGCCATGTGAAGGCGAAGGGCCATGTGAAGGCGATGGGCCATGTGAATGTGATGGATCATGTGAACGTGATGGACTATGTGAAGATGATGGGCGATATGAAGGTGATGGACCATGTGAAGTTCATGGGCCATGCGAAGGTGATGGACAAGGTGAAGGTGATGGACCATGTGAAGGTGATCGGCCATGTGAAGTTGATGGATCATGTGAAGGTGTTTGGCCGTGTGAAGGTAATGGATCACGTGAAGGTGAAGGGCCAAGTGAAGGTGATGGACGAGGTGAAGGTGATGGACCATGTGAAGGTGATGGACAAGGTGAAGATAATGGACCATCTGAAGGTGATGGACCATGTGAAGCTGATGGACAAGGTGCAGGTGATGGACAAGGTGAAGGTGTTGGGCCATGTGAAGGTGATGGACCATGTGAAGGTGATGGACAAGGTGAAGGTGATCGACAAGGTGAAGGTGATGGACCATTTGGAGGTGATGGACCATGTAAAGGTGATGGACAAGGTGGAGGTGATGGACCATGTGAAGATGATGGACAAGGTGAAAGCGATGGACAAAGTGAAGGTGATGGACCATGTGAAGGTGATGGATATGGTGAAGGTGATGGACAAGGTGAAGGTGATGGACCACGTGAAGTTGGTCGGCAACGTGAAGGTGATGGAGAAGGTGAAGGTGATGGACAATGTGAAGGGGATGGACAAGGTGAAGGTGATGGACCATGTGAAGGTGATGGACCATGTGAGGATGATGTACAAGGTGAAGGTGATGGACCATGTGAAGGTGAAGGACCAAGTAAAGGTGATGGACGAGGTGAAGGTGATCGACCTTGTGAAGGTGATGGACAAGGTGAAGATAATGTACCATCTGAAGGTGATGGACCATGTGAAGCTGATGGACAAGGTGCAGGTGATGGACAAGGTGAAGGTGTTGGGCCATGTGAAGGTGATGGACCATGTGAAGGTGATGGACAAGGTGAAGGTGATCGACAAGGTGATGGTGATGGACCATTTGGAGGTGATGGACCATGTAAAGGTGATGGACAAGGTGAAGGTGATGGACCATGTGAGGATGATGGACAAGGTGAAGGTGATGGACAAAGTGAAGGTGATGGACCATGTGAAGGTGATGGATATGGTGAAGGTAATGGACAAGGTGAAGGTGATGGACCACGTGAAGTTGGTCGGCAATGTGAAGGTGATGGAGAAGGTGAAGGTGATGGACAATGTGAAGGGGATGGACAAGGTGAAGGTGATGGGTCATGTGAAGGTGATGGGTCATGTGAAGGTGATGGACCATGTGATAGCGATGGACGAGGTGAAGGTCATGGAAGAGTTGAAGGTCATGGGCCATGTGAAGGTGATCGGCCATGTGAAGTTGATGGATCATGTGAAGGTGTTTGGCCGTGTGAAGGTAATGGATCACGTGAAGGTGAAGGGCCAAGTGAAGGTGATGGACGAGGTGAAGGTGATGGACCATGTGAAGGTGATGGACAAGGTGAAGATAATGGACCATCTGAAGGTGATGGACCATGTGAAGCTGATGGACAAGGTGCAGGTGATGGACAAGGTGAAGGTGTTGGGCCATGTGAAGGTGATGGACCATGTGAAGGTGATGGACAAGGTGAAGGTGATCGACAAGGTGAAGGTGATGGACCATTTGGAGGTGATGGACCATGTAAAGGTGATGGAAAAGGTGGAGGTGATGGACCATGTGAAGATGATGGACAAGGTGAAAGCGATGGACAAAGTGAAGGTGATGGACCATGTGAAGGTGATGGATATGGCGAAGGTGATGGACAAGGTGAAGGTGATGGACCACGTGAAGTTGGTCGGCAATGTGAAGGTGATGGAGAAGGTGAAGGTGATGGACAATGTGAAGGGGATGGACAAGGTGAAGGTGATGGACCATGTGAAGGTGATGGACCATGTGAGGATGATTTACAAGGTGAAGGTGATGGACCATCTGAAGGTGAAGGACCAAGTAAAGGTGATGGACGAGGTGAAGGTGATCGACCTTGTGAAGGTGATGGACAAGGTGAAGATAATGTACCATCTGAAGGTGATGGACCATGTGAAGCTGATGGACAAGGTGCAGGTGATGGACAAGGTGAAGGTGTTGGGCCATGTGAAGGTGATGGACCATGTGAAGGTGATGGACAAGGTGAAGGTGATCGACAAGGTGATGGTGATGGACCATTTGGAGGTGATGGACCATGTAAAGGTGATGGACAAGGTGAAGGTGATGGACCATGTGAGGATGATGGACAAGGTGAAGGTGATGGACAAAGTGAAGGTGATGGACCATGTGAAGGTGATGGATATGGTGAAGGTGATCGACAAGGTGAAGGTGATGGACCATTTGGAGGTGATGGACCATGTAAAGGTGATGGACAAGGTGAAGGTGATGGACCATGTGAAGATGATGGAAAGGTGAAGGTGATGGACAAAGTGAAGGTGATGGACCATGTGAAGGTGATGGATATGGTGAAGGTGATGGACAAGGTGAAGGAGATGGACCACGTGAAGTTGGTCGGCAATTTGAAGGTGATGGAGAAGGTGAAGGTGATGGACAATGTGAAGGGGATGGACAAGGTGAAGGTGATGGACCATGTGAAGGTGATGGACCATGTGAGGATGATGTACAAGGTGAAGGTGATGGACAATGTGAAGATGATGGACAAGGTGAAGGTGATGGACCATGTGAAGGTGATGGACCATGTGAGGATGATGTACAAGGTGAAGGTGATGGACAATGTGAGGGTGATGGACAAGGTGAAGATGATGGACCATGTGAAGGTGATGGGCCATGTGAAGTTGATGGGTCATGTGAAGGTGATGGACCATGTGAAGGCGAAGGGCGATGTGAAGGTGATGGAAGAGGTGAAGGTCATGGGTCATGTGTAGGTGATGGACAAGGTGAAGGTGATGGACCATGTGAAGGTGATGGGCCATGTGAAGGTGATGGACAAGGTGAAGATAATGGACCATCTGAAGGTGATGGACCATGTGAAGCTGATAGACAAGGTGCAGGTTATGGACAAGGTGAAGGTGTTGGGCCATGTGAAGGTGATGGACCATGTGAAGGTGATGGATCATGTGAAGGTGATGGAGCATTTGAAGCTGATGGATCATGTGAAGGTGATGGACCATGTGAAGGTGATGGACCATTTGAGGATGATGGACCATGTGAAGGTGATGGACAATGTGAAGGTGATGGACCATGTGAAGATGATGGACCATGTGAAGTTGATGGTACTTGTGTATGTTATAGACTATGTGAAGGTGATGGACCATGTGAAGGTGATGGACCAGGTGAAGGAGATGGACCATGTGAAGGTGATGGACAAGGTGTAGATAATGGACCATCTGAAGGTTCTAGACCATGCGAAGGTTATGGTGGAGGTGAAGCTGATGGACCATATGAAGGTAATGGGCCATGTGAAGGTGATGGAACATGTGAAGGTGATGGACCATTTGAAGGTGATCGGCCATGTGAAGGTGATGGGCCATGTGAAGGTGATGTGTCATGTGAAGGTGATGGACCATGTGAAGGTGATCGGCCATGTAAAGGTGAAAGATAAAGTGAAGGTTATAGACCATGTGAAGGTGATGGACCATGCGAAGGTGATGGGCCATGTAAAGGTGATGGACCATGTGAAGGTGATGGACCATCTGCAGTTGATGGACCATGTGAAGATGATGGACAATGTTAAGGTGATGGACCATATGAAGGTGATGGGCCATGTGAAGGTGATGGGTAATGTGAAGGTGATGGACCATGTGATAGCGATGGACGAGGTGAAGGTCATGGAAGAGGTGAAGGTCATGGGCCATGTGAAGGTGATGGGCCATGTGAAGGTGATGGGCCATGTGAAGGTGAAGGGCCATGTGAAGGCGATGGGCCATGTGAATGTGATGGACCATGTGAACGTGATGGACTATGTGAAGGTGATGGGCGATATGAAGGTGATGGACCATGTGAAGTTCATGGGCCATGTGAAGGTGATCGGCCATGTGAAGTTGAGGGACCATGTGAAGGTGTTTGGCCGTGTGAAGGTAATGGATCACGTGAAGGTGAAGGGCCAAGTAAAGGTGATGGACGAGGTGAAGGTGATCGACCTTGTGAAGGTGATGGACAAGGTGAAGATAATGTACCATCTGAAGGTGATGGACCATGTGAAGCTGATGGACAAGGTGCAGGTGGTGGACAAGGTGATGGTGTTGGGCCATGTGAAGGTGATGGACCATGTGAAGGTGTTGGACAAGGTGAAGGTGATCGACAAGGTCATGGTGATGGACCATTTGGAGGTGATGGACCATGTAAAGGTGATGGACAAGGTGAAGGTGATGGACCATGTGAAGATGATGGACAAGGTGAAGGTGATGGACAAAGTGAAGGTGATGGACCATGTGAAGGTGATGGATATGGTGAAGGTAATGGACAAGGTGAAGGTGATGGACCACGTGAAGTTGGTCGGCAATGTGAAGGTGATGGAGAAGGTGAAGGTGATGGACAATGTGAAGGGGATGGACAAGGTGAAGGTGATGGGTCATGTGAAGGTGATGGGTCATGTGAAGGTGATGGACCATGTGATAGCGATGGACGAGGTGAAGGTCATGGAAGAGTTGAAGGTCATGGGCCATGTGAAGGTGAAGGGCCATGTGAAGGTGATGGGCCATGTGAAGGCGAAGGGCCATGTGAAGGCGATGGGCCATGTGAATGTGATGGATCATGTGAACGTGATGGACTATATGAAGATGATGGGCGATATGAAGGTGATGGACCATGTGAAGTTCATGGGCCATGCGAAGGTGATGGACAAGGTGAAGGTGATGGACCATGTGAAGGTGATCGGCCATGTGAAGTTGATGGATCATGTGAAGGTGTTTGGCCGTGTGAAGGTAATGGATCACGTGAAGGTGAAGGGCCAAGTGAAGGTGATGGACGAGGTGAAGGTGATGGACCATGTGAAGGTGATGGACAAGGTGAAGATAATGGACCATCTGAAGGTGATGGACCATGTGAAGCTGATGGACAAGGTGCAGGTGATGGAAAAGGTGAAGGTGTTGGGCCTTGTGAAGGTGATGGACCATGTGAAGGTGATGGACAAGGTGAAGGTGATCGACAAGGTGAAGGTGATGGACCATTTGGAGGTGATGGACCATGTAAAGGTGATGGACAAGGTGGAGGTGATGGACCATGTGAAGATGATGGACAAGGTGAAAGCGTTGGACAAAGTGAAGGTGATGGACCATGTGAAGGTGATGGATATGGCGAAGGTGATGGACAAGGTGAAGGTGATGGACCACGTGAAGTTGGTCGGCAATGTGAAGATGATGGAGAAGGTGAAGGTGATGGACAATGTGAAGGGGATGGACAAGGTGAAGGTGATGGACCATGTGAAGGTGATCGACCATGTGAGGATGATGTACAAGGTGAAGGTGATGGACCATGTGAAGGTGAAGGACCAAGTAAAGGTGATGGACGAGGTGAAGGTGATCGACCTTGTGAAGGTGATGGACAAGGTGAAGATAATGTACCATCTGAAGGTGATGGACCATGTGAAGCTGATGGACAAGGTGCAGGTGATGGACAAGGTGAAGGTGTTGGGCCATGTGAAGGTGATGGACCATGTGAAGGTGATGGACAAGGTGAAGGTGATCGACAAGGTGATGGTGATGGACCATTTGGAGGTGATGGACCATGTAAAGGTGATGGACAAGGTGAAGGTGATGGACCATGTGAGGATGATGGACAAGGTGAAGGTGATGGAAAAAGTGAAGGTGATGGACCATGTGAAGGTGATGGATATGGTGAAGGTAATGGACAAGGTGAAGGTGATGGACCACGTGAAGTTGGTCGGCAATGTGAAGGTGATGGAGAAGGTGAAGGTGATGGACAATGTGAAGGGGATGGACAAGGTGAAGGTGATGGGTCATGTGAAGGTGATGGGTCATGTGAAGGTGATGGACCATGTGATAGCGATGGACGAGGTGAAGGTCATGGAAGAGTTGAAGGTCATGGGCCATGTGAAGGTGAAGGGCCATGTGAAGGTGATGGGCCATGTGAATGTGATGGATCATGTGAACGTGATGGACTATGTGAAGGTGATGGGCGATATGAAGGTGATGGACCATGTGAAGTTCATGGGCCATGCGAAGGTGATGGACAAGGTGAAGGTGATGGACCATGTGAAGGTGATCGGCCATGTGAAGCTGATGGATCATGTGAAGGTGTTTGGCCGTGTGAAGGTAATGGATCACGTGAAGGTGAAGGGCCAAGTGAAGGTGATGGACGAGGTGAAGGTGATGGACCATGTCAAGGTGATGGACAAGGTGAAGATAATGGACCATCTGAAGGTGATGGACCATGTGAAGCTGATGGACAAGGTGCAGGTGATGGACAAGGTGAAGGTGTTGGGCCATGTGAAGGTGATGGACCATGTGAAGGTGATGGACAAGGTGAAGGTGATCGACAAGGTGAAGGTGATGGACCATTTGGAGGTGATGGACCATGTAAAGGTGATGGACAAGGTGAAGGTGATGGACCATGTGACGATGATGGACAAGGTGAAAGCGATGGACAAAGTGAAGGTGATGGACCATGTGAAGGTGATGGATATGGTGAAGGTGATGGACAAGGTGAAGGTGATGGACCACGTGAAGTTGGTCGGCAACGTGAAGGTGATGGAGAAGGTGAAGGTGATGGAAAATGTGAAGGGGATGGACAAGGTGAAGGTGATGGACCATGTGAAGGTGATGGACCATGTGAGGATGATGTACAAGGTGAAGGTGATGGACCATGTGAAGGTGATGGACCATGTGAAGGAGATGGGTCATGTGAAGGTGATGGACCATGTGAAGGTGATGGACAAGGTGAAGGTGATCGACAAGGTGAAGGTGATGGACCATTTGGAGGTGATGGACCATGTAAAGGTGATGGACAAGGTGAAGGTGATGGACCATGTGAAGATGATGGACAAGGTGAAGGTGATGGACAAAGTGAAGGTGATGGACCATGTGAAGGTGATGGATATGGTGAAGGTGATGGACAAGGTGAAGGAGATGGACCACGTGAAGTTGGTCGGCAATTTGAAGGTGATGGAGAAGGTGAAGGTGATGGACAATGTGAAGGGGATGGACAAGGTGAAGGTGATGGACCATGTGAAGGTGATGGACCATGTGAGGATGATGTACAAGGTGAAGGTGTTGGACAATGTGAAGATGATGGACAAGGTGAAGGTGATGGACCATGTGAAGGTGATGGAGCATGTGAGGATGATGTACAAGGTGAAGGTGATGGACAATGTGAGGGTGATGGACAAGGTGAAGATGATGGACCATGTGAAGGTGATGGGCCATGTGAAGTTGATGGGTCATGTGAAGGTGATGGACCATGTGAAGGCGAAGGGCGAGGTGAAGGTGATGGAAGAGGTGAAGGTCATGGGTCATGTGAAGGTGATGGACAAGGTGAAGGTGATGGACCATGTGAAGGTCATGGGCTATGTGAAGGTGAAGGGCCATGTGAAGGTGATGGGCCATGTGAAGGCGAAGGGCCATGTGAAGGCGATGGGCCATGTGAATGTGATGGATCATGTGAACGTGATGGACTATGTGAAGATGATGGGCGATATGAAGGTGATGGACCATGTGAAGTTCATGGGCCATGCGAAGGTGATGGACAAGGTGAAGGTGATGGACCATGTGAAGGTGATCGGCCATGTGAAGTTGATGGATCATGTGAAGGTGTTTGGCCGTGTGAAGGTAATGGATCACGTGAAGGTGAAGGGCCAAGTGAAGGTGATGGACGAGGTGAAGGTGATGGACCATGTGAAGGTGATGGACAAGGTGAAGATAATGGACCATCTGAAGGTGATGGACCATGTGAAGCTGATGGACAAGGTGCAGGTGATGGACAAGGTGAAGGTGTTGGGCCATGTGAAGGTGATGGACCATGTGAAGGTGATGGACAAGGTGAAGGTGATCGACAAGGTGAAGGTGATGGACCATTTGGAGGTGATGGACCATGTAAAGGTGATGGACAAGGTGGAGGTGATGGACCATGTGAAGATGATGGACAAGGTGAAAGCGATGGACAAAGTGAAGGTGATGGACCATGTGAAGGTGATGGATATGGTGAAGGTGATGGACAAGGTGAAGGTGATGGACCACGTGAAGTTGGTCGGCAACGTGAAGGTGATGGAGAAGGTGAAGGTGATGGACAATGTGAAGGGGATGGACAAGGTGAAGGTGATGGACCATGTGAAGGTGATGGACCATGTGAGGATGATGTACAAGGTGAAGGTGATGGACCATGTGAAGGTGAAGGACCAAGTAAAGGTGATGGACGAGGTGAAGGTGATCGACCTTGTGAAGGTGATGGACAAGGTGAAGATAATGTACCATCTGAAGGTGATGGACCATGTGAAGCTGATGGACAAGGTGCAGGTGATGGACAAGGTGAAGGTGTTGGGCCATGTGAAGGTGATGGACCATGTGAAGGTGATGGACAAGGTGAAGGTGATCGACAAGGTGATGGTGATGGACCATTTGGAGGTGATGGACCATGTAAAGGTGATGGACAAGGTGAAGGTGATGGACCATGTGAGGATGATGGACAAGGTGAAGGTGATGGACAAAGTGAAGGTGATGGACCATGTGAAGGTGATGGATATGGTGAAGGTAATGGACAAGGTGAAGGTGATGGACCACGTGAAGTTGGTCGGCAATGTGAAGGTGATGGAGAAGGTGAAGGTGATGGACAATGTGAAGGGGATGGACAAGGTGAAGGTGATGGGTCATGTGAAGGTGATGGGTCATGTGAAGGTGATGGACCATGTGATAGCGATGGACGAGGTGAAGGTCATGGAAGAGTTGAAGGTCATGGGCCATGTGAAGGTGAAGGGCCATGTGAAGGTGATGGGCCATGTGAAGGTGAAGGGCCATGTGAAGGCGATGGGCCATGTGAATGTGATGGATCATGTGAACGTGATGGACTATGTGAAGGTGATGGGCGATATGAAGGTGATGGACCATGTGAAGTTCATGGGCCATGCGAAGGTGATGGACAAGGTGAAGGTGATGGACCATGTGAAGGTGATCGGCCATGTGAAGTTGATGGATCATGTGAAGGTGTTTGGCCGTGTGAAGGTAATGGATCACGTGAAGGTGAAGGGCCAAGTGAAGGTGATGGACGAGGTGAAGGTGATGGACCATGTGAAGGTGATGGACAAGGTGAAGATAATGGACCATCTGAAGGTGATGGACCATGTGAAGCTGATGGACAAGGTGCAGGTGATGGACAAGGTGAAGGTGTTGGGCCATGTGAAGGTGATGGACCATGTGAAGGTGATGGACAAGGTGAAGGTGATTGACAAGGTGAAGGTGATGGACCATTTGGAGGTGATGGACCATGTAAAGGTGATGGACAAGGTGGAGGTGATGGACCATGTGAAGATGATGGACAAGGTGAATGCGATGGACAAAGTGAAGGTGCTGGACCATGTGAAGGTGATGGATATGGTGAAGGTGATGGACAAGGTGAAGGTGATGGACCACGTGAAGTTGGTCGGCAATGTGAAGGTGATGGAGAAGGTGAAGGTGATGGACAATGTGAAGGGGATGGACAAGGTGAAGGTGATGGACCATGTGAACGTGATGGACCATGTGAGGATGATATGCAAGGTGAAGGTGATGGACCATGTGAAGGTGATGGACCATGTGAAGGAGATGGGTCATGTGAAGGTGATGGACCATGTGAAGGTGATGGACAAGGTGAAGGTGATCGACAAGGTGAAGGTGATGGACCATTTGGAGGTGATGGACCATGTAAAGGTGATGGACAAGGTGAAGGTGATGGACCATGTGAAGATGATGGACAAGGTGAAGGTGAAGGTGATGGACAAAGTGAAGGTGATGGACCATGTGAAGGTGATGGATATGGTGAAGGTGATGGACAAGGTGAAGGAGATGGACCACGTGAAGTTGGTCGGCAATTTGAAGGTGATGGAGAAGGTGAAGGTGATGGACAATGTGAAGGGGATGGACAAGGTGAAGGTGATGGACCATGTGAAGGTGATGGACCATGTGAGGATGATGTACAAGGTGAAGGTGTTGGACAATGTGAAGATGATGGACAAGGTGAAGGTGATGGACCATGTGAAGGTGATGGACCATGTGAGGATGATGTACAAGGTGAAGGTGATGGACAATGTGAGGGTGATGGACAAGGTGAAGATGATGGACCATGTGAAGGTGATGGGCCATGTGAAGTTGATGGGTCATGTGAAGGTGATGGACCATGTGAAGGCGAAGGGCGAGGTGAAGGTGATGGAAGAGGTGAAGGTCATGGGTCATGTGAAGGTGATGGACAAGGTGAAGGTGATGGACCATGTGAAGGTGATGGGCCATGTGAAGGTGATGGACAAGGTGAAGATAATGGACCATCTGAAGGTGATGGACCATGTGAAGCTGATAGACAAGGTGCAGGTTATGGACAAGGTGAAGGTGTTGGGCCATGTGAAGGTGATGGACCATGTGAAGGTGATGGATCATGTGAAGGTGATGGACCATTTGAAGATGATGGACAATGTTAAGGTGATGGACCATATGAAGGTGATGGGCCATGTGAAGGTGATGGGTAATGTGAAGGTGATGGACCATGTGATAGCGATGGACGGGGTGAAGGTCATGGAAGAGGTGAAGGTCATGGGCCATGTGAAGGTGATGGGCCATGTGAAGGTGATGGGCCATGTGAAGGTGAAGGGCCATGTGAAGGCGATGGGCCATGTGAATGTGATGGACCAAGTGAACGTGATGGACTATGTGAAGGTGATGGGCGATATGAAGGTGATGGACCATGTGAAGTTCATGGGCCATGTGAAGGTGATCGGCCATGTGAAGTTGAGGGACCATGTGAAGGTGTTTGGCCGTGTGAAGGTAATGGATCACGTGAAGGTGAAGGGCCAAGTAAAGGTGATGGACGAGGTGAAGGTGATCGACCTTGTGAAGGTGATGGACAAGGTGAAGATAATGTACCATCTGAAGGTGATGGACCATGTGAAGCTGATGGACAAGGTGCAGGTGGTGGACAAGGTGATGGTGTTGGGCCATGTGAAGGTGATGGACCATGTGAAGGTGTTGGACAAGGTGAAGGTGATCGACAAGGTGATGGTGATGGACCATTTGGAGGTGATGGACCATGTAAAGGTGATGGACAAGGTGAAGGTGATGGACCATGTGAAGATGATGGACAAGGTGAAGGTGATGGACAAAGTGAAGGTGATGGACCATGTGAAGGTGATGGATATGGTGAAGGTAATGGACAAGGTGAAGGTGATGGACCACGTGAAGTTGGTCGGCAATGTGAAGGTGATGGAGAAGGTGAAGGTGATGGACAATGTGAAGGGGATGGACAAGGTGAAGGTGATGGGTCATGTGAAGGTGATGGGTCATGTGAAGGTGATGGACCATGTGATAGCGATGGACGAGGTGAAGGTCATGGAAGAGTTGAAGGTCATGGGCCATGTGAAGGTGAAGGGCCATGTGAAGGTGATGGGCCATGTGAAGGCGAAGGGCCATGTGAAGGCGATGGGCCATGTGAATGTGATGGATCATGTGAACGTGATGGACTATATGAAGATGATGGGCGATATGAAGGTGATGGACCATGTGAAGTTCATGGGCCATGCGAAGGTGATGGACAAGGTGAAGGTGATGGACCATGTGAAGGTGATCGGCCATGTGAAGTTGATGGATCATGTGAAGGTGTTTGGCCGTGTGAAGGTAATGGATCACATGAAGGTGAAGGGCCAAGTGAAGGTGATGGACGAGGTGAAGGTGATGGACCATGTGAAGGTGATGGACAAGGTGAAGATAATGGACCATCTGAAGGTGATGGACCATGTGAAGCTGATGGACAAGGTGCAGGTGATGGAAAAGGTGAAGGTGTTGGGCCTTGTGAAGGTGATGGACCATGTGAAGGTGATGGACAAGGTGAAGGTGATCGACAAGGTGAAGGTGATGGACCATTTGGAGGTGATGGACCATGTAAAGGTGATGGACAAGGTGGAGGTGATGGACCATGTGAAGATGATGGACAAGGTGAAAGCGTTGGACAAAGTGAAGGTGATGGACCATGTGAAGGTGATGGATATGGCGAAGGTGATGGACAAGGTGAAGGTGATGGACCACGTGAAGTTGGTCGGCAATGTGAAGATGATGGAGAAGGTGAAGGTGATGGACAATGTGAAGGGGATGGACAAGGTGAAGGTGATGGACCATGTGAAGGTGATCGACCATGTGAGGATGATGTACAAGGTGAAGGTGATGGACCATGTGAAGGTGAAGGACCAAGTAAAGGTGATGGACGAGGTGAAGGTGATCGACCTTGTGAAGGTGATGGACAAGGTGAAGATAATGTACCATCTGAAGGTGATGGACCATGTGAAGCTGATGGACAAGGTGCAGGTGATGGACAAGGTGAAGGTGTTGGGCCATGTGAAGGTGATGGACCATGTGAAGGTGATGGACAAGGTGAAGGTGATCGACAAGGTGATGGTGATGGACCATTTGGAGGTGATGGACCATGTAAAGAAGATGGACAAGGTGAAGGTGATGGACCATGTGAGGATGATGGACAAGGTGAAGGTGATGGAAAAAGTGAAGGTGATGGACCATGTGAAGGTGATGGATATGGTGAAGGTAATGGACAAGGTGAAGGTGATGGACCACGTGAAGTTGGTCGGCAATGTGAAGGTGATGGAGAAGGTGAAGGTGATGGACAATGTGAAGGGGATGGACAAGGTGAAGGTGATGGGTCATGTGAAGGTGATGGGTCATGTGAAGGTGATGGACCATGTGATAGCGATGGACGAGGTGAAGGTCATGGAAGAGTTGAAGGTCATGGGCCATGTGAAGGTGAAGGGCCATGTGAAGGTGATGGGCCATGTGAATGTGATGGATCATGTGAACGTGATGGACTATGTGAAGGTGATGGGCGATATGAAGGTGATGGACCATGTGAAGTTCATGGGCCATGCGAAGGTGATGGACAAGGTGAAGGTGATGGACCATGTGAAGGTGATCGGCCATGTGAAGCTGATGGATCATGTGAAGGTGTTTGGCCGTGTGAAGGTAATGGATCACGTGAAGGTGAAGGGCCAAGTGAAGGTGATGGACGAGGTGAAGGTGATGGACCATGTGAAGGTGATGGACAAGGTGAAGATAATGGACCATCTGAAGGTGATGGACCATGTGAAGCTGATGGACAAGGTGCAGGTGATGGACAAGGTGAAGGTGTTGGGCCATGTGAAGGTGATGGACCATGTGAAGGTGATGGACAAGGTGAAGGTGATCGACAAGGTGAAGGTGATGGACCATTTGGAGGTGATGGACCATGTAAAGGTGATGGACAATGTGAAGGTGATGGACCATGTGAAGATGATGGACAAGGTGAAAGCGATGGACAAAGTGAAGGTGATGGACCATGTGAAGGTGATGGATATGGTGAAGGTGATGGACAAGGTGAAGGTGATGGACCACGTGAAGTTGGTCGGCAACGTGAAGGTGATGGAGAAGGTGAAGGTGATGGACAATGTGAAGGGGATGGACAAGGTGAAGGTGATGGACCATGTGAAGGTGATGGACCATGTGAGGATGATGTACAAGGTGAAGGTGATGGACCATGTGAAGGTGATGGACCATGTGAAGGAGATGGGTCATGTGAAGGTGATGGACCATGTGAAGGTGATGGACAAGGTGAAGGTGATCGACAAGGTGAAGGTGATGGACCATTTGGAGGTGATGGACCATGTAAAGGTGATGGACAAGGTGAAGGTGATGGACCATGTGAAGATGATGGACAAGGTGAAGGTGATGGACAAAGTGAAGGTGATGGACCATGTGAAGGTGATGGATATGGTGAAGGTGATGGACAAGGTGAAGGAGATGGACCACGTGAAGTTGGTCGGCAATTTGAAGGTGATGGAGAAGGTGAAGGTGATGGACAATGTGAAGGGGATGGACAAGGTGAAGGTGATGGACCATGTGAAGGTGATGGACCATGTGAGGATGATGTACAAGGTGAAGGTGTTGGACAATGTGAAGATGATGGACAAGGTGAAGGTGATGGACCATGTGAAGGTGATGGAGCATGTGAGGATGATGTACAAGGTGAAGGTGATGGACAATGTGAGGGTGATGGACAAGGTGAAGATGATGGACCATGTGAAGGTGATGGGCCATGTGAAGTTGATGGGTCATGTGAAGGTGATGGACCATGTGAAGGCGAAGGGCGAGGTGAAGGTGATGGAAGAGGTGAAGGTCATGGGTCATGTGAAGGTGATGGACAAGGTGAAGGTGATGGACCATGTGAAGGTCATGGGCCATGTGAAGGTGAAGGGCCATGTGAAGGTGATGGGCCATGTGAAGGCGAAGGGCCATGTGAAGGCGATGGGCCATGTGAATGTGATGGATCATGTGAACGTGATGGACTATGTGAAGATGATGGGCGATATGAAGGTGATGGACCATGTGAAGTTCATGGGCCATGCGAAGGTGATGGACAAGGTGAAGGTGATGGACCATGTGAAGGTGATCGGCCATGTGAAGTTGATGGATCATGTGAAGGTGTTTGGCCGTGTGAAGGTAATGGATCACGTGAAGGTGAAGGGCCAAGTGAAGGTGATGGACGAGGTGAAGGTGATGGACCATGTGAAGGTGATGGACAAGGTGAAGATAATGGACCATCTGAAGGTGATGGACCATGTGAAGCTGATGGACAAGGTGCAGGTGATGGACAAGGTGAAGGTGTTGGGCCATGTGAAGGTGATGGACCATGTGAAGGTGATGGACAAGGTGAAGGTGATCGACAAGGTGAAGGTGATGGACCATTTGGAGGTGATGGACCATGTAAAGGTGATGGACAAGGTGGAGGTGATGGACCATGTGAAGATGATGGACAAGGTGAAAGCGATGGACAAAGTGAAGGTGATGGACCATGTGAAGGTGATGGATATGGTGAAGGTGATGGACAAGGTGAAGGTGATGGACCACGTGAAGTTGGTCGGCAACGTGAAGGTGATGGAGAAGGTGAAGGTGATGGACAATGTGAAGGGGATGGACAAGGTGAAGGTGATGGACCATGTGAAGGTGATGGACCATGTGAGGATGATGTACAAGGTGAAGGTGATGGACCATGTGAAGGTGAAGGACCAAGTAAAGGTGATGGACGAGGTGAAGGTGATCGACCTTGTGAAGGTGATGGACAAGGTGAAGATAATGTACCATCTGAAGTTGATGGACCATGTGAAGCTGATGGACAAGGTGCAGGTGATGGACAAGGTGAAGGTGTTGGGCCATGTGAAGGTGATGGACCATGTGAAGGTGATGGACAAGGTGAAGGTGATCGACAAGGTGATGTTGATGGAGCATTTGGAGGTGATGGACCATGTAAAGGTGATGGACAAGGTGAAGGTGATGGACCATGTGAGGATGATGGACAAGGTGAAGGTGATGGACAAAGTGAAGGTGATGGACCATGTGAAGGTGATGGATATGGTGAAGGTAATGGACAAGGTGAAGGTGATGGACCACGTGAAGTTGGTCGGCAATGTGAAGGTGATGGAGAAGGTGAAGGTGATGGACAATGTGAAGGGGATGGACAAGGTGAAGGTGATGGGTCATGTGAAGGTGATGGGTCATGTGAAGGTGATGGACCATGTGATAGCGATGGACGAGGTGAAGGTCATGGAAGAGTTGAAGGTCATGGGCCATTTGAAGGTGAAGGGCCATGTGAAGGTGATGGGCCATGTGAAGGCGAAGGGCCATGTGAAGGCGATGGGCCATGTGAATGTGATGGATCATGTGAACGTGATGGACTATGTGAAGGTGATGGGCGATATGAAGGTGATGGACCATGTGAAGTTCATGGGCCATGCGAAGGTGATGGACAAGGTGAAGGTGATGGACCATGTGAAGGTGATCGGCCATGTGAAGTTGATGGATCATGTGAAGGTGTTTGGCCGTGTGAAGGTAATGGATCACGTGAAGGTGAAGGGCCAAGTGAAGGTGATGGACGAGGTGAAGGTGATGGACCATGTGAAGGTGATGGACAAGGTGAAGATAATGGACCATCTGAAGGTGATGGACCATGTGAAGCTGATGGACAAGGTGCAGGTGATGGACAAGGTGAAGGTGTTGGGCCATGTGAAGGTGATGGACCATGTGAAGGTGATGGACAAGGTGAAGGTGATTGACAAGGTGAAGGTGATGGACCATTTGGAGGTGATGGACCATGTAAAGGTGATGGACAAGGTGGAGGTGATGGACCATGTGAAGATGATGGACAAGGTGAATGCGATGGACAAAGTGAAGGTGCTGGACCATGTGAAGGTGATGGATATGGTGAAGGTGATGGACAAGGTGATGGTGATGGACCACGTGAAGTTGGTCGGCAACGTGAAGGTGATGGAGAAGGTGAAGGTGATGGACAATGTGAAGGGGATGGACAAGGTGAAGGTGATGGACCATGTGAACGTGATGGACCATGTGAGGATGATGTACAAGGTGAAGGTGATGGACCATGTGAAGGTGATGGACCATGTGAAGGAGATGGGTCATGTGAAGGTGATGGACCATGTGAAGGTGATGGACAAGGTGAAGGTGATCGACAAGGTGAAGGTGATGGACCATTTGGAGGTGATGGACCATGTAAAGGTGATGGACAAGGTGAAGGTGAAGGTGATGGACAAAGTGAAGGTGATGGACCATGTGAAGGTGATGGATATGGTGAAGGTGATGGACAAGGTGAAGGAGATGGACCACGTGAAGTTGGTCGGCAATTTGAAGGTGATGGAGAAGGTGAAGGTGATGGACAATGTGAAGGGGATGGACAAGGTGAAGGTGATGGACCATGTGAAGGTGATGGACCATGTGAGGATGATGTACAAGGTGAAGGTGTTGGACAATGTGAAGATGATGGACAAGGTGAAGGTGATGGACCATGTGAAGGTGATGGACCATGTGAGGATGATGTACAAGGTGAAGGTGATGGACAATGTGAGGGTGATGGACAAGGTGAAGATGATGGACCATGTGAAGGTGATGGGCCATGTGAAGTTGATGGGTCATGTGAAGGTGATGGACCATGTGAAGGCGAAGGGCGAGGTGAAGGTGATGGAAGAGGTGAAGGTCATGGGTCATGTGAAGGTGATGGACAAGGTGAAGGTGATGGACCATGTGAAGGTGATGGGCCATGTGAAGGTGATGGACAAGGTGAAGGTGATGGACCATGTGAAGATGATGGACAAGGTGAAGGTGAAGGTGATGGACAAAGTGAAGGTGATGGACCATGTGAAGGTGATGGATATGGTGAAGGTGATGGACAAGGTGAAGGAGATGGACCACGTGAAGTTGTTCGGCAATTTGAAGGTGATGGAGAAGGTGAAGGTGATGGACAATGTGAAGGGGATGGACAAGGTGAAGGTGATGGACCATGTGAAGGTGATGGACCATGTGAGGATGATGTACAAGGTGAAGGTGTTGGACAATGTGAAGATGATGGACAAGGTGAAGGTGATGGACCATGTGAAGGTGATGGACCATGTGAGGATGATGTACAAGGTGAAGGTGATGGACAATGTGAGGGTGATGGACAAGGTGAAGATGATGGACCATGTGAAGGTGATGGGCCATGTGAAGTTGATGGGTCATGTGAAGGTGATGGACCATGTGAAGGCGAAGGGCGAGGTGAAGGTGATGGAAGAGGTGAAGGTCATGGGTCATGTGAAGGTGATGGACAAGGTGAAGGTGATGGACCATGTGAAGGTGATGGGCCATGTGAAGGTGATGGACAAGGTGAAGATAATGGACCATCTGAAGGTGATGGACCATGTGAAGCTGATAGACAAGGTGCAGGTTATGGACAAGGTGAAGGTGTTGGGCCATGTGAAGGTGATGGACCATGTGAAGGTGATGGATCATGTGAAGGTGATGGACCATTTGAAGCTGATGGATCATGTGAAGGTGATGGACCATGTGAAGGTGATGGACCATTTGAGGATGATGGACCATGTGAAGGTGATGGACAATGTGAAGGTGATGGACCATGTGAAGATGATGGACCATGTGAAGTTGATGGAACTTGTGGATGTTATAGACTATGTGAAGGTGATGGACCATGTGAAGGTGATGGACAATGTGTAGATAATGGACCATCTGAAGGTTCTAGACCATGCGAAGGTTATGGTGGAGGTGAAGCTGATGGACCATATGAAGGTAATGGGCCATGTGAAGGTGATGGAACATGTGAAGGTGATGGACCGTTTGAAGGTGATCGGCCATGTGAAGGTGATGGGCCATGTGAAGGTGATGTGTCATGTGAAGGTGATGGACCATGTGAAGGTGATCGGCCATGTAAAGGTGAAAGACAAAGTGAAGGTTATAGACCATGTGAAGGTGATGGACCATGCGAAGGTGATGGGCCATGTAAAGGTGATGGACCATGTGAAGGTGATGGACCATCTGCAGTTGATGGACCATGTGAAGATGATGGACAATGTTAAGGTGATGGACCATATGAAGGTGATGGGCCATGTGAAGGTGATGGGTAATGTGAAGGTGATGGACCATGTGATAGCGATGGACGAGGTGAAGGTCATGGAAGAGGTGAAGGTCATGGGCCATGTGAAGGTGATGGGCCATGTGAAGGTGATGGGCCATGTGAAGGTGAAGGGCCATGTGAAGGCGATGGGCCATGTGAATGTGATGGACCATGTGAACGTGATGGACTATGTGAAGGTGATGGGCGATATGAAGGTGATGGACCATGTGAAGTTCATGGGCCATGTGAAGGTGATGGACAAGGTGAAGGTGATGGACCATGTGAAGGTGATCGGCCATGTGAAGTTGAGGGACCATGTGAAGGTGTTTGGCCGTGTGAAGGTAATGGATCACGTGAAGGTGAAGGGCCAAGTAAAGGTGATGGACGAGGTGAAGGTGATCGACCTTGTGAAGGTGATGGACAAGGTGAAGATAATGTACCATCTGAAGGTGATGGACCATGTGAAGCTGATGGACAAGGTGCAGGTGGTGGACAAGGTGATGGTGTTGGGCCATGTGAAGGTGATGGACCATGTGAAGGTGTTGGACAAGGTGAAGGTGATCGACAAGGTGATGGTGATGGACCATTTGGAGGTGATGGACCATGTAAAGGTGATGGACAAGGTGAAGGTGATGGACCATGTGAAGATGATGGACAAGGTGAAGGTGATGGACAAAGTGAAGGTGATGGACCATGTGAAGGTGATGGATATGGTGAAGGTAATGGACAAGGTGAAGGTGATGGACCACGTGAAGTTGGTCGGCAATGTGAAGGTGATGGAGAAGGTGAAGGTGATGGACAATGTGAAGGGGATGGACAAGGTGAAGGTGATGGGTCATGTGAAGGTGATGGGTCATGTGAAGGTGATGGACCATGTGATAGCGATGGACGAGGTGAAGGTCATGGAAGAGTTGAAGGTCTTGGGCCATGTGAAGGTGAAGGGCCATGTGAAGGTGATGGGCCATGTGAAGGCGAAGGGCCATGTGAAGGCGATGGGCCATGTGAATGTGATGGATCATGTGAACGTGATGGACTATGTGAAGATGATGGGCGATATGAAGGTGATGGACCATGTGAAGTTCATGGGCCATGCGAAGGTGATGGACAAGGTGAAGGTGATGGACCATGTGAAGGTGATCGGCCATGTGAAGTTGATGGATCATGTGAAGGTGTTTGGCCGTGTGAAGGTAATGGATCACGTGAAGGTGAAGGGCCAAGTGAAGGTGATGGACGAGGTGAAGGTGATGGACCATGTGAAGGTGATGGACAAGGTGATGATAATGGACCATCTGAAGGTGATGGACCATGTGAAGCTGATGGACAAGGTGCAGGTGATGGACCATGTGAAGGTGTTGGGCCATGTGCAGGTGATGGACCATGTGAAGGTGATGGACAAGTGAAGGTGATCGACAAGGTGAAGGTGATGGACCATTTGGAGGTGATGGACCATGTAAAGGTGATGGACAAGGTGGAGGTGATGGACCATGTGAAGATGATGGACAAGGTGAAAGCGAAGGACAAAGTGAAGGTGATGGACCATGTGAAGGTGATGGATATGGTGAAGGTGATGGACAAGGTGAAGGTGATGGACCACGTGAAGTTGGTCGGCAATGTGAAGGTGATGGAGAAGGTGAAGGTGATGGAAAATGTGAAGGGGATGGACAAGGTGAAGGTGATGGACCATGTGAAGGTGATGGACCATGTGAGGATGATGTACAAGGTGAAGGTGATGGACCATGTGAAGGTGATGGACCATGTGAAGGAGATGAGTCATGTGAAGGTGATGGACCGTGTGAAGGTGATGGACAAGGTGAAGGTGATCGACAAGGTGAAGGTGATGGACCATTTGGAGGTGATGGACCATGTAAAGGTGATGGACAAGGTGAAGGTGACGGACCATGTGAAGATGATGGACAAGGTGAAGGTGATGGACAAAGTGAAGGTGATGGACCATGTGAAGGTGATGGATATGGTGAAGGTGCTGGACAAGGTGAAGGAGATGGACCACGTGAAGTTGGTCGGCAATTTGAAGGTGATGGAGAAGGTGAAGGTGATGGACAATGTGAAGGGGATGGACAAGGTGAAGGTGATGGACCATGTGAAGGTGATGGACCATGTGAGGATGATGTACAAGGTGAAGGTGATGGACAATGTGAAGATGATGGACAAGGTGAAGGTGATGGACCATGTGAAGGTGATGGACCATGTGAGGATGATGTACAAGGTGAAGGTGATGGAAAATGTGAGGGTGATGGACAAGGTGAAGATGATGGACCATGTGAAGGTGATGGGCCATGTGAAGTTGATGGGTCATGTGAAGGTGATGGACCATGTGAAGGCGAAGAGCGAGGTGAAGGTGATGGAAGAGGTGAAGGTCATGGGTCATGTGAAGGTGATGGACAAGGTGAAGGTGATGGACCAGTGAAGGTGATGGGCCATGTGAAGGTGATGGACAAGGTGAAGATAATGGACCATCTGAATGTGATGGACCATGTGAAGCTGATAGACAAGGTGCAGGTTATGGACAAGGTGAAGGTGTTGGGCCATGTGAAGGTGATGGACCATGTGAAGGTGATGGATCATGTGAAGGTGATGGACCATTTGAAGCTGATGGATCATGTGAAGGTGATGGACCATGTGAAGGTGATGGACCATTTGAGGATGATGGACCATGTGAAGGTGATGGACAATGTGAAGGTGATGGACCATGTGAAGGCGAAGGGCGAGGTGAAGGTGATGGAAGAGGTGAAGGTCATGGGTCATGTGAAGGTGATGGACAAGGTGAAGGTGATGGACCATGTGAAGGTGATGGGCCATGTGAAGGTGATGGACAAGGTGAAGATAATGGACCATCTGAAGGTGATGGACCATGTGAAGCTGATAGACAAGGTGCAGGTTATGGACAAGGTGAAGGTGTTGGGCCATGTGAAGGTGATGGACCATGTGAAGGTGATGGATCATGTGAAGGTGATGGACCATTTGAAGCTGATGGATCATGTGAAGGTGATGGACCATGTGAAGGTGATGGACCATTTGAGGATGATGGACCATGTGAAGGTGATGGACAATGTGAAGGTGATGGACCATGTGAAGATGATGGACCATGTGAAGTTGATGGAACTTGTGGATGTTATAGACTATGTGAAGGTGATGGACCATGTGAAGGTGATGGACAAGGTGAAGGAGATGGACCATGTGAAGGTGATGGACAATGTGTAGATAATGGACCATCTGAAGGTTCTAGACCATGCGAAGGTTATGGTGGAGGTGAAGCTGATGGACCATATGAAGGTAATGGGCCATGTGAAGGTGATGGAACATGTGAAGGTGATGGACCGTTTGAAGGTGATCGGCCATGTGAAGGTGATGGGCCATGTGAAGGTGATGTGTCATGTGAAGGTGATGGACCATGTGAAGGTGATCGGCCATGTAAAGGTGAAAGACAAAGTGAAGGTTATAGACCATGTGAAGGTGATGGACCATGCGAAGGTGATGGGCCATGTAAAGGTGATGGACCATGTGAAGGTGATGGACCATCTGCAGTTGATGGACCATGTGAAGATGATGGACAATGTTAAGGTGATGGACCATATGAAGGTGATGGGCCATGTGAAGGTGATGGGTAATGTGAAGGTGATGGACCATGTGATAGCGATGGACGAGGTGAAGGTCATGGAAGAGGTGAAGGTCATGGGCCATGTGAAGGTGATGGGCCATGTGAAGGTGATGGGCCATGTGAAGGTGAAGGGCCATGTGAAGGCGATGGGCCATGTGAATGTGATGGACCATGTGAACGTGATGGACTATGTGAAGGTGATGGGCGATATGAAGGTGATGGACCATGTGAAGTTCATGGGCCATGTGAAGGTGATGGACAAGGTGAAGGTGATGGACCATGTGAAGGTGATCGGCCATGTGAAGTTGAGGGACCATGTGAAGGTGTTTGGCCGTGTGAAGGTAATGGATCACGTGAAGGTGAAGGGCCAAGTAAAGGTGATGGACGAGGTGAAGGTGATCGACCTTGTGAAGGTGATGGACAAGGTGAAGATAATGTACCATCTGAAGGTGATGGACCATGTGAAGCTGATGGACAAGGTGCAGGTGGTGGACAAGGTGATGGTGTTGGGCCATGTGAAGGTGATGGACCATGTGAAGGTGTTGGACAAGGTGAAGGTGATCGACAAGGTGATGGTGATGGACCATTTGGAGGTGATGGACCATGTAAAGGTGATGGACAAGGTGAAGGTGATGGACCATGTGAAGATGATGGACAAGGTGAAGGTGATGGACAAAGTGAAGGTGATGGACCATGTGAAGGTGATGGATATGGTGAAGGTAATGGACAAGGTGAAGGTGATGGACCACGTGAAGTTGGTCGGCAATGTGAAGGTGATGGAGAAGGTGAAGGTGATGGACAATGTGAAGGGGATGGACAAGGTGAAGGTGATGGGCCATGTGAAGGTGATGTGTCATGTGAAGGTGATGGACCATGTGAAGGTGATCGGCCATGTAAAGGTGAAAGACAAAGTGAAGGTTATAGACCATGTGAAGGTGATGGACCATGCGAAGGTGATGGGCCATGTAAAGGTGATGGACCATGTGAAGGTGATGGACCATCTGCAGTTGATGGACCATGTGAAGATGATGGACAATGTTAAGGTGATGGACCATATGAAGGTGATGGGCCATGTGAAGGTGATGGGTAATGTGAAGGTGATGGACCATGTGATAGCGATGGACGAGGTGAAGGTCATGGAATAGGTGAAGGTCATGGGCCATGTGAAGGTGATGGGCCATGTGAAGGTGATGGGCCATGTGAAGGTGAAGGGCCATGTGAAGGCGATGGGCCATGTGAATGTGATGGACCATGTGAACGTGATGGACTATGTGAAGGTGATGGGCGATATGAAGGTGATGGACCATGTGAAGTTCATGGGCCATGTGAAGGAGATGGACAAGGAGAAGGTGATGGACCATGTGAAGGTGATCGGCCATGTGAAGTTGAGGGACCATGTGAAGGTGTTTGGCCGTGTGAAGGTAATGGATCACGTGAAGGTGAAGGGCCAAGTAAAGGTGATGAACGAGGTGAAGTTGATCGACCTTGTGAAGGTGATGGACAAGGTGAAGATAATGTACCATCTGAAGGTGATGGACCATGTGAAGCTGATGGACAAGGTGCAGGTGGTGGACAAGGTGATGGTGTTGGGCCATGTGAAGGTGATGGACCATGTGAAGGTGTTGGACAAGGTGAAGGTGATCGACAAGGTGATGGTGATGGACCATTTGGAGGTGATGGACCATGTAAAGGTGATGGACAAGGTGAAGGTGATGGACCATGTGAAGATGATGGACAAGGTGAAGGTGATGGACAAAGTGAAGGTGATGGACCATGTGAAGGTGATGGATATGGTGAAGGTAATGGACAAGGTGAAGGTGATGGACCACGTGAAGTTGGTCGGCAATGTGAAGGTGATGGAGAAGGTGAAGGTGATGGACAATGTGAAGGGGATGGACAAGGTGAAGGTGATGGGTCATGTGAAGGTGATGGGTCATGTGAAGGTGATGGACCATGTGATAGCGATGGACGAGGTGAAGGTCATGGAAGAGTTGAAGGTCATGGGCCATGTGAAGGTGAAGGGCCATGTGAAGGTGATGGGCCATGTGAAGGCGAAGGGCCATGTGAAGGCGATGGGCCATGTGAATGTGATGGATCATGTGAACGTGATGGACTATGTGAAGATGATGGGCGATATGAAGGTGATGGACCATGTGAAGTTCATGGGCCATACGAAGGTGATGGACAAGGTGAAGGTGATGGACCATGTGAAGGTGATCGGCCATGTGAAGTTGATGGATCATGTGAAGGTGTTTGGCCGTGTGAAGGTAATGGATCACGTGAAGGTGAAGGGCCAAGTGAAGGTGATGGACGAGGTGAAGGTGATGGACCATGTGAAGGTGATGGACAAGGTGAAGATAATGGACCATCTGAAGGTGATGGACCATGTGAAGCTGATGGACAAGTTGCAGGTGATGGACAAGGTGAAGGTGTTGGGCCATGTGAAGGTGATGGACCATGTGAAGGTGATGGACAAGGTGAAGGTGATCGACAAGGTGAAGGTGATGGACCATTTGGAGGTGATGGACCATGTAAAGGTGATGGACAAGGTGGAGGTGATGGACCATGTGAAGATGATGGACAAGGTGAAAGCGATGGACAAAGTGAAGGTGATGGACCATGTGAAGGTGATGGATATGGTGAAGGTGATGGACAAGGTGAAGGTGATGGACCACGTGAAGTTGGTCGGCAATGTGAAGGTGATGGAGAAGGTGAAGGTGATGGACAATGTGAAGGGGATGGACAAGGTGAAGGTGATGGACCATGTGAAGGTGATGGACCATGTGAGGATGATGTACAAGGTGAAGGTGATGGACCATGTGAAGGTGATGGACCATGTGAAGGAGATGGGTCATGTGAAGGTGATGGACCATGTGAAGGTGATGGACAAGGTGAAGGTGATCGACAAGGTGAAGGTGATGGACCATTTGGAGGTGATGGACCATGTAAAGGTGATGGACAAGGTGAAGGTGATGGACCATATGAAGATGATGGACAAGGTGAAGGTGATGGACAAAGTGAAGGTGATGGACCATGTGAAGGTGATGGATATGGTGAAGGTGATGGACAAGGTGAAGGAGATGGACCACGTGAAGTTGGTCGGCAATTTGAAGGTGATGGAGAAGGTGAAGGTGATGGACAATGTGAAGGGGATGGACAAGGTGAAGGTGATGGACCATGTGAAGGTGATGGACCAAGTGAGGATGATGTACAAGGTGAAGGTGATGGACAATGTGAAGATGATGGACAAGGTGAAGGTGATGGACCATGTGAAGGTGATGGACCATGTGAGGATGATGTACAAGGTGAAGGTGATGGACAATGTGAGGGTGATGGACAAGGTGAAGATGATGGACCATGTGAAGGTGATGGGCCATGTGAAGTTGATGGGTCATGTGAAGGTGATGGACCATGTGAAGGCGAAGGGCGAGGTGAAGGTGATGGAAGAGGTGAAGGTCATGGGTCATGTGAAGGTGATGGACAAGGTGAAGGTGATGGACCATGTGAAGGTGATGGGCCATGTGAAGGTGATGGACAAGGTGAAGGTGATGGACCATGTGAAGATGATGGACAAGGTGAAGGTGAAGGTGATGGACAAAGTGAAGGTGATGGACCATGTGAAGGTGATGGATATGGTGAAGGTGATGGACAAGGTGAAGGAGATGGACCACGTGAAGTTGTTCGGCAATTTGAAGGTGATGGAGAAGGTGAAGGTGATGGACAATGTGAAGGGGATGGACAAGGTGAAGGTGATGGACCATGTGAAGGTGATGGACCATGTGAGGATGATGTACAAGGTGAAGGTGTTGGACAATGTGAAGATGATGGACAAGGTGAAGGTGATGGACCATGTGAAGGTGATGGACCATGTGAGGATGATGTACAAGGTGAAGGTGATGGACAATGTGAGGGTGATGGACAAGGTGAAGATGATGGACCATGTGAAGGTGATGGGCCATGTGAAGTTGATGGGTCATGTGAAGGTGATGGACCATGTGAAGGCGAAGGGCGAGGTGAAGGTGATGGAAGAGGTGAAGGTCATGGGTCATGTGAAGGTGATGGACAAGGTGAAGGTGATGGACCATGTGAAGGTGATGGGCCATGTGAAGGTGATGGACAAGGTGAAGATAATGGACCATCTGAAGGTGATGGACCATGTGAAGCTGATAGACAAGGTGCAGGTTATGGACAAGGTGAAGGTGTTGGGCCATGTGAAGGTGATGGACCATGTGAAGGTGATGGATCATGTGAAGGTGATGGACCATTTGAAGCTGATGGATCATGTGAAGGTGATGGACCATGTGAAGGTGATGGACCATTTGAGGATGATGGACCATGTGAAGGTGATGGACAATGTGAAGGTGATGGACCATGTGAAGATGATGGACCATGTGAAGTTGATGGAACTTGTGGATGTTATAGACTATGTGAAGGTGATGGACCATGTGAAGGTGATGGACAAGGTGAAGGAGATGGACCATGTGAAGGTGATGGACAATGTGTAGATAATGGACCATCTGAAGGTTCTAGACCATGCGAAGGTTATGGTGGAGGTGAAGCTGATGGACCATATGAAGGTAATGGGCCATGTGAAGGTGATGGAACATGTGAAGGTGATGGACCGTTTGAAGGTGATCGGCCATGTGAAGGTGATGGGCCATGTGAAGGTGATGTGTCATGTGAAGGTGATGGACCATGTGAAGGTGATCGGCCATGTAAAGGTGAAAGACAAAGTGAAGGTTATAGACCATGTGAAGGTGATGGACCATGCGAAGGTGATGGGCCATGTAAAGGTGATGGACCATGTGAAGGTGATGGACCATCTGCAGTTGATGGACCATGTGAAGATGATGGACAATGTTAAGGTGATGGACCATATGAAGGTGATGGGCCATGTGAAGGTGATGGGTAATGTGAAGGTGATGGACCATGTGATAGCGATGGACGAGGTGAAGGTCATGGAAGAGGTGAAGGTCATGGGCCATGTGAAGGTGATGGGCCATGTGAAGGTGATGGGCCATGTGAAGGTGAAGGGCCATGTGAAGGCGATGGGCCATGTGAATGTGATGGACCATGTGAACGTGATGGACTATGTGAAGGTGATGGGCGATATGAAGGTGATGGACCATGTGAAGTTCATGGGCCATGTGAAGGTGATGGACAAGGTGAAGGTGATGGACCATGTGAAGGTGATCGGCCATGTGAAGTTGAGGGACCATGTGAAGGTGTTTGGCCGTGTGAAGGTAATGGATCACGTGAAGGTGAAGGGCCAAGTAAAGGTGATGGACGAGGTGAAGGTGATCGACCTTGTGAAGGTGATGGACAAGGTGAAGATAATGTACCATCTGAAGGTGATGGACCATGTGAAGCTGATGGACAAGGTGCAGGTGGTGGACAAGGTGATGGTGTTGGGCCATGTGAAGGTGATGGACCATGTGAAGGTGTTGGACAAGGTGAAGGTGATCGACAAGGTGATGGTGATGGACCATTTGGAGGTGATGGACCATGTAAAGGTGATGGACAAGGTGAAGGTGATGGACCATGTGAAGATGATGGACAAGGTGAAGGTGATGGACAAAGTGAAGGTGATGGACCATGTGAAGGTGATGGATATGGTGAAGGTAATGGACAAGGTGAAGGTGATGGACCACGTGAAGTTGGTCGGCAATGTGAAGGTGATGGAGAAGGTGAAGGTGATGGACAATGTGAAGGGGATGGACAAGGTGAAGGTGATGGGTCATGTGAAGGTGATGGGTCATGTGAAGGTGATGGACCATGTGATAGCGATGGACGAGGTGAAGGTCATGGAAGAGTTGAAGGTCTTGGGCCATGTGAAGGTGAAGGGCCATGTGAAGGTGATGGGCCATGTGAAGGCGAAGGGCCATGTGAAGGCGATGGGCCATGTGAATGTGATGGATCATGTGAACGTGATGGACTATGTGAAGATGATGGGCGATATGAAGGTGATGGACCATGTGAAGTTCATGGGCCATGCGAAGGTGATGGACAAGGTGAAGGTGATGGACCATGTGAAGGTGATCGGCCATGTGAAGTTGATGGATCATGTGAAGGTGTTTGGCCGTGTGAAGGTAATGGATCACGTGAAGGTGAAGGGCCAAGTGAAGGTGATGGACGAGGTGAAGGTGATGGACCATGTGAAGGTGATGGACAAGGTGATGATAATGGACCATCTGAAGGTGATGGACCATGTGAAGCTGATGGACAAGGTGCAGGTGATGGACCATGTGAAGGTGTTGGGCCATGTGCAGGTGATGGACCATGTGAAGGTGATGGACAAGTGAAGGTGATCGACAAGGTGAAGGTGATGGACCATTTGGAGGTGATGGACCATGTAAAGGTGATGGACAAGGTGGAGGTGATGGACCATGTGAAGATGATGGACAAGGTGAAAGCGAAGGACAAAGTGAAGGTGATGGACCATGTGAAGGTGATGGATATGGTGAAGGTGATGGACAAGGTGAAGGTGATGGACCACGTGAAGTTGGTCGGCAATGTGAAGGTGATGGAGAAGGTGAAGGTGATGGAAAATGTGAAGGGGATGGACAAGGTGAAGGTGATGGACCATGTGAAGGTGATGGACCATGTGAGGATGATGTACAAGGTGAAGATGATGGACCATGTGAAGGTGATGGGCCATGTGAAGTTGATGGGTCATGTGAAGGTGATGGACCATGTGAAGGCGAAGGGCGAGGTGAAGGTGATGGAAGAGGTGAAGGTCATGGGTCATGTGAAGGTGATGGACAAGGTGAAGGTGATGGACCATGTGAAGGTGATGGGCCATGTGAAGGTGATGGACAAGGTGAAGATAATGGACCATCTGAAGGTGATGGACCATGTGAAGCTGATAGACAAGGTGCAGGTTATGGACAAGGTGAAGGTGTTGGGCCATGTGAAGGTGATGGACCATGTGAAGGTGATGGATCATGTGAAGGTGATGGACCATTTGAAGCTGATGGATCATGTGAAGGTGATGGACCATGTGAAGGTGATGGACCATTTGAGGATGATGGACCATGTGAAGGTGATGGACAATGTGAAGGTGATGGACCATGTGAAGATGATGGACCATGTGAAGTTGATGGAACTTGTGGATGTTATAGACTATGTGAAGGTGATGGACCATGTGAAGGTGATGGACAAGGTGAAGGAGATGGACCATGTGAAGGTGATGGACAATGTGTAGATAATGGACCATCTGAAGGTTCTAGACCATGCGAAGGTTATGGTGGAGGTGAAGCTGATGGACCATATGAAGGTAATGGGCCATGTGAAGGTGATGGAACATGTGAAGGTGATGGACCGTTTGAAGGTGATCGGCCATGTGAAGGTGATGGGCCATGTGAAGGTGATGTGTCATGTGAAGGTGATGGACCATGTGAAGGTGATCAGCCATGTAAAGGTGAAAGACAAAGTGAAGGTTATAGACCATGTGAAGGTGATGGACCATGCGAAGGTGATGGGCCATGTAAAGGTGATGGACCATGTGAAGGTGATGGACCATCTGCAGTTGATGGACCATGTGAAGATGATGGACAATGTTAAGGTGATGGACCATATGAAGGTGATGGGCCATGTGAAGGTGATGGGTAATGTGAAGGTGATGGACCATGTGATAGCGATGGACGAGGTGAAGGTCATGGAAGAGGTGAAGGTCATGGGCCATGTGAAGGTGATGGGCCATGTGAAGGTGATGGGCCATGTGAAGGTGAAGGGCCATGTGAAGGCGATGGGCCATGTGAATGTGATGGACCATGTGAACGTGATGGACTATGTGAAGGTGATGGGCGATATGAAGGTGATGGACCATGTGAAGTTCATGGGCCATGTGAAGGTGATGGACAAGGTGAAGGTGATGGACCATGTGAAGGTGATCGGACATGTGAAGTTGAGGGACCATGTGAAGGTGTTTGGCCGTGTGAAGGTAATGGATCACGTGAAGGTGAAGGGCCAAGTAAAGGTGATGGACGAGGTGAAGGTGATCGACCTTGTGAAGGTGATGGACAAGGTGAAGATAATGTACCATCTGAAGGTGATGGACCATGTGAAGCTGATGGACAAGGTGCAGGTGGTGGACAAGGTGATGGTGTTGGGCCATGTGAAGGTGATGGACCATGTGAAGGTGTTGGACAAGGTGAAGGTGATCGACAAGGTGATGGTGATGGACCATTTGGAGGTGATGGACCATGTAAAGGTGATGGACAAGGTGAAGGTGATGGACCATGTGAAGATGATGGACAAGGTGAAGGTGATGGACAAAGTGAAGGTGATGGACCATGTGAAGGTGATGGATATGGTGAAGGTAATGGACAAGGTGAAGGTGATGGACCACGTGAAGTTGGTCGGCAATGTGAAGGTGATGGAGAAGGTGAAGGTGATGGACAATGTGAAGGGGATGGACAAGGTGAAGGTGATGGGTCATGTGAAGGTGATGGGTCATGTGAAGGTGATGGACCATGTGATAGCGATGGACGAGGTGAAGGTCATGGAAGAGTTGAAGGTCTTGGGCCATGTGAAGGTGAAGGGCCATGTGAAGGTGATGGGCCATGTGAAGGCGAAGGGCCATGTGAAGGCGATGGGCCATGTGAATGTGATGGATCATGTGAACGTGATGGACTATGTGAAGATGATGGGCGATATGAAGGTGATGGACCATGTGAAGTTCATGGGCCATGCGAAGGTGATGGACAAGGTGAAGGTGATGGACCATGTGAAGGTGATCGGCCATGTGAAGTTGATGGATCATGTGAAGGTGTTTGGCCGTGTGAAGGTAATGGATCACGTGAAGGTGAAGGGCCAAGTGAAGGTGATGGACGAGGTGAAGGTGATGGACCATGTGAAGGTGATGGACAAGGTGAAGATAATGGACCATCTGAAGGTGATGGACCATGTGAAGCTGATGGACAAGGTGCAGGTGATGGACCATGTGAAGGTGTTGGGCCATGTGCAGGTGATGGACCATGTGAAGGTGATGGACAAGTGAAGGTGATCGACAAGGTGAAGGTGATGGACCATTTGGAGGTGATGGACCATGTAAAGGTGATGGACAAGGTGGAGGTGATGGACCATGTGAAGATGATGGACAAGGTGAAAGCGAAGGACAAAGTGAAGGTGATGGACCATGTGAAGGTGATGGATATGGTGAAGGTGATGGACAAGGTGAAGGTGATGGACCACGTGAAGTTGGTCGGCAATGTGAAGGTGATGGAGAAGGTGAAGGTGATGGAAAATGTGAAGGGGATGGACAAGGTGAAGGTGATGGACCATGTGAAGGTGATGGACCATGTGAGGATGATGTACAAGGTGAAGGTGATGGACCATGTGAAGGTGATGGACCATGTGAAGGAGATGAGTCATGTGAAGGTGATGGACCGTGTGAAGGTGATGGACAAGGTGAAAGTGATCGACAAGGTGAAGGTGATGGACCATTTGGAGGTGATGGACCATGTAAAGGTGATGGACAAGGTGAAGGTGACGGACCATGTGAAGATGATGGACAAGGTGAAGGTGATGGACAAAGTGAAGGTGATGGACCATGTGAAGGTGATGGATATGGTGAAGGTGATGGACAAGGTGAAGGAGATGGACCACGTGAAGTTGGTCGGCAATTTGAAGGTGATGGAGAAGGTGAAGGTGATGGACAATGTGAAGGGGATGGACAAGGTGAAGGTGATGGACCATGTGAAGGTGATGGACCATGTGAGGATGATGTACAAGGTGAAGGTGATGGACAATGTGAAGATGATGGACAAGGTGAAGGTGATGGACCATGTGAAGGTGATGGACCATGTGAGGATGATGTACAAGGTGAAGGTGATGGAAAATGTGAGGGTGATGGACAAGGTGAAGATGATGGACCATGTGAAGGTGATGGGCCATGTGAAGTTGATGGGTCATGTGAAGGTGATGGACCATGTGAAGGCGAAGAGCGAGGTGAAGGTGATGGAAGAGGTGAAGGTCATGGGTCATGTGAAGGTGATGGACAAGGTGAAGGTGATGGACCAGTGAAGGTGATGGGCCATGTGAAGGTGATGGACAAGGTGAAGATAATGGACCATCTGAATGTGATGGACCATGTGAAGCTGATAGACAAGGTGCAGGTTATGGACAAGGTGAAGGTGTTGGGCCATGTGAAGGTGATGGACCATGTGAAGGTGATGGATCATGTGAAGGTGATGGACCATTTGAAGCTGATGGATCATGTGAAGGTGATGGACCATGTGAAGGTGATGGACCATTTGAGGATGATGGACCATGTGAAGGTGATGGACAATGTGAAGGTGATGGACCATGTGAAGATGATGGACCATGTGAAGTTGATGGAACTTGTGGATGTTATAGACTATGTGAAGGTGATGGACCAGTTGAAGGTGATCAGCCATGTGAAGGTGATGGACAAGTTGAAGGTGATGGTCCATGTGAAGGTGATGGACCATGTGAAGGTGATCGGACAGGTGAAGGTGATGGACTATGTGCAGGCCATAGACCATGTGTAGGTGATGGACCATGTGAAGGTGATGGACCATGTGAAGGTGATCGGCCATGTGAAGGTGATGGACAAGGTGAAGGTGATGGGCCATGTGAAGGTGATGGACAAGGTGAAGGTGATGGACCATGTGAAGGTGATGCACAAGGTGAAGGTGATGGACCATGTGAAGATGATGGATCATGTGAAGCTGATCGGCCATGTGAAGGTGACGGACAAAGTGAAGGTGATGGACCATGTGAAGGTGGTGGGCCATGTGAAGGTGATGGACTATGTGCAGGTCATAGACCATGTGAAGGTGATGGACCATGTGAAGGTGATGGACAACGTGGAGGCTATAGACCATGTGAAGGTGATGGACCATGTGAAGGTGATCGGCCATGTGAAGGTGATGGAATATGTGAAGGTGATGGACCATGTGAAGTTGATAAACCATGTGAAGGTGATGGGCCATGTGAATGTGATGGACCATGTGAAGGTGATGGACCATGTGAAGGTGATGGGCCATGTGAAGGTGATGGACCATGTGAAGGTGATGGTCATGTGAAGGTGATGGACTATGTGAAAGTGATCTGCCATGTGAAGGTGATGGATCCTGTGACGGTGATGGATCATGTGAAGGTGATGGACCATGTGAAGGTGATGGATCATGTGAAGGTGATGGACCATATGAAGGTGATGGACCATGTGAAGGTGATGGATCATGTGAAGGTGAAGGACAAGGTGAAGGTGATGGACCATGTGAAGATGATGGATCATGTGAAGCTGATCGGCCATGTGAAGGTGATGGACAAAGTGAAGGTGATGGACCATGTGAAGGTGGTGGGCCATGTGAAGGTGATGGACTATGTGCAGGTCATAGACCATGTGAAGGTGATGTACCATGTGAAGGTGATGGACTATGTGAAGGTGATGGGCCATGTGAAGGTGATGGACCATCTGCAGTTGATGGACCATGTGATGATGAAGGACCATTTGAAGGTGATGGACCATAAGAAGATGATGGACGATGTGAAGGTGATGGACCATGTGAAGTTCATGGGCCATGTGAAGGTGATGGACAAGATGAAGGTGATGGACCATGTGAAGGTGATCGGCCATGTGAAGTCGATGGACCATGTGAAGGTGTTTGGCCCTGTGAAGGTAATGGATCACGTGAAGGTTAAGGGCCAAGTAAAGGTGATGGACGAGGTGAAGGTGATCGACCTTGTGAAGGTGATGGACAAGGTGAAGATAATGGACCATCTGAAGGTGATGGACCATGTGAAGCTGAAAAACATGGTGCAGGTGATGGACAAGGTGAAGGTGTTGGGCCATGTGAAGGTGATGGACCATGTGAAGGTGATGGACAAGGTGAAGGTGATCGACAAGGTGATGGTGATGGGCCATTTGGAGGTGATGGACCATGTAAAGGTGATGGACAAGGTGAAGGTGATGGACAAAGTGAAGGTGATGGACCATGTGAAGGTGATGGATATGGTGAAGGTAATGGACAAGGTGAAGGTGATGGACCACGTGAAGTTGGTCGGCAATGTGAAGGTGATGGAGAAGGTGAAGGTGATGGACAATGTGAAGGGGATGGACAAGGTGAAGGTGATGGGTCATGTGAAGGTGATGGGTCATGTGAAGGTGATGGACCATGTGATAGCGATGGACGAGGTGAAGGTCATGGAAGAGTTGAAGGTCATGGGCCATGTGAAGGTGAAGGGCCATGTGAAGGTGATGGGCCATGTGAAGGCGAAGGGCCATGTGAAGGCGATGGGCCATGTGAATGTGATGGATCATGTGAACGTGATGGACTATGTGAAGATGATGGGCGATATGAAGGTGATGGACCATGTGAAGTTCATGGGCCATGCGAAGGTGATGGACAAGGTGAAGGTGATGGACCATGTGAAGGTGATCGGCCAAGTGAAGTTGATGGATCATGTGAAGGTGTTTGGCCGTGTGAAGGTAATGGATCACGTGAAGGTGAAGGGCCAAGTGAAGGTGATGGACGAGGTGAAGGTGATGGACCATGTGAAGGTGATGGACAAGGTGAAGATAATGGACCATCTGAAGGTGATGGACCATGTGAAGCTGATGGACAAGGTGCAGGTGATGGACAAGGTGAAGTTGTTGGGCCATGTGCAGGTGATGGACCATGTGAAGGTGATGGACAAGGTGAAGGTGATCGACAAGGTGAAGGTGATGGACCATTTGGAGGTGATGGACCATGTAAAGGTGATGGACAAGGTGGAGGTGATGGACCATGTGAAGATGATGGACAAGGTGAAAGCGATGGACAAAGTGAAGGTGATGGACCAAGTGAAGGTGATGGATATGGTGAAGGTGATGGACAAGGTGAAGGTGATGGACCACGTGAAGTTGGTCGGCAATGTGAAGGTGATGGAGAAGGTGAAGGTGATGGAAAATGTGAAGGGGATGGACAAGGTGAAGGTGATGGACCATGTGAAGGTGATGGACCATGTGAGGATGATGTACAAGGTGAAGGTGATGGACCATGTGAAGGTGATGGACCATGTGAAGGAGATGAGTCATGTGAAGGTGATGGACCGTGTGAAGGTGATGGACAAGGTGAAGGTGATCGACATGGTGAAGGTGATGGACCATTTGGAGGTGATGGACCATGTAAAGGTGATGGACAAGGTGAAGGTGACGGACCATGTGAAGATGATGGACAAGGTGAAGGTGATGGACAAAGTGAAGGTGATGGACCATGTGAAGGTGATGGATATGGTGAAGGTGATGGACAAGGTGAAGGAGATGGACCACGTGTGGTTGGTCGGCAATTTGAAGGTGATGGAGAAGGTGAAGGTGATGGACAATGTGAAGGGGATGGACAAGGTGAAGGTGATGGACCATGTGAAGGTGATGGACCATGTGAGGATGATGTACAAGGTGAAGGTGATGGACAATGTGAAGATGATGGACAAGGTGAAGGTGATGGACCATGTGAAGGTGATGGACCATGTGAGGATGATGTACAAGGTGAAGGTGATGGACAATGTGAGGGTGATGGACAAGGTGAAGATGATGGACCATGTGAAGGTGATGGGCCATGTGAAGTTGATGGGTCATGTGAAGGTGATGGACCATGTGAAGGCGAAGGGCGAGGTGAAGGTGATGGAAGAGGTGAAGGTCATGGGTCATGTGAAGGTGATGGACAAGGTGAAGGTGATGGACCATGTGAAGGTGATGGGCCATGTGAAAGTGATGGACAAGGTGAAGATAATGGACCATCTGAAGGTGATGGACCATGTGAAGCTGATAGACAAGGTGCAGGTTATGGACAAGGTGAAGGTGTTGGGCCATGTGAAGGTGATGGACCATGTGAAGGTGATGGATCATGTGAAGGTGATGGACCATTTGAAGCTGATGGATCATGTGAAGGTGATGGACCATGTGAAGGTGATCGGCCATGTGAAGTCGATGGACCATGTGAAGGTGTTTGGCCGTGTGAAGGTAATGGATCACGTGAAGGTTAAGGGCCAAGTAAAGGTGATGGACGAGGTGAAGGTGATCGACCTTGTGAAGGTGATGGACAAGGTGAAGATAATGGACCATCTGAAGGTGATGGACCATGTGAAGCTGAAAAACATGGTGCAGGTGATGGACAAGGTGAAGGTGTTGGGCCATGTGAAGGTGATGGACCATGTGAAGGTGATGGACAAGGTGAAGGTGATCGACAAGGTGATGGTGATGGACCATTTGGAGGTGATGGACCATGTAAAGGTGATGGACAAGGTGAAGGTGATGGACAAAGTGAAGGTGATGGACCATGTGAAGGTGATGGATATGGTGAAGGTAATGGACAAGGTGAAGGTGATGGACCACGTGAAGTTGGTCGGCAATGTGAAGGTGATGGAGAAGGTGAAGGTGATGGACAATGTGAAGGGGATGGACAAGGTGAAGGTGATGGGTCATGTGAAGGTGATGGGTCATGTGAAGGTGATGGACCATGTGATAGCGATGGACGAGGTGAAGGTCATGGAAGAGTTGAAGGTCATGGGCCATGTGAAGGTGAAGGGCCATGTGAAGGTGATGGGCCATGTGAAGGCGAAGGGCCATGTGAAGGCGATGGGCCATGTGAATGTGATGGATCATGTGAACGTGATGGACTATGTGAAGATGATGGGCGATATGAAGGTGATGGACCATGTGAAGTTCATGGGCCATGCGAAGGTGATGGACAAGGTGAAAGTGATGGACCATGTGAAGGTGATCGGCCAAGTGAAGTTGATGGATCATGTGAAGGTGTTTGGCCGTGTGAAGGTAATGGATCACGTGAAGGTGAAGGGTCAAGTGAAGGTGATGGACGAGGTGAAGGTGATGGACCATGTGAAGGTGATGGACAAGGTGAAGATAATGGACCATCTGAAGGTGATGGACCATGTGAAGCTGATGGACAAGGTGCAGGTGATGGACAAGGTGAAGGTGTTGGGCCATGTGCAGGTGATGGACCATGTGAAGGTGATGGACAAGGTGAAGGTGATCGACAAGGTGAAGGTGATGGACCATTTGGAGGTGATGGACCATGTAAAGGTGATGGACAAGGTGGAGGTGATGGACCATGTGAAGATGATGGACAAGGTGAAAGCGATGGACAAAGTGAAGGTGATGGACCATGTGAAGGTGATGGATATGGTGAAGGTGATGGACAAGGTGAAGGTGATGGACCACGTGAAGTTGGTCGGCAATGTGAAGGTGATGGAGAAGGTGAAGGTGATGGAAAATGTGAAGGGGATGGACAAGGTGAAGGTGATGGACCATGTGAAGGTGATGGACCATGTGAGGATGATGTACAAGGTGAAGGTGATGGACCATGTGAAGGTGATGGACCATGTGAAGGAGATGAGTCATGTGAAGGTGATGGACCGTGTGAAGGTGATGGACAAGGTGAAGGTGATCGACATGGTGAAGGTGATGGACCATTTGGAGGTGATGGACCATGTAAAGGTGATGGACAAGGTGAAGGTGACGGACCATGTGAAGATGATGGACAAGGTGAAGGTGATGGACAAAGTGAAGGTGATGGACCATGTGAAGGTGATGGATATGGTGAAGGTGATGGACAAGGTGAAGGAGATGGACCACGTGAAGTTGGTCGGCAATTTGAAGGTGATGGAGAAGGTGAAGGTGATGGACAATGTGAAGGGGATGGACAAGGTGAAGGTGATGGACCATGTGAAGGTGATGGACCATGTGAGGATGATGTACAAGGTGAAGGTGATGGACAATGTGAAGATGATGGACAAGGTGAAGGTGATGGACCATGTGAAGGTGATGGACCATGTGAGGATGATGTACAAGGTGAAGGTGATGGACAATGTGAGGGTGATGGACAAGGTGAAGATGATGGACCATGTGAAGGTGATGGGCCATGTGAAGTTGATGGGTCATGTGAAGGTGATGGACCATGTGAAGGCGAAGGGCGAGGTGAAGGTGATGGAAGAGGTGAAGGTCATGGGTCATGTGAAGGTGATGGACAAGGTGAAGGTGATGGACCATGTGAAGGTGATGGGCCATGTGAAAGTGATGGACAAGGTGAAGATAATGGACCATCTGAAGGTGATGGACCACGTGAAGCTGATAGACAAGGTGCAGGTTATGGACAAGGTGAAGGTGTTGGGCCATGTGAAGGTGATGGACCATGTGAAGGTGATGGATCATGTGAAGGTGATGGACCATTTGAAGCTGATGGATCATGTGAAGGTGATGGACCATGTGAAGGTGATGGACCATTTGAGGATGATGGACCATGTGAAGGTGATGGACAATGTGAAGGTGATGGACCATGTGAAGATGATGGACCATGTGAAGTTGATGGAACTTGTGGATGTTATAGACTATGTGAAGGTGATGGACCAGTTGAAGGTGATCAGCCATGTGAAGGTGATGGACAAGTTGAAGGTGATGGTCCATGTGAAGGTGATGGACCATGTGAAGGTGATCGGACAGGTGAAGGTGATGGACTATGTGCAGGCCATAGACCATGTGTAGGTGATGGACCATGTGAAGGTGATGGACCATGTGAAGGTGATCGGCCATGTGAAGGTGATGGACAAGGTGAAGGTGATGGGCCATGTGAAGGTGATGGACAAGGTGAAGGTGATGGACCATGTGAAGGTGATGCACAAGGTGAAGGTGATGGACCATGTGAAGATGATGGATCATGTGAAGCTGATCGGCCATGTGAAGGTGATGGACAAAGTGAAGGTGATGGACCATGTGAAGGTGGTGGGCCATGTGAAGGTGATGGACTATGTGCAGGTCATAGACCATGTGAAGGTGAAGGACCATGTGAAGGTGATGGACAACGTGGAGGCTATAGACCATGTGAAGGTGATGGACCATGTGAAGGTGATCGGCCATGTGAAGGTGATGGAATATGTGAAGGTGATGGACCATGTGAAGTTGATAAACCATGTGAAGGTGATGGACCATGTGAAAGTGATGGGCCATGTGAAGGTGATGGACCATGTGAAGGTGATGGTCATGTGAAGGTGATGGACTATGTGAAAGTGATGGGCCATGTGAAGGTGATGGATCCTGTGACGGTGATGGATCATGTGAAGGTGATGGACCATGTGAAGGTGATGGATCATGTGAAGGTGATGGACCATATGAAGGTGATGGACCATGTGAAGGTGATGGATCATGTGAAGGTGAAGGACAAGGTGAAGGTGATGGACCATGTGAAGATGATGGATCATGTGAAGCTGATCGGCCATGTGAAGGTGATGGACAAAGTGAAGGTGATGGACCATGTGAAGGTGGTGGGCAATGTGAAGGTGATGGACTATGTGCAGGTCATAGACCATGTGAAGGTGATGTACCATGTGAAGGTGATGGACTATGTGAAGGTGATGGGCAATGTGAAGGTGATGGACCATCTGCAGTTGATGGACCATGTGATGATGAAGGACCATTTGAAGGTGATGGACCATAAGAAGATGATGGACGATGTGAAGGTGATGGACCATGTGAAGTTCATGGGCCATGTGAAGGTGATGGACAAGGTGAAGGTGATGGACCATGTGAAGGTGATCGGCCATGTGAAGTCGATGGACCATGTGAAGGTGTTTGGCCGTGTGAAGGTAATGGATCACGTGAAGGTTAAGGGCCAAGTAAAGGTGATGGACGAGGTGAAGGTGATCGACCTTGTGAAGGTGATGGACAAGGTGAAGATAATGGACCATCTGAAGGTGATGGACCATGTGAAGCTGAAAAACATGGTGCAGGTGATGGACAAGGTGAAGGTGTTGGGCCATGTGAAGGTGATGGACCATGTGAAGGTGATGGACAAGGTGAAGGTGATCGACAAGGTGATGGTGATGGACCATTTGGAGGTGATGGACCATGTAAAGGTGATGGACAAGGTGAAGGTGATGGACAAGGTGAAGGTGATGGACCATGTGAAGGTGATGGATATGGTGAAGGTAATGGACAAGGTGAAGGTGATGGACCACGTGAAGTTGGTCGGCAATGTGAAGGTGATGGAGAAGGTGAAGGTGATGGACAATGTGAAGGTGATGGACAAGGTGCAGGTGATGGTTCATGTGAAGGTGATGGGCCATGTGAAGGTGATGGACCATGTGATAGCGATGGACGAGGTGAAGGTCATGGAAGAGTTGAAGGTCATGGGCCATGTGAAGGTGAAGGGCCATGTGAAGGTGATGGGCCATGTGAAGGTGAAGGGCCATGTGAAGGCGATGGGCCATGTGAATGTGATGGATCATGTGAACGTGATGGACTATGTGAAGGTGATGGGTGAAATGCAGGTGATGGACCATGTGAAGTTCATGGGCCATGCGAAGGTGATGGACAAGGTGAAGGTGATGGACCATGTGAAGGTGATCGGCCATGTGAAGTTGATGGATCATGTGAAGGTGTTTGGCCGTGTGAAGGTAATGGATCACGTGAAGGTGAAGGGCCAAGTGAAGGTGATGGACGAGGTGAAGATAATGGACCATGTGAAGGTGATGGACCATGTGAAGCTGATGGACAAGGTGCAGGTGATGGACAAGGTGAAGGTGTTGGGCCATGTGAAGGTGATGGACCATGTGAAGGTGATGGACAAGGTGAAGGTGATCGACAAGGTGAAGGTGATGGACCATTTGGAGGTGATGGACCATGTAAAGGTGATGGACAAGGTGAAGGTGATGGACCATGTGAAGATGATGGACAAGGTGAAAGCGATGGACAAAGTGAAGGTGATGGACCATGTGAAGGTGATGGATTTGGTGAAGGTGATGGACAAGGTGAAGGTGATGGACCACGTGAAGTTGGTCAGCAATGTGAAGGTGATGGAGAAGGTGAAGGTGATGAACAATGTGAAGGTGATGGACCATGTGAGGATGATGTACAAGGTGAAGGTGATGGACCATGTGAAGGTGATGGACCATGTGAAGGAGATGGGTCATGTGAAGATGATGGACAAGGTGAAGGTGATGGACCATGTGAAGGTGATGGACCATGTGAGGATGATGTACAAGGTGAAGGTGATGGACAATGTGAGGGTGATGGACAAGGTGAAGATGATGGACCATGTGAAGGTGATGGGCCATGTGAAGTTGATGGGTCATGTGAAGGTGATGGACCATGTGAAGGTGAAGGGCGAGGTGAAGGTGATGGAAGAGGTGAAGGTCATGGGTCATGTGAAGGTGATGGACAAGGTGATGGTGATGGACCATGTGAAGGTGATGGGCCATGTGAAGGTGATGGACAAGGTGAAGATAATGGACCATCTGAATGTGATGGACCATGTGAAGCTGATAGACAAGGTGCAGGTTATGGACAAGGTGAAGTTGTTGGGCCATGTGAAGGTGATGGACCATGTGAAGGTGATGGATCATGTGAAGGTGATGGACCATTTGAAGCTGATGGATCATGTGAAGGTGATGGATCATGTGAAGGTGATGGACCATTTGAGGATGATGGACCATGTGAAGGTGATGGACAATGTGAAGGTGATGGACCATGTGAAGATGATGGACCATGTGAAGTTGATGGAACTTGTGTATGTTATAGACTATGTGAAGGTGATGGACCAGTTGAAGGTTATCAGCCATGTGAAGGTGATGGACAAGTTGAAGGTGATGGTCCATGTGAAGGTGATGGACCATGTGAAGGTGATCGGACAGGTGAAGGTGATGGACTATGTGCAGGCCATAGACCATGTGTAGGTGATGGACCATGTGAAGGTGATGGACCATGTGAAGGTGATCGGCCATGTGAAGGAGATGGACAAGGTGAAGGTGATGGGCCATGTGAAGGTGATGGACAAGGTGGAGGTGATGGACCATGTGAAGGTGATGCACAAGGTGAAGGTGATGGACCATGTGAAGATGATGGATCATGTGAAGCTGATCGGCCATGTGAAGGTGATGGACAAAGTGAAGGTGATGGACCATGTGAAGGTGGTGGGCCATGTGAAGGTGATGGACTATGTGCAGGTCATAGACCATGTGAAGGTGATGGACCATGTGAAGGTGATGGACAACGTGGAGGCTATAGACCATGTGAAGGTGATGGACCATGTGAAGGTGATCGGCCATGTGAAGGTGATGGAACATGTGAAGGTGATGGACCATGTGAAGGTGATAAACCATGTGAAGTTGATGGGCCATGTGAATGTGATGGACCATGTGAAGGTGATGGACCATGTGAAGGTGATGGGCCATGTGAAGGTGATGGACCATGTGAAGGTGATGGACCATGTGAAGGTGATGGACTATGTGAAAGTGAAGGGCCATGTGAAGGTGATGGATCTTGTGACGGTGATGGATCATGTGAAGGTGATGGACCATGTGAAGGTGATGGATCATGTGAAGGTGATGGAGAAGGTGAATTTGATGGACCATGTGAAGGTGATGGATCATGTGAAGGTGATGGGCCATATGAAGGGGATGGACCATGTGAAGGTGATGGATCATGTGAAGGTGAAGGACAAGGTGAAGGTGATGGACCATGTGAAGATGATGGATCATGTGAAGCTGATCGGCCATGTGAAGGTGATGGACAAAGTGAAGGTGATGGACCATGTGAAGGTGGTGGACTATGTGCTGGTCATAGACCATGTGAAGGTGATGGACCATGTGAAGGTGATGGACCATGTGATGATAAAGGACCATTTGAAGGTGATGGACCATAAGAAGATGATGGACGATGTGAAGGTGATGCGTCATGTGAAGGTGATGGACCATGTGAAGGTGATGGACCATGTGAAGGCGTTGGACGAGGTGAAGGTCATGGAAGAGGTGAATGTTTTGGGCCATGTGAAGGTGAAGGGCCATGTGAATGTGATGGGCCATGTGAACGTGATGGGCTATGTGAAGGTGATGGGTGATATGAAGGTGATGGACGATGTGAAGGTCATGGGCCATGTGAATGTGATGGACAAGGTGAAGGTGATGGACCATGTGAAGGTGATGGACAAGGTGAAGGTGATGGACCATGTGAAGGTGATGGACAAGGTGAAGATAATGGACCTTCTGAAGGTTGTAGACCATGCGAAGGTTATGGTGGAGGTGAAGCTGATGGACCATATGAAGGTAATGGGCCATGTGAAGGTGATGGAACATGTGAAGGTGATGGACCATTTGAAGGTGATGGGCCATTTGAAGGTGATGGGCCATGTGAAGGTGATCGGCCATGTAAAGGTGAAAGACAAAGTGAAGGTTATAGACCATGTGAAGGTGATGGACCATGCGAAGGTGAAGGGCCATGTAAAGGTGATGGACCATGTGAAGGTGATGGACCATCTGCAGTTGATGGAGCATGTGAAGATGATGTTCAATGTTAATGTGATGGACCATATGAAGGTGATGGGCCATATGAAGGTGATGGGTCATGTGAAAGTGATGGACCATGAGATAGCGATGGATGAGGTGAAGGTCATGGAAGAGGTGAAGGTCATGGGCCATGTGAAGGTGAAGGGCCATGTGAAGGTGATGGGCCATGTGAAGGTGATGGGCCATGTGAAGGCGATGGGGCATGTGAATGTGATGGACCATGTGAA